>NW_006159512.1:2542383-2653277 GCF_000334495.1 Tupaia belangeri chinensis
ATATACATATATATATATAGGTAGTTATTAGGCTGCAGAAATAATTTCATTTCCTATTGCTTTATGCATAGACAGTGAAACTAGTGACCTCTACAGGAGTGGTATTAGGAATTAAGGGAGTATAGACAAAATGGAATCTTTTCTCCTCAGTTTGTCTAAATTCAAGAAAGTTGCTAGAAAATTAAAAAGGTACAGTATTTCTGTAATAGAATAAAGAGTCCAGGCAGTTCTTAAGAGCAGACGATACATGTAAGCTCCACAAGGGCAAGAACCTTTGTTCTTTTTCTTTCATCATTAAACTGAAGCACCTATGCACTCAGCAAGCATCTCTGATATGTATGAAGGTGCTAGGGGATGCTCAGAAGAAAGTACAGTCAACTGAAGAAATGGTACCTACAGAAGCCAGGACTCAACAGCTCAAAGTGTTGCTACTTAACTCCTGTTCTGGGTTCAGTTTGGAACCATGTAGCAACAGAATACTTCATTGATACTGCCTTCAGATTAGGATTTTAATCTGCTATCTATGGAGTCTTTAGAAATATGTGGAGAGGGACCAGCAGTTAGCATAATGGCTATGTCGCTGAACTCCCATGTAGCCAATCACTGTTCGAGTCCTGGACCTGTTGGCTTAAACTCATGCCGGGCGCATGTGCATGCGTGCCCAAGATCCCTAGAGGAGAATGGAGGAGAAGGGATTGCGGCATGGCCATCGCCCCGGGGGGTGATTTCTTGCTTTCTATCTCTCTGTCTCTCTCTGGCTTTCTGGTGAGCTCATGCCTCCTATAGCAAAAACCTCTCCAAAAAATAGAAAAAAAAAACAAAGAAATATATGGAGAGACTCCTGGTGATAAGTGAAGCTCCAAAAGTGCTATGTAAAATTTTGAATGCAATCGTATTTTTTTCAAGACTTCTTAACTTTTATTGGATTTCCTAAACAATTTGTAATCCATAGAAAGTCAAGAAGTACTGCTCAAAAATGAAACTTAGAAGAGATGGGCTTTCTATAAAGTACCATTTGAGAAGACATATAAATGAAAGTTGTGCCTTGGGATTACCTGGAGAAATAATCACTAGAACCAATGAGTTAATGGTCTCCTCTGGGGCAGAAAAGCTTGTTGTGTTTAAAGAGCAATGTGGAAGACTGTCATGCAGCAGAGTAAGGGTAGAGACAGTGGCAGGAATGGAAAAGGAGACGTAGCTGGGAGCCAGGTCACGCAGGGTCTTGTAGGTCATGGCAAGAATATTGGGTTTTATTCTGAATATGAGAGGAAGATGTTATTGATTAAAAGAACGTGGCCAGGGAGCCAGAAGAAGTATTCATAGTCCATAAGAGTGACAGACTGTCTTTGAAAAATGTTATTTTCTAAGTAAGAAAAAAACTAGAAACTGAAGATTCAGTGAAATGTCCCATGAACACTGAATAAATACTCTTAACTCACTAGTAGGTGGATGTGTTTGAAAATGATTAATAAGGAACATACTGTGTTATTGTTCAAGCTATCATGATGGGTATTGATTTAGTTCTTTAAAGAAAGCTTCTTATTTCTGAAAAAATTGAACAAATTTATTATTATTTCCAGAGACCTAGTCTGTAGACAGCAAGTTATTTTAAAGTAATATCAACATGCTCCTGTCATCAAATAGGTGATTTTTCAGGTGTGCAGAGAATCTGCACAATATATTTGCATGTATATATTTCCTCTCTCCTTTGCTGCAAAGGAAGCCAAGTAATAAACATTGTTAGTAAATGGCTGATGAAAGAAAACACACGCTTATAGTCATCAAATCATATGAGACCTGTGATAAAAGAGAGGATAAGATTTAATCTATAGTTTATGTCAGAATATTTTATGTGGAGTAAATCACTGGGCTGGTTATTTC
Organism: Tupaia belangeri chinensis; assembly: GCF_000334495.1. Classification (NCBI taxonomy): domain Eukaryota; kingdom Metazoa; phylum Chordata; class Mammalia; order Scandentia; family Tupaiidae; genus Tupaia; species Tupaia belangeri. The sequence goes on from NW_006159512.1 coordinate 2,544,265, forward strand.
CAATTTCTCAATATGCAGATACGTATTAAAGGCTATTACGAAAATAAACACTGCCAAGTGGTATAGACAGACAGGTTGCACAATTTGCACCTCATTCATTCATATCAACCAGCATCTATTATACATGTACCATGTACCAGGTACTGTGCTGGGTGCCAAAAATAGAAGAAAAAATTTTAATTTCAGCTACAAGTAATTCCCAGTCTAATAATAACTCAACAAAGTACGGGTAATTCTAATTTTAAATAAAAATAGGGTTAACATATTTCTTCGGTTTGACCACAGGCAATAGATTGTTAGTCATCACCCTTTCTTTGCATTTACTCTTCCCCTTTTCTGCCTTGCCTTTGCTTGAAATAAGCAGGACTATGAGCAAACTGGATGCACTTGCTCATAATCCAACTGGACAAATGCATAATTCTCAGGGCCAACTCCTCCTACATGTCCTCTGGAAGTGCCATAGAGCATACCCAGTGATTTACCATCCATGATACCTTTGTAGCTTTTTAGATGTAATGACACACTAGCTACTCCTTGGAAAGCTCACTCACTCGCTCTCTCTTTCTCTCTCTCTCTTAATTGAGAGAATATATGTGACTGAAAATAATCATGTGATGGTTAGTTTGGGGCGTCAGCTTGAGTGGGCTAAGGAATACCTAGAGAAAGCATTACTCTGGTTGCATCCATGAGATTGTTTCCAGAAAGGCTTAACAGAAGAGTCAGAGTGGTCTAGAGGTGGAAGATCTACCCTCAGTGTGGGTGGACATCAGCTAATCAACAATGGCCCCGAGAAAATAAATACATAAGATAAACATCTATCTTTTGAGAAAGAGCAAGATAGATTCTTTCTGTTGTGGGATTTCTCAGCTGCCTTGATAATCACGAGAGCTGACTCCCTCAGTAAATCTTCTCTGAGATGTCTATTCAATGCTGTATCCCTAGGATATCAGGACTAACATTGTACAGATGATCAGCTCTCGTCTCAGAACTTGGAGATTCAGGCAGTTACTTCACTCTTGCTTTTGTAAATTGGAAGCAGTCTGTTCTGGATCGAACCCTTATTTAGACAAAGTTCTCATCCTGTTAACACACTGTTAGATTAAAATGGTAATGCAAAGAAAAAAGAAAAAGTAATAACCTATCCAGTCCAACTACATTTCTAATGACACTAAATGCCTATAGTATAGATATGACTTTTAAACATGTTTCAGTTTTAGTTATCTCTTGCTACATAACAAACACCCCAAGACAGTGAACATTTTATTTCTTCATGATGTTGCAACATGGGCTGAGTTCAACTCAGCGGCTCTTCTGCTGGTCTTGCTGGAGGTCACTGGTGTGGTTGTATCCAGTTGGTGAGATCACTGGGGGACACTGGGATATCTGTACTTTTCTCTTAGGTAATCTCTAGGCTTGTCCCTCTCCAGGGGTGTTCTTTCCACATTGTTTCTGTGCTGGTTAGATAGGCCTCTTAACAAACCATCTCAGAGCTCCTGAGAGTCCCAGAACTTGTTAAGGCTCAGCCCCAGAGGTAAAACGCTCACATTGCCACCACATTCAATTGGTGAAAGTGAGTCACAGGGCCTGATGGGGGAACTACATGGGGCGAGGATGCTCAGAGGCACGATTCAGTGGAAGTCTTTAATGAAACAACAATGGCCTTCAATAATCTGTAAACCTGCATTACATACTCAGTTGGGAGAGGACTTTGGGAGGGTAGAAGTGTGCTCCTTAGCTAAACTAAGGGATGTTAGCCCTCAGTGATCAGGATCCTACATCGGATTCTTGCGTGTTTTGCACTTTGGCACAATTTTTTGAAAGTCACTGTACCTTTAATCATCCTGATCCCTTTGTCTGGTACTGTTTTTCCCCACTTCTTGACACCTGGTGATGGCTCTCTTCTCAAAAGTTCCAGTTTACCACCTGCAGAAAGCCTTGCCTGAGGTTCTCCAGTTCTGTTACATCTTCTGAGCTTCTAGAGTATATCCTGTGTTTATGTCTTTCTCAGGACTTATCACATTGTATTAAAATGTCTGTGAGTTTGTTTTATCAGTTTGGTTTCCCAGCTAGACTGTTTACAACCTGGAGGCAGGAGTTGTGTCTTATTAATGTCATTCTGTAAGTACTCAGCAATAATATGTTAAAAATGAACTGGAAGAGTAGGAGCATATCTTGTAAAATCTGATGTCACCACTTTATCTAGACTAATTCCATGCATACATTAGTGACTCAATAAATATGAGATGGTTGGTTGAATGCATGAATCTATTTCTCCTAGTCACTACAGAAGAGATATAAACTCTGATTTCAGTGACCTGGTAAATTTTCAGCAAGCTTCATAAACATTACAATTCCTAGCTAGGAAAGAAGCAATCTGCCATGGGCATAACTTTTCAAGTAATATCAATGTTTAACAGCATAAATCTTTCCGGCAGGGGCATATAGCTAAAAATAAATTCATATCCTTCTGAAAATGCTAGCTAAAATTCTGAAGGAATGTATTCATGCTACCAAAAACAGAACTGTTCTCTCTTTCTTCTACAGCACAGGATAAAACCTGTAGGAAACCTAATTACGTTGCTAAGTGTGACAAATCTAAACTGCTACAGAGCGAGAGATAACATAAATCAATGGGTCTCAGAGGCAAACAGCAGGAGTTATTTTGAGGAGGGTGAAATCCAGCCTCCATTCTAAAACCACACCGTGTTCTCAGAGTTCAAGTTTTTGGTCTCCTGCTTTATGGAAAATGATTTATGCATTATGATTTCAACCACCTGGAAGTCCTAAATAAATGTGGCAGCAACAGGGTACACTCATGCACATGCTGCGTTTACTAGGTTCTCTTCCTTGTAAGTACTTTGTGGTGAGCCGTGTATCTGGATTTGACAATTTACCCCTAAAACCTAAAGCCAGAGATGCTACAAGGGCCTGGATTACCAGGTGACTCAGTGCTTGAATCTCATATGCCCTTACTAAGGCAATGAAACGTCATGAACATATTGGCCAGCCACCACCTTTCTCCTGTTTTCATAAGTGGTTGTTCTAAGATACAGTGACAAGAACTCTTGTTGAGAACTGAGTTCTAAGAACGGATTTGCAATTCCTTAGCTGTATGACTCTGGGCAAGTCACCTGACCTCCATGGGTTTGTAAGATTCTTCACTGATAAAATTATCTCTGGAGAGAGAAATAAATCCTTTCGGATGCCTGCTGGGTTTTCCTCTAAGACTATTTGATTTTTTACAATCCATAGCTCTGGTACATTACAGAACTCAGGACTGACTTCAAAACTTTCTTATTTTAAATCATCCTTATAACCTGGGTTATTAGGAGTTTCTGGTTGGTACCTTTGGCTAGGTGAAGTCCAGCCCTTCAATCCTGGCTCCTCAAGTAACAATGTACAAGTAATTAAATTAGAACTCAGGAAGTCACAAGCTAATTGCTTAACATTTCTGGCTTTGGGTTTCCTCATCTATCAAATATAAGAATTGGGCTTGACCCAAAGTCCTTCCAGCTCTTAAGGGTCTCCCACATGAGTCTCCAGACCTATTTACTCTCATTTTATGTGATGAGTAATTGAAGCCCTGAAAGATTGCGCGTCTACGTGTGCATGTGTGTGTGTGTGTGTGTGTGTAAGAGGAAGAGAGGCCAGCCTGAGGCTATACAGCTGGTTGGTGCCTATGGTGGGCAGCTCACAACCTCAAAATCCTGTTAGTCTCAGGGGATGCATCAGCATCTGGATCCCCCAGGATCATTTGGGGCCTTCAAGACTTTCCAGAACCACGTAATAATTGATATGTCTGTAATTCTAGTTCCTAGGAAAAATTGCTCTTATTTCCAGAATAAAATTTTATCAAACAGTAGCAAAATCAAATCAAAACTATTAGTTTAGTATCTACTATTTGCCAGGCTATTCATTATGTGTGGATCTTACATGCATTATTTCTTTGAATTTTCACAGGCATCTTATGAAGTAGGTGATTACGACCCCCATTTTCTAATGGGTTGTAGGGAAGGTCATGATGCATTTTTGCATAGAAAAATATGCCATGACTTTCCTGATGACCTAATAGTTGAAGGTCAGAGAAATGAAATACTTTGCCAGGTTTATGTCAATGGTAGCAACGTTTGTGACATTCTCACTATGAAGTTTTCTGTATTGTCGCCTATGAGTGGTCAATGTTTACAACTCTATCTCCATATTCTTTCTTCTTCCATATTAATGCATCAGCAAAGAGTGAAGTTTTGGCCCTCTGAACTCCTAAAGCTCCGTTAGGTATAACCTATGGGAATCTGTCACATTCATATTGTCATTATTTGGGTACATGTCATTTCCTAAATTAAGCCTTAATATTCTAGAGGACAATTCTCTTAGGTTCTTTCTGCGTTTAAGAGTTATCTGCACATTGTGAGTGCTTAGAAATATTTGTGCAGAAATGAGTCCCCTGCTGGATCAAATTTATCTCAAAAGAGAGGCATTATCTTATTTTAACCAGGAAGGACTCTTCAGTTCTGCCTGCTGGTTGATCATTCTTATCTCTAGATTTTTAGCTGTGTGAAACACAAGAACAAAATGAAACAGATGACATCCAGTGGAGGGCAAACCATGCTAATTTCTGTTGACTGGCCCATTGAAGTGGTAATGAGACAGAATTACCGCCTTTGGCCAGAGGAGGCCTGGAGCTCTTCTGCCTTGTTATTCATCTTTTCCCAGGAGTTTAGCAACCCAGGCAGACTTTTTTTTTTTTTCCCTGCCAGGCAAACCCCAAATCTCTTGGTGAAGTGACAAGAAATATTCACCCCAGTGCACATCTTCCCAAGAAGGCCCAAGGCGGAGTGCTAGCTCTTTCAGTAGTTTTCAGGCAATCCCATCTGCCATAAAGTTGGACTCAGAGCATTGTGCTATAGGGAAAAACAAGCAAACAGAAAATAATAAAGACCATTCTGCATACTGATTTCCTCTAATGTGGCATGTGCGCACATGGCAGCCCAGTTCTTCCAGGGTGCTGCTGGCTTAGCTCTTCCCAAACGCTGCTCTGATGTCACTCCATCCCCAAGCTGCACTAGCTCTACCCCTTGAATAAGAGAGTCTGAGAATTAAAGGTCTGCCACAGCTTGACTCAGTTTCTTTCTTTGTTTTGCTCCCATTATTTCAAATTCCAAGTGTCTCCTATACTTACTCTGTACTTTTCCATGCCTTACATGTGCAGAATTGTCTTTACTTTGTAAGTCAAAAGCCTAAGTAAACTTGAGAATCTAGCAGCTCACTGTACAAACATATATTCTGACCTTACCAGCTGGCAGAAATATCTTTCCCCTGAACTCTGCTAATACTGCTTTTCTAATAGCATTTATATTTTCTTTCTTATTTGACTCATGTTCATTCAGTCTGCAGACTTCAGGCCCTAGCATATAATAGTCTCTCAATAAGGTTTGTTGAATGAATACTGATATCTACTTAATGTGACTTTTTGCATGGATGATCTCTTTGGGAACAAAATTTAAAATTTACATTAACTCATTTTTGAGAGTCAAAGACAATTTCTAGCTTTTAAGGAATGAGGGCTCTCAAGTCTTCTCAACCCATGCTGTGCCTAACACTACCCTTCTGAAGTAGTATGTATGTGCTCTATTTCCTGAGTGCCTTACCCTTGCTAAGTCACTTCACATTCAGATCCCTTGTCCTCCTGGTGGGTGATACACTGATGATGCCTATCTCATTTTTTTTTTTTTTTTTGGAGAGGTTTTTGCTATAGGGCGCGTGCGCTCGACAGACAGACAGACAGAGACAGAGAGACAGAAAGCGAGAAATCATTCCCCCCCCCCCCCCTCCCCCCTGGGGAACGGCCATGCCGCAATCCCTTCTCCTCCGTTCTCCTCTCAGGATCATGGGCACACAAGCACACGTGCCTGTTGTGAGTTTTAAGACACCGGGTCCGGGACGTGAACCGCGGTCGACTTTGTGGGAGTCTAGCAACATAGCCATTACACCAACTGCTGGTCCCTCGTTTTTAGAAAAAATAAGCAAAAAATACTCAAAGATCAAGCACTTAGAAAGCTTGGCAGGAGAGGCAGGATTCACACCCAGGTCCGTTGGACACCAACTCTAGCTTCTTTTTCTGCCACCCACATTTCCACTTTGAACTGTACCACAGTTTCTACAGAAGTTAAAGCTATTTCTCTGCCACTTCTCTGAGGTTCACTTCCCACTCCTGCAGCTTCACAAAAGGCAATTACTCCTGCGAGTGACCTGCTTCCTCTAATAGGATTTCCAATGGCTCCAGAGCCATTTCAGTGTCTGCATGGTCTGCACCTCTCCACACAGGGCAGAACTCCTGGGAAGCACTAGAAGCCTGGCAGCGGGTCATTTCAACTGCTTGTTTTTGCCACTTTCTCAGCCCAAACAGCTTTATTGCAAACCTTTCTGTGCTACATCACCCCCTGCCCTGAATTTCCCCTTTGCCTGCCTATAGGGTCATCTTAGAGCCTGGTAAGTCACAACCGTGGCAGCTCTCAGTGCAGCATCAGGAAAGAGTAGAGATCTTACTGTCAGATTGCTAATTGGGAATTAGGAGAAACCTCCACTGAGACTTGTCTAATGCAGACTACCTTTGAACACTTATGAATGAAAGGCTTTCAGAGCCTCAAGGAGAACCTCAGTGAGGATATGCACAGGGAGAGTGGGAGAGGAACTCTTTACATTAAGAGAGCTGAACTATCTGCTAGCACCAAAGCATACCCTTGAGTACAGTTAATGAATCAAATAGAAATATTATTTCATCAGTGCTAGGATGCACATTTCCCCCTCTATTTTAACACCCCCATGATTGGAATGTGGCTTACAATGGATATCTGTACAACCATTGTCAGTGACATAGCAGACACCATAGTTGTCATTGCCCACATCCATGGAATCATCAAATACAGCAGCATGGACATCTACAGAATGGGTGAGAAAGGCAGGTTAGCTCCACATAACTGCTAACCTTAAAAAGAACTTAAGCACAAGCTTTTAGTTCTCGGATTTTTAAGGAAATGCTCCAGCACCAAAGCTCTCTGTGGACAATATGGGGTGAAAAATCTTGGATATCAGTGACTGAGTCAAAACCAAGTCTACATTTAAGATGTAGACTTATACACTGAGAAAGTTTTAGAAAAATCTGAACCTATTTATTTTGCTTATATTTTCCTTTTTATGTAGGCCCCAAAATGATATATGATAAAAACTACATTTAAATAAGTATGTTAGAACTCTCTTAAAAAATATAAAATCAAAATTCTAAGTAATAAAACAGCATGTGTCATAGTTAAATTGAGGGTTTTCTCTGATGCTGTTTACACAGAAGTTCAAATATACATGGGGAGTAACTTCTACTTTTGAATCAAATTGACTTAGGCTTAAATTCCAGTTTCACTACTTATTAGCACGGAGAGCTTGGGCATGTTATTGGGTCTTAATGACAGAATAAAATGTGGATATTAATTGCTATTCTGCAAGGCACATTGAACCATTTCTTTCATTTGGTAAAAATTCATAAACATTTAGTTTTACTTTTTTTTTTATTAGAAGGTTATAAACACATACTTATAAAAAAATTAAAGCTTTCTTTCTTGGCTGTGTTTGTGTTTTACACATCAACTTTGTTTGTGTAGGAAAATGACTAACAGCTCTGGAAGTATTGATAAAGTCTAAAGTCTTAGAAGAAATGGGTATGTTTCTTCTTAAATACTAGTGGCAATACAGTATCTGTGAAGGCCTGTTCCTATTTCCTTCAAAAGGTGTGGTTGGGTACCATGTCATTCATCCCAGGATTTCACAATCAGACTTTTAAAACAGAATTTTTGGTGGACACAGGGCTACCTGTCCAAAGACTGTATCTTCTAGCTTCCTTTGTAGCTTGGAGTGGCCATGTAACTGGGTTCTGGCCAATGTTACGTGCGGAGAAAAGCGGTGTATAACTTTGGGTCACTCTCTTTTTTTCCTCTTCTAAAAAGTGTATTTGTTTTATTTCTTTCATCTGAGGGAGCGTAAGAGAGAGCATACATGAGGGAGACAAGTATTCACAATACAGTCTCGTCATGCCACTGTCCCCTTCCTGGCCTTCGGGCTAGCTAAGATGATGGGCAGCTGTGTGCCTGGCACGTTTCAGGTTGTTCTGGGATCTGAACCCACATGTGTGGCTCTAGTATTACACAGCAGTGTAGTATCTCCTGTGCCACTGCAGCTGAGCAAAGCTCACACCCTTAAAATTAAGGTGCTGGGAACCAGCAGATGGCATAATGGCTATGTCACTGGACTCCCACATAGTTGAATGCAGTTTGAGTCCTAAACCCTGTGGCTTGAACGTCACATCAGGCACATGTGTGTGCGTGCCTAAAATCCCAAAAGGAGAATGGAGGAGAAGGGATTGTAGTGTGGCCATCCCCACTAGAGGGTTATTTCTCTCTTTCTGTCTCTCTCTATCTCTTTGGCAAGGGCATGAGCCGTATAGCAAAAATTTCTCTAAAAACAAATAAATAAAATAAAATAAAATAAAATAAAATAAAATAAGATACTGTCCTCAGGGCCAGCAGGTTGCATAGTAGTTAAGGTGCTATACTCCCACATGGCCAACTGTGCTTCAAGTCTCTGACCTGACAGCTTGTTTTCTCACTTTCCCTCTTTCTTTCTCTGTGTCTCTCTCTAGTGAGCACACATAGCCTGTAGCAAATTAAGAAATAAAAATAATTATAAATACAATTAAATAAATAATTCTTTTTTTTTTAAAAAAAAGACGCTGATTTGCCTACTGTCTGGAATGTGGATGAAACGGTAACAGTGAAGACATTTTCTTGGGTCCAAGATGGATGTTACATATATGTTGAAGGTGACAGAACAACAAGACAAAAGTAACATGGCATCTAATGATTTGAGGGTCTCTGTACCAACTTTAGACCAGTCATTCAGACTTCAATATGAAAGAGAAGTCAACTTTATCTTATTTAAATCACTATTATTTTTGGTGCCTCTGTTACAGCAGTGACAAAATTTTTATTAACCTCTCTACTTTCATGGGTCTCTCTCTCTCATTTTCTCCCCTCCCTAAACAACGTGACTTAACTCCATCCACATGTGTGCCAACCTTTAAAGTGGGCTTCTTCAATCAATCTTCCTGAGCTCCTATACTGAGAACTTGTTTTCTTGAAATTCAGTTATCTCATCCCTGTGAGTTCTCCTTCCTGGTGAATAGAGTCTTGACCTAAAGCTGGGCCTTAATATCTATTTAAATTTTTTCCTAAAATCTGTTTCCTTTCATTTTTACTACCTGGATGCTCTGTTTTGTTTTATGCCTCCTCTTAAGAACCTCAACCTCTTTAAATTGGAACCATCACTGATTATAACCTTAAGTTGGGTTTTCCTTTCTCTGCCTATGTGATCATTTTTGTGTATCACATTCCATGAGGAAAATACAAAGACAGCTTTTTCCATAGCTTCAGAAAAAAAGACCTGATTCCTGGTCATAATCTCTTGCTGTTTCATTCTTAGCTCTTTAGCTGACAACTGGAAGAAATTTGCATCTTTATATTCATAAATTGCTCTGTGACTTACGTGTAAGTGGCTCTTGCCTTTCATATTATCTCCAACCTTTAAAACAAGTCTAGAAGAAGGTTTTCATTATTTCCATTATGCAGATAAGGAGTGGATCAGCGTCTTGTCCAAGATGCCTCATCTAAATCCTCAATTAAAACCCAATCTACATTAGTCCCATTATATATACTGTCTTCCAAGTCCAAAGGTGCAGAAATCATAGATCAGGGCTTATTAGAAAGGAACACAGATCAGGGCTCATTAGAAAGAATAAAATGGTGATGGTGTTCTGGCCCAGGTACACAGGAGCAAAGGAACTATCTGCTGTAGAGGCCACACTAACACCAGGACGTTAAGATTAACATTTCAAAACTGCTAAGAAGACAGGATGCTCTCCTTCTAAGGCTAGCTTTTCAGAGCTGGTGTTTTCTTTTCTTTTTTTTTTTTTTTTTTCTTTCTTGGTTTGTTTTATTTTTTAAAAAAATTTGTTTGTTTTTGCCAGAGGGGTGGGGGAGAGGGAGATGGAGAAGGGGAAAGTACTCCATCAACAGGGTACGGCCATACCACAATCCCTTCTCTATCATTTCCCTACCAAATTGGGATTCAGGGCACAAACACACACACACATGTACCTGGTGTGTTTTTCAAGCTTCCAAGGCTGGGAGCTGAACTGTGTCAGCCATGTGGGATCTGGCTCCCTTAGCCACCAGGTTATGGGACCAGCCCATTGACCTTTGCATTTTGTATTCAAAATAAAAAAAATTTTAAAGATCACTTTCCTCACCTCCCAATCCCACCCCTTCACCTCCCCACTCCCACCCCTTCACCCCCAGGATTCTTCTATTTCCCTGATCTTGCAAACAAATCTCCCTTAGTACTCTGAATTATTATGGAGTAAAATGGCTTATTTTAATTCCCCTCAGTATCTTTACTGAATTTTTTCACAGTGTTTTATGAAAAATATTTGATTATTAATTCACAGAACAGAATATTATGAGATTCTCTAAGTGGCTGCCACAGTGGTATTCAGGCCCTGGAGCTCTTGCTGCCTGCAGGCTCAGAAATAAGAGAGTCAAGTTAAACTATAGCAATTTGTAATTCACACTATTGCACCAACTCTTGAAAAATTCCTTAAAGTAAATCCTGTCCCTATATACCTGGAAAAACTCTTGAAAGATTACAAAGAAAGCATTGTTACACAGAAGTTCAGATCCTGAATTCTGGAATTAGACTAGATTTGAATCCCACTGCTTCTCCTTAATTGGGCATGTTTTTTAATCTCTCTGTTTTATGGAAAGTGGAAGTGATAATTTGCAAGGATTACATGAATTAATATAAATAAAATGCTTGGAAGACTGCCTGGCTCTGTTTTTCCTTATTTATTATTTTTTCAATTGCCAGAGGGTATGTACATTCATGAGAGAGAGAGAGAGAGAGAGAGAGAGCAGTCCCCAGTAGAGCACAGTCATGCCGCATCCCTCTTCCTTAATTTATCCTTCCTGTCAGGATTTTGGGTACACAGCATACACACCTGGACTCCTTTTCAGTCTGCTGGGGCTGGGACTGGAAGCTGCAGCCGGCCATGTTGTACCTGGCTCCCAGTGAAGAGCATTTAGCTACTGTGTTACCATGCCAGCCCTGCCTGGCTCAAAGTTAATTATCTTGTATACTTACGAGGTAGTAAGAGTCCTACAAAATGTGGCACAAAAATATGTGAAAGAGTCTGAGCATCTGTACCTCCATTTTCTGACCTATACATGTAACACTCATAAACATGAAATCAAGTAAAGCAATAGTACTTAGCATGATTTCCTGAACTTAGCTTGAGTCACAAATACAGCATACAATGTAGAAATGTTCTGAGAAATCAGATGATTCTCTCAAGAAAATAGGTCAGTCCTTAGAGATGAGGCAGTTCTAGAGAAAATGAACCCATTGACTAGATTCATCATCCCATCCAGCACGGGTTAAGTGTTTCTCTTAGTCCATAATTGTGTTGCTAAAAGACATACCTAAGACTGGGTGATAAAGAATAGAGGTTTATTTGGCTCACAATTCTGGAAAGTTCAAAGGCATGAGGCTAGCATCAGGCAGAAGCAGAGAAGACGGTAAGCAACCTGGAGGCTGCTATATTCCTCTTATAACAACCTGCTCTGGTGAGAATCAATCCCTTCTCATGAGAGCTAGAACTTACTCAGTCTCTCAAAGGGAAGCACTAATTCCCTTAAGATACTGATGCAGGGTCATGATCTAACCACTGCTCAGTAGGTTTTCCAGTGCCATTACATCAGGTACCAAGTTCTAAAACAAGAACCTTGAAGAACAAACCATTAACCAAACCATAACACAGGGTTCTACTTTCCCTGACTAAATTTTTCTTTTAGGGGGGAGAGATTTTCGTTATAGGGCGCATGTGCTCGCCAGACACAGAGAGACATAGAGACAGAAAGCGAGGAATCACCCCCCCCAGGGGGGATGGTCACACTGCAATCTCTTCTCCTCCATTCTCCTCTCAGGATCTTGGGCACTCACGCACATGTGCCCGGCATGAGTTTTAAGCCACCGAGTCCGGGACACAAACCGTGGTCGACTACGTGGGAGTTCAGCAACATAGCCATTACGCTAACTGCTGGTTCCCACCCTGACTAAATTTTGACAGGTTTTTATCTTTACTATGGGCTTCTGATCTCCCTCTTCTTAGAGCATTTAATTAACCAAACTTATAACTGTAAATTCATTCTCTGCTCCTTTGAGATGTGAATTTTCTTCCAGCCTTTCACTGATTGATTTTAAAACCCAGAAATGTTTTTTACCAACAATCGAAGAGTCATCCCTTTGAAATACAATCATCAGGAGATAGATACTGAACTTAAACTGTGAAATAATGGTTTCCTTGTCTAAAAATGAAGATTTTCTGCCGAGACTTCTCCCTCCAGATTCATTTCTAGTGGGAAAGACACACCCCCAGGCCCATCCTGAGATGGATACCAAACTTGAGCTGTGAAATATTGGGTTTCTTGACTAAAAATGAAGATTTTCTGCTGAGACTTCTCCCTCCAGATTCATTTTTAGAAAGGCACACCCCCAGGCCCATCTTGAGATGGATACTGAACTTGAGCTGTGAAATATTGGTTTCACTGTCTCCCTCCAGATTAATTTCTAGTAGCTTCTATGCACTAACTGTCTAGACAGGTCAAAGTGAACAGGATCCAAACATCTGAATATGATTAGGGACAGAATATTCCTCTATTCCCACTGAATCTGATACACAAAGAGTAAAAACAGAATGGAAAAGAGATCGCAGATCACCTCCTCCTGCATGCCTATGTACACTCAGATTGAACTTCAACAATTAGAAAGAAACGCACCATCCATAAGTTGACTAGAAATCATTGCAGGGTCACAAGAAATATGGGAAAGCAAGAAAATACCTCTCCTCTAAGGGAAAAGAATAACTCTTCTTCATCCTCAGAGAGTACAATGAAACTCACAGAAATGTCAGATAAAGAATTAAGAATATTCATAGTGACAAAGCTAATAGAGATGGATGAGAAGAGAGACAATGAACTGCAGAAGAGGCAGGAGAAAGGAGCTGATGAGTTCTAGGAGGTGAGGAAATTCTTGCAAGATCTAAAAGTGGAGATACACATTATAAAAAAAAGAATCAAATGGATCTGATAGAGATGAAGGCTATAATACAGGAGGTCAAAACCTCCCTTGAAAGTGTTAAAAGCAGACTAGATCATACAGAAAATTGAATCTCAGATGTAGAAGACAGAATCACTGGCTTAGAAAAATATACCACGAACACTGAGAAAATTGCCCCCCAAAATGAGAATAATATACGAGAAATACTAGATACCATCAAACGTCCAAACATCCGGATAATTGGCATTCCAGAAGGTGAAGAGACCCATAAGGGCATTGATAATCTATTCCATGAAATCCTGCAAGAACATTTTCCAAACTTATAGAGGCATTCAAAGATTCAGTCCCAAGAAATACAAAGGACCCCAAATAGAATCAACCCAAGAAGATCTTCTCCAAGATGAGTTATTGCCAGATTGACCAAAACCACAAAGACAAGATACTAATACTGGCAAGAGAGAGATGGCAAGTTACCTACAAAGGATATCCTATCAGGCTAACAGCAGATCTCTCATCAGAAACAATGCGAGCAAGAATGGGAAAATATATTCAAAGTGTTAAGGCAAAAGCAATTTCAACCAAGAATACTGTACCCGGTAAGATTATCCTTCATATGGGAAGAAAAGACAAGAACATTCTCAGATAAACAAAACCTGAAAGAATTTACCAGCACCAGACCAGATCTCCAAGAAGTTCTCAAGGGTGTGCTATACCAGGAACATTAAATACAGACACAAAGAAATAAGAGTTCAAAGACTAAGAAAATGGCCAACTTAATGGTAGAGACAAGTATGAAGTTGAATACAATATCCCACATTAAAAAAATTATATCCCAGAATTTAATAGGGAAGATCGAACCACAAAAGAAGATAGATTAAGTACATGAGACTGAACTAGTGAAATAGAGTTTTATGACTTTTGACTAAAACACTGCTAAGCTATATAGCATCAGCTAGGTGCTACTTTATAGTATATTCATTCTACTCAGAGTTTCATGCCTATAGTCAGACATGTATTCACAGATATGTATATACCAGCTTAACTTGCTATTGAAAGTAGTTAGATTATTTAAGAAATTTTGTGAATCAATAAAATGTGGAGGAAAAAAGGAATGGAAAACAACTATAGACACCTGAGAGAAATGTGTGAAGAGGGTAGAAAATGGCAGAGGGGTGAGAAATAGGGGGAAATATATATATATATATATGAAACTAGAAATGGAAAATTATTGACGATAACATATATGATTAAGCCACTTTGCAGTATATTCTGGATGGAAAATCACATTTTTTTATGCTATGATGATGCTCAGGGAATGAATGTAAATTAATTAATTAAAAATTTTAACAACAAAAAAAATACAACCATCAAAAAAGATAATGTCAGAATCAGCAGATGGCATAATGGTTATGTTGCTGGACTCCCATGTAGTCTACTGTGATTCGAGGCCCAGATCTAATGGTTGAAAACTCATGCCAGGCATGTGTGCATGCATACCTGAAATCCTAAGAGAAGAATGGAGGAGAAGGGACTGTGGCATGGCCATCGCCCCTGGGTGATGATTTCTTACTGTCCATCTCTCTGTCTCTGTCTCTCCAGTGAGTGCATGCACCTTATGGCAAAAATCTCTCTCTAAACCCCCTCCCCCCAAAAAAATCATAGCGTCCCTATCTACAGTCTCTGTAAAAGGATAGGAAACTAATTTCAATAAGTACCAATAAATAAATGAGATTTTGCTTCAGAGTTAAGTAATGTGAAAAAAGTGACCTTGTAAGGAGGAATTCAGGTTCAAGGAAAAGACCAATTTTAGCCACTGAAAAGAAGTTATAGGATATATTCATCTTTTAGAGGTTAGTCAGACTTTGAAAAGACTGGACAAAATCCAAGGTTTTTTTTTTTTTTTTTTAAGAATTTTTGCTATATGGCATATGTACTTGCCAGAGAGACACAGAGAAAGAGAGTGAGAAATCACTCTGGATAAGGGAATGGTCATGCTGCAATCCCTTCTCCATTCTCCTCTCAGAATTTTGAGCACATAAGCACACACACTTGGGCATTTTTCAAGCCTCCAAGTCCGTGATTAGAACCACAAAGTTGACCATGCGGGATTCAGTGACTTAACCACATTACCTGTTGGCCTCTCAGGGTTACAGGCTTTTGTGAGAAAGTACACAAAAAGATTCTTCTCCCAATGATATTCAAATAAACTCTCTAGGCAAAGTTTACATAAAGTCTCAGGTAAAGTCTAGCCCTCTCAGTCTCTAAAGTCCCTGAAAGTGCTCTGGGATCTTCCACTAATCAAAAACACCTTCTCTAAGAAGTCAGTCTTTGAGCCTAGATGCTAGGTAGAAAAGTCCTGGCTGATGTCTGAGTCTGCAGAACTTGAGTCATTCTCATGCCCTCCAAGGATAAACTAGGCATCCCCAGGCCCTGAAGAAACAGTTGCGGTGGACGGTGTCCAAACATTTAAAAACTATTGGAGTACCAGCATAGAGTTGTGGGTAGGAAAGTATAAACTCTGAAACAGATATTATTAGATACATTATAAAGTGTAAATAATAATAATGCATGAACAAAAATACATATATAAGGGGACAGATAAAAAGCAAATAAAAAATTTAATTTGGAATTAAGCATGTAATAAAGGTAGCATTTCAAATCAGCAAGGACCACAGGGACAATTCATTCATTAAATGATGTAGGAGCAATTTAGTAGCCATCTAGTAAAAATAAAGTTTGATCCATACCTCATTTCTTATATAAGAGTAAACTACATAGATATCAAATATAGAAAAACAAAGTCATAAAAATATTAAAAGAGACTATAGGAAGATTCTCATGTAATGTGGGAATGAGAGAGATCAGCATGTGACGTGGTGGTTAAGGGTGCTGGACTCCCACATGGCTGACCATGGTTCAAGTCCTGGCAGCTTGTTTTTTCACTTTCTTTCTCTCTCTCTCTCTCTTCTTTCTCTTGCTTTCTCTGTCCCTCTCAGGTCAAATTAAAATAAATAAGCCATCTAGTAAAAATAAAGTTTGATCCATACCTCATTTCTTATATAAGAGTAAACTACATAGATATCAAATATAGAAAAACAAAGTCATAAAAATATTAAAAGAGACTATAGGAAGATTCTCATGTAATGTGGGAATGAGAGAGATCAGCATGTGACGTGGTGGTTAAGGGTGCTGGACTCCCACATGGCTGACCGTGGTTCAAGTCCTGGCAGCTTGTTTTTTCACTTTCTTTCTCTCTCTCTCTCTCTTCTTTCTCTTGCTTTCTCTGTCCCTCTCAGGTCAAATTAAAATAAATAAATAAAGTTAAATAAAATAATTCTTAAAATCAAATCAACACAAGTTAAATTCCAAAGTAAACAGAAAACGATGGAACAACAGTTATAACTCATCCTACATACAAGAGGGTTTTTGATGAATAATAAAATACTCTTTCAAATAAATAGAAATAGACCAGTATAACCTCCAAAGTGGGCCAAAGATATAAACAGGCAGTCTGGGACCAGCAGTTATCGTAATGGCTATGTTGCTGGACTCCCATGTAGTCAACTGCGGTTCAAGTCCTGGACTTGGTGGCTTAAACTCACACTGGGCGTGTGTGCGTGCATACCCAAGATCCCTAGAGGAGAATGGAGGAGAAGGGATTGCAGCATGGCCATCCCCCTGGTGGGGGGGTGATTTGTCACTTTCTGTCTTTCTGGCTCTCTTTGTCTCTCTGGCGAGTGCACGCTCCCTATAGCAAAAACCTCTCCAAAAAAAAATAATAATAATAGTAGTAAAATAAATAAATAAATAAATACGCAGTCTAGAGAAAAGGAAATACAAATGAAAACTGAATATATAAAAAAAAGCTCAACTTCACTCATAATACAAGAAATGGCACAGAGATACTGCGTTTCTTCTACCCAACAGATGAAGACTCAAACATTGAGGGCATGTTGCTATCCTGGCCAGGACCTAACAGACTTTTCCTTACATTGCTGGTGATGGTATAAATCGCTGCAACACCTAAAAAGGGCAATTCGGCAATATAATTATCAAAAGTACAAATACACATGCCCCCTGACTAGCAATTTAACTTTGGGGAATGTATCTATCAGAAATATGCCTGCAAATATGAAATATAAACAAGGCTTTTCACTGTAGAATTGTTTAAATAATAACACATTAGAAATCATTGCTATTAATAGGAAGATAGTTAAATAAATTGTGGTACTTTTATACAGTTAAATACCAGGATGTACTCTGTGTTCTATTACGGAAAGATTTCCACTCATTTCACTTAAATGAATAGATTAAAACTGAGAGAGAGAGAAGATTGGTACCAGCCCCAAAGCCCAGTGGTTGAGGTGATGGATTCCACATGGTCAATTACCAGTGGGCTCCTGGTCCCAGCAGCTCGAAAAGATACGTCAGTTGCATGTGAGTGCATGCCCCAAATCCCAAGAGGATAGAGAAATGGAGACACGATTGTGTCATGACTATACCCCATTGAAGGGTGGTTTCTTCCTCTCTGTCTTTCTAGTGAGTACATGTACCCTTCGGCAATTAAAACAAAGAACAGCATGGAGTGTCTGCTACTATTTGCTAAATAGTTTAAAAAGAAGGAATAAAGAGGGAAAAGAATATATATTAATTGTCGTTTATATCGTGGTTAAATATTCCTGGAAGGATATACCTGACACTGTGTGGTAGCTTATGGGAAAGAAAAACGGGAGTCTGAGATAGTAGGTTTTGGAGGGAGATTTTCTTCACTAATACTGCATAAACTTTTATGCTTTATTTGTGAATAATGAATCAAATATACTATCTATTAAAAGCAAATTAAAATATTTATAGAGAAAATTTTTCATCATTAAAAGTCAAATAAAAAATAATAAATATTTTTAGTTTCTTCAGTCTGGAATCTTAAAAGTGAGAATATATATAACCAGTAAAGAAACTCAATATATTAAGGTCACACAGGTTTATGGAAATCATTGTTAGGACACACAAATTTGGGTAAACCTGGTATATCCCCAACCCCCAAAACAGTGTATCATTATTCTAACATATAAGGTATGCACAAATCTGTCCTGGATCCAGGAATAGGTGAACAGATAAAATCTATCTTAACTTGTATTTGTTAGAGAGATCCCATATCTAAGCACATTAAGACTCTTTTATCTTAACATCTCATAATTTAAATTGTTCCACTTAATAATTTTCTAAATCTAGAATACAGTTAATGTTTGTTTAAGATACGATCTTATGATTACATCTTTCCAATCTGAGCAAGGACTCAGTACCTTTCTCTGAGAGATTCTGATAATATTTCTAGCACTAATATTTGTTATAAAAACTTTAATCCAGAAATCTAAGGTCTGGAGTACTATAAGGAGTTTGAGAAATCTTAAGTTGATAAATCTTCATTAATGCTTACTTTTTTTTTTTTTTTGTCTAGAAGCATTTTACCTCCTTCAAAATGAATATATATGTCCATGCGCACATGAATCTATAGATACATACATGTGTATGTGGGAGGGGCTGAAAACAAAAATATATTATTATAAAGTATATTTGTATTCTTCCTGGAAGGAGTCATATAGTTTCCATCAGACTCTCATAGTGGTTCTTGTCTCTAGAAGGGTTAAATATGTATCACTAAAAACTGGACATAATCGCCCTTCTTCACTCTTTTTTCTTTTCCTACACCTACTACTTAAATCTAGGTTGTCAGCTCTCCTGGGGTTCAAGACAACTGACATAGTACAGTTGGCCATTCTGCCTCCAGGCTCCCTAGGCTCCATATCATCTATCCAACCAGTCAGTCATTAGCATAATTCTTTTTAAAATCACTTACTTCCTATTTTGACAAATTTGTTGAGAGTACTTGACTGTAGACAGAACTACAGTCAGATGCTTCTCAAGAGTGAACTGCATTTGTGCACTTGCATGTGAATACTTGGTCCTCTTAGTCCATGGACCTGGAATTCTCTCTTCCTGTTTTTATTAGTGGAGAAAACTGCTTTTTATTTCATTCATAAACAAATTTTTCTTTAATATATAAAAATGAATTAGTAAATATATGTCAATGGTCACTTCTACAGGAAAAAACAATCAGAATTTGAAAAAAGTTTATTTATTTATTTTGAGAGAGAGAGAGAGAGAGAGAGAGAGAGAGAGATGCCCCTGACTTGGTCTCACCATACTGTAATGCCCTGGGCATGTTTATGTTGACCAGGATCCAAACCTGGGACCTTTGCTTATGGCTCCAGTATCATGCAGTTATACCTTACTGCCTTTGCCACTGTGGCTGGGCCCTTTATAATGAAATCTTTCAGAGAGTGAATGGTCTATGTTATGGGCAGATATAAACCATTTTATTGAATGCTTATAAACTGCATTCAATTGCCAAGAGGGAAAAAAAAGCAAAAACAAAAAGAAAACCCGAGTACAATGACCTCTACTTTAAACCTAAAGAGCTGGGACCAGCAGTTGGCATAATGGCTATGTCGCTGGACTCTCATGTAGCCAACCGCAGTTTGAGTCCCAGACCCAGTGGCTTAAATTCACGCCAGTCATGTGAGTATGCCTGCCCAAGATCTCGAGAGGAGAATGGAGAAGGGATTGCTATGTGGCCATCCCCCCCGGCAGGGTGATTTCTTGCTTACTGTCTCTCTGTCTCTCTCTGTCTTTCTGGGGAGCACATGCGCCCTATAGCAAAAACATCTCAAAAAAAAAAAAAAAAAAGGGACCAGCAGTTAGCATAATGGCTATGTCTCTGGACTCCTACGTAGCCGACCGCGGTTTGTGTCCCGGACCCGGTGGCTTAAAACTCATGCCGGGTGCGTGTGCGTGCGTGCCCAAGATCCCGAGAGGAAAATGGAGGAGAAGGGATTGCAGCGTGGCCATCCCCCCTGGGGGGTGAATTCTCACTTTCTATCTCTCTGTCCCTCTCTGTCTGTCTGGCAAGCGCACACGCCCTATAGCAAAAACCTCTCAAAAAAACAAAACAAATACAAAAACAAAAAAAAACTAAAGAACTTTCTGGTGACATAATAATAGCTAGCAGAATATCATAATTACTTTCATATAAATTATCTCATTTAATTATAACACATAAGAAATTTGTCATTATTCCTATTTTAAAGAATAAAATGATGAAGTGCGTTGTCTACGGCCATATAGCAGAGTAAGGGATGGAACTAGGTCTCTATGATTTCTGATGCCATATTTCATACAATTTCACATATGGGAGTGACCCCTCCTACCCAGACCTTACTATTACATAAAATGTAGGTAGTACAAGCAATTTAAGTAATTGATACACAAAACAGGCTAAATAAAGAGGACCTTTTTCTAAGATGATAAGGAAAAACACATGATAGAACCACTGAGTATTTATATCATGGAGAAAGCTCATAATGCATACTAGAAAGGTCTTCATAGAAGCACTTTTTTGCTATATAAAGTCCTAAGTAGAAGATTCTTTCTTCTCAATTCTAAAGAAAGCTTTGTTTCTAATCAAGTTATATATCTTTCTTTGTGTGTCCTCACCAAAGAGACATAAAGAGAGAAATAAAGCATCTCCCCAGTGGCACAAGATCATGGCACCATCCACTCTCCATTTCTCCACCCTGTTGGGATTTGGGGCACACACACACACACACACACACACACACACAGGGGTCAGGTGTGTTTTTTAAGTCACTGGGGTGGGATTTGAATGGAAGTCACCAGCTATGTGGGATATGACTTCCTTAACATCTAGGCTATAGGGGCAACCTTAGTTACAAAGTCTTTCATAAAATGACCCATGAGGAAAATTCCTTCTAGAATTTAAGGCTACGAAAGTTTTAAAAGCTACATGCCTTGACAATATTGCTCTCCTAATGATAGCCCTGTAGCTCCTTTTTGTCTTGCTTGCCAAGAAGCTCAGTCAAGTTGCAAGCTTTGTTGTAGTCATTCTCTGTGGTTAAATTTTCTGAAATACATTTTATTTTTTTCCTTAATTTTTTTTCTCTTTCAAGCTATCTAGTTCATATCTTTTACCATTATTTTAGTGGGTCGTACTCTACTGTAATGATATCTTTTGTTGTAAGCCTTCTCAAGACTTTTTTTGACATATACTGAGTATAAATAAATAGAATTCCACTTTAAGTAACCTACTAACAATATGAGCACTTACCCAACTAAAAAAATAATAAGAAGAATATAGCCAGTGCAAATGGTTTATTTAAATGCTCAAGTAGCTCACGCAGAAGAAATATTTGTTGTTAAGTATATAGGGTAAGAGTTCTGTTTTCCTTCTTTATTCTTAAAATAAAGGCTCAACATCCCCATTACAACTGTTTCTTGTGTCAGCAACAGCAGGTGATCGGGTATTTGGTATCGTATGTTATGCTTCCATTAAAAATAAGCCTTAATATTTCACTTGCACTTTACGGCTATGCATATTTAGTGTGATAAAAGAGATTATTATGAAAATTCCTAAGAAAATTCTTGGCTAATACAGAATTCTATTAGAAGTTGATACAGAAATCATCTGCATCTTACCTAGGATATGCATCTTACATATATAATTATGCCACATCTAGAATTGTGATTATTACAGTAACATAATGTGTATGTCACACACACATACAAACACACATACACACAGATATGGATGCACTCATTTTTCTAAATGATGGCTACAGGAGAGAAAATCAGTTCCGTCTTTGAGAGACGACCTGGAGAAATACTTGCTATGGTATGATTAATACTAAAAAAGAGAAAAGAGAACTGGCTGAGAAGTTAAAAGGTCTATGAACTTTTAGTATTGTCAAATAAAAACAAATCCAGACTTAGGCAAAATGAAACTTTTAAAAAACTGTTACAATAGGGAAAACGCTTCTCTCTCGGGATTTTCAAGCATCTCAAAATCACACAGAAAAGTTTTATAAAGAGCATTGGGCAAAACTAGTGGGGACTTAGAGAAGGGCAAAACGAGTGGGGACTTTGAGAACTGGGTGAGGGGATGGAGCTGAGCAGACAAGAGCAGAGGGGTAAAACAGAAAATGCTTCTC
This sequence comes from Tupaia belangeri chinensis, assembly GCF_000334495.1. NCBI lineage: Eukaryota > Metazoa > Chordata > Mammalia > Scandentia > Tupaiidae > Tupaia > Tupaia belangeri. The sequence goes on from NW_006159512.1 coordinate 2,566,545, forward strand.
TCTGTGGTTAGCTTACTTGGGACCAGTGGTTAAGGTGGTGTTGGTGGGCATTTACACGTTAGTACTTGCTCAGATTTGGGGGCAAACCAAAGTTAAGAGCCTGTGGAGAAAAGAGATGCCTGACTAAAGTTTGGTCAGGGTAAGTGAAGAGGCAAGAAATAAGCAATTGTGAGCATTTGGTCATTACCTGCAACTTAATGAAAAATATACACTATTAAAATGCTAATTGCTTTTTGGTCATAAAGCTAATAAAAAGGTTAGTGGAGTCATGCAGCAGGCAAAGTATAATATCAGAAATTGTACATTTATTCCATTTGTATCACTCATATGCACACGATTGCAGCTAATCATTTACGTAGCCCACAAATCAGCATAAAGTTTATTAAGAGGGTTGAGATGCTAAAGTGAAAGTCATTTTTGCATATAAATACAAAGGGCCTCTCTTATGGACATATATCAATTAGATTATGCACCTATTATATTAATATATTAAAAAAGCATTGTAAAATGATGATCTGGCAATGTTCCCAGAAGACCTTCATTGAAAAACACATACTTCACATTTATTGGTCATTTGTCCTTAAGAAATTAAGAAGTGGAAACCTTTAAAGGAGGACACTCTACCAAAGCATAACCCATAAAATGAAAGATAACGATATTAGTCATAGAATTATAGAGTTAGAATGCGTTTAGTCCTACTCTTTTATTTTCCAATGAAGAAACTGAGGCTCATTGCGAGGTACCATTTCCCAAGTTGCATAGCGAATTGGTGCAGAGCTGGGAGCAGCAATCAGACCTCACAACTCTTCCTCTCCAAGGCCAAACTTCACTAGAGCCATTTTGTTTAATATGTTCTGTAGTTTACTGATTATAAAAATAAGGTACAGCTAATTATTGTTAAGTGAAAAGAACAAGTTGCAGAGAAATATAGATGGCATGTTTTTAAAATACAAACAGCTATCTATCTCTCTATCTCTCTATCAATCATCTTTCTACATACAATTGCATAAAATTGGAGAAAAAAATGGAAGCCTATATACCAGTGTAACCCTGAATATTCACAGGAAAAGTAAAGTAAGAAAAAAAGTAGGAAAATAAAATTTGGAAAAATGGTATATAAAGGGCCAGCAGGTGATGTGGTGGTTGAGGCTCTGGATTCCCAAATGGTTGACCACGGTTTCGAGTCCTGACTCAGTGGTTTGAAACTCACACCAGGAACATGTGCATGTGTGCCCCAAACAAAATTTCAAGAGGAAAATAGAAGAGAGGGGATTATAGCATGGCTATCCCCACCCAGGGGGTGATTTCTCACTTTCCCTCTAAATGTCTCTCTCTCCTCACTGATGAATGCACAAGCCCTATGACAAAAACCTTTAAAAAAATGTTATGAGAAAATGAAGACTGCAAACTTCTGTTCACAAAATTATTATTAATACATAAAAACTGAATGCAAACATAGACAAGGACTGGAAGGCAACCTTATTAATACATAAAAACTGAATGCAAACATAGACAAGGACTGGAAGGCAACAAGGATATGTACCTATATAAGAATATGGACACACATACACACACACACACACACACACACAAAAACCTATCACTTTAGAAACTTATACTTAGAAAATAAAAATTGCTGATAATCTTATCTAAGAATGTCCACTGTTAACATTTTTGCATATGTTCTTCTAGATATTTTTGCCTGCATGCACATTCAGTAAAGATTATATTTGACTTTATTATCTACCTCTTTATCTTATTAATATATTATGGCTATATTTCCAAGGCAATAATTATAGATAGAATGTCATTTAAAAATAGATGCTAAGCATTTCCTTATAGTGAATTACTGTAATTTATTTTACAGTTTTGGGTTTTTTATTTTTTTTAATTTCCCAGAGGGTATGTGCAATTGCCAGAGAGAGACCGGGGAAGACAGAAAGCAAGAAAGCACCCCACCATGGTATATGGTCCAACTACAACTTGTTCTCTTACATTTCTCTCTTCTTTTATATTTTGGGCATGCATGCACATGCAACTGGCATGTTCCTCAAGCTGCCAGGTTGGGGACTTGAACTATGTGGTCAGCCACGTGGGATCCAGAAGCCTTAACCATCAGGCTATGGGCTGTCCCTATAAATTATCTATTAATGATCATTTAGTTTGATCCTATTTTTAAAATGATTATAAACAATGCTGAAATAAGACCTTAATTTACACATTTTTTGCTCTTGTTCAGTTGCTTCCTTAGGATACATTTGTATAGGTGACTTGATACTGTATGTGGCTGACCTCCCATGGGAAGGTTCTGGCTTCATGTATGGAGTCCTCCCTGAGTATGGTGAGCATGCATGTGATCGTGATCTGGCACTAGCTGAAGCTGTGGGTGAATACTGGCATCAAGATCTGTTGGTAGTGCTGTCTCTTGTTCACTCTCCTTTTCTCTGTCTCTCCCACTCATGAAAGAAATAAAAATAATAAATAAACAAAAAGAAAACTAGTAGATAAAAATCTTTTATTATCAGGCAGTGCACTATGATATACTGCTTTTTGATGTACTAAGCTTGTCATCATAGGAAGTATGCATGCAGATGTTGGTTGATTACATGTCAAAGATATTATGGAAAGCATTCTAGTACTAGTGGATGACTGTACTTGCTCAACTTCCAGACCTCTCCTACAGGGTTAGGAATTTGTTGAATTAAAACAAAATGCATCACTTTTAAACCACTGATACACATATGTAATTATTAGGCCATAGAATAATACTCAACTAACTCTTACTTAAGGGGAATTTAATTTCATATGTAAACATTATTCCAATTTCAAAACTAGAGAATATCAGTCATAATCAAATTATTGAAATTTATATTATGCAAGTTATCTGTATTTTTAACAACTATTTGCATGTATAATTCTAAATAAATTTTAGTGTGTATTGTACTTGTAACACAGTTGGCTGATTAAACAAGATCTTGATAAAGATTAAACTCATGCTAGCCTAATGATTACCATAATTCACATTTTTATATAACTATTCTATTATTAACAAATTCCTAGGGTTTAATCTACCTGAAAAAAATAAGCCACTCAGTGAAGTATTACATAAAATAATAATAAAAATAAATCTTCTCTTGATTTAGAAAAAAAATAATGTGCGTGTATGCTAACGTATTCTACTACCCACCTTCCCCAGTTGGTTCTATTAAAAATAGTACTGTAAAAAGAAATAAAAATCAAAAATAAAATATGCCTGTTGCAAAGCATTTCACAGAGAGGCTTTTATGTGCAATTTTCCAGTTCATGGAAAAGGAATATTACTGGAGGCAAGGAACATTCTTTCTCCGAAAGTAAGTGAAACCTAGGTCATCACTAGAGTTTGTGCATTCACTTTTGAAAGGTAAGAGATATTTAGGACTGTGACGTATTACACACATGACTATGTGGCCTGTGCTTTGCAAGAGCTTTGGGGTTTTAACTAAAGCCTTCCATACAGATAGAGTTTGCTAAGAAAAAGTGGTTGATTCTATACTTAAACACCCTCAGACATCTCCCCTTAGCACAGATCAGTATGATTTGACCTAAAAAAAAAAAAAAACAGTGGGCTAGCCTCTATTCATCTATGCAAGAAGCATATGTTATTGAAAAGGTATAGATTTCAAGAAGACAAAAAAAAAAATCTAGATTTGAAGCTGCGGACTTCAACTTACTTAATTTTTCCGAGCCCTTCTTTATCTATAAAATAACTATATTAAGATTTCACTGGATTGTTTTGAGAACTGAATGTAAAAATGTTCACAGCATTAAGTACGCAACATCTGACAGACAGTAAAAATGGGATATATTTCAGCTTCCTTCCTCTTTTTCATTTCTCCAATAGAGTGATTGTAAATACATCCTTTTAAAATGTTCTCCTAGAGTCTGAGGACTGATATTTGCACTTCAGTAGGAGGAAACTCATCCCCTGTACTGGTGACAAAATACCTTCTGATGCAGATACAGAGAGACTTGAGCAAGCAGCCAGGGGCTGGAAATAACCACGGCATCAGGCAGGAGCAGTTTCCAGGGCTGTGAAGATGCCTACTCTCTTTTACTTAGGAAGAGACCTTCTCAAGGGGAAAGGTCATGTGAGCTCTAGTATTCCTGCAACCCAGGGAGAAGGTGGAGCTTAGGTCAGTAGAGACTATTACTTGGCCTTAGAGAGTTCCTAAATTCCTGGATACTCTCCATGGGAAGAGGCAGGGTCCCTATGGCTACAGGGTCTCTGAGTTGTATTCCTGGCCTTCAAACTCTTGGAGAATGAGGAGTAAAAGCTTAGAAAGCATAGTTGCAGGATTAATGCTAGCTAGTGCACTCAGCTCTATGTATTTTCCAGCAAATGACTTAAGAATTATGTTTCATCTATTCAATAGCAACAATGCAGTCTACGATAAAATTCTTTGTTAATTTGCTTTAGTAGCTTTTGTTTATATATAAGATTTAGATGAAATTCATATATTGACAAAAGTAGATTTTTTGAAAAGACTAGAATATTTCTCTTTGGATACAATTTAACCTGAATTACAAGAAAAATATCCCAGCCTTAGAAAATTGTTTTTTTTTGAGAGGTTTTTGCTATAGGGCTGGCCCAACAGTTGGCATAATGGCTATGTCACTGGACTCCCATGTAGTCGACCACTGTTCAAGTCCCAGACCCAGTGGCTTAAACTCATGCCAGGCATGTGTGCGTGCACGCCCAAGATCCCAAGAGGAGAATGGAGGGGAAGGGATTGCACTGCGGCATGGCCATCCCCCCATGGGGGTGATTTCTCACTTTCTGTCTCTCTCTTTCTGGTGAGTGCATGTGCCCTATAACAAAAACCTCTCCAAATAAATAAATTAATTAAATAAAAAATGAAAATATATTTAAACTAAATACTATTTTTTACAGTTGTGTACTTGGATCAACCAATTAATAATATAGTTCTGGGGCCAGCAGGCTGTATACTGGTTAAGGAGCTGGATTCCTGCATGAGCCACTGCAGTTCAAGTCCTAGACCTGGTAGCTTGAAAATCACTCCAGATGTGTTTGCATGCATGTCCAAATCCCAGGAGGAAAATGAAGGAGAAGGGATTGCATCATGTCCATCCTTGCTGGAGGGTGATTTCTCACTTTTCCGCTCACTGTCTTGCTCTGTCTCTCTCCTGTGAGAGCATGTGCCATATGGAAAAAAATTTTAAAAATTACAGCCTTTTATTTGTAGCCTATTTAGTGTAACAGGACATTATTAAAGCCAGTATAGAAATTGGAAAACTTTTATAAGACTATCCACCACCCTTGTATTGTAAAGTCTGGGCACTTGATTACTGTGCACTTACATTTACTGTTGTACAAAGGGAAGCCTGTCCTGTGGAGCAATTATTGCTTTCACTTTACTTAAGTGATCCTCCAGCCCATCAAGATAATCATGATTGTAAGAAAATATAACATGATGCATTTCTTAACTTGAAAGTGCTTTTTTTGTGCTACAAAGAAAATGATTAAGAAATACAACTTTAATAAAAGATTTCCCACGAAAGTGACTTAGGATATGAGTAGTTACATGTTAACTACCGTCCTTACTGACCAATAAGATTTGTAAGATTTCCCAAGTACTTTCCTGTGTGGATACGCTCTAATTAGAAAGATAAGTCGTGCGTACTTGGAGAAGGCGGCATGAAGACGAATATTTATTGATCATCTGGTTTGTTCTAGGCAATGGCTGCACAGTGCCTACGTCAATCTTGCAGCAGCCTTCAGTGGTTACTAAGTATCTGAAGTTGATATTGGAGCTCAGAAGGCCACTGAGTCGCAAAGTTGAGATTTGAACAAGGTCTATCGAACTTCAAAATCTATTCTCTGACAGATTTCCGTACATGGAAACCTGAGTAGAGTGTGGAGTATCCTATCACATTACATATCCTCTCACATCACTAAAATACAGGGCATTGTGCATACTATGAGGATTTCAGTATAACTGATTCTGACTGCCAGGACTGGTTTGTTTGGCATTCAAATTCAATTTCAAGTAAGAAACCAGAAGTGTTGTTTGTGAAAATTATGCATTAATATGTTCTGAGTGAGAATCTAAGAAAGTGATCTAAAATGAATTCAGTAAATGTTATTTACTTCTATTTTTCTCTTGGTCCTGGACAGTTGAAGTTCCTGGAGGAGTCTCAAACTACTATATAATTGCTAAGGAATGTTTGTTTTTGTTTTTGTTTTTTAAAGAGGAAATTGGCATCTATGAGTGAAACAAGTTAGATAATGCACAGAGTACTGAAAGTAAAGATGAGAGTGTTCCAAATCTCTTCCTGTTCTAACACGTGTAAGTTGGGGCAGAGCAAACAAAAACTGGAACAAAATGAGCAAGGGCATGGAAAATTTAATGCTGATCCTTAATTCTTCATGTATCTTCATTACTTAGGATTTTATTCTTCCAATTATCATCTGAGATTTTAAACACCGTCACCATAAGTGCTCATAAACACTGTTTTATGTTAAAGCCAGAATAAGTGGCCTTCCAAAGTAAAATTCCAGAGACTCACAACATAGACTATATAAACTTGCAGTTCTCTTCACTCATTCTAAATGCACTTCCCATTAATTTCAATGCACATCTCTCTCCCATTGTAAAAGAGAGATAGGTAGAGAGGGTGAGAGAGAGAATATTGAGATTTTATAAAAATACTTTAGGCCATTTAATTTAATATATATTAGATTGCCCCCCCCCCTTGCCAGGATACCCTAGAGTTCTTTGCTTCTTTAGTAACTGCTCGTCTCTGGTACTAATTGACTGGAGGTTTGTTACGATCTGTTTTCCAAATGATGTACCACAACCACTACGTCAAGTTTAACATTAGCACTGTGAGAATAGCTGACATCATTGGGGTCTTAAAGAGAGAGCTTGTGTGCTCCTTAGTGTCAAATACAATGTCTCTCTCATGGTAGGACAAGAAGGAATCTAAAACTTAATACCTATCTATCTATGTTAACCTCTATATATTCATGTCTCTACAATGATTCTGTATTAGTATTTCCATTTCTATCAATGGGGAAACTAAGTGGCCTAAGATCAAGCAACAAGTAAACAGCATAGCTGAATTTCGAACACATGTCTACCTGACATTTTCTGTTCACCATGTGATTTCCTAGCTACAGTCACTACCCAAAATATTATTAATGGAATACCATTTTCTATTTTTGTCTTATGATTATTTGCTTGTTTTTTTATTTCTTCCATGAGAGAGAGAGAGAGAGACACGTAGAGAGAGACTGACAGGCACCCTCAACAGGGTCCCATGCAGTAGTCCTACTACCAGCCTTAACCAGCCGGGGTCATGGGCACCAGCGATGGTGCTTGTTATTCACAGGTTGTGCCAGTAACTAAGCCTGGATCCTCCATATGGATCCAGAAGAGCAGTGCACTGTGCTACCCCAAGCTACCTACCACAGTCCTTGCCAAATGCCATTTTTATGGAGTCGCCTATCACCCCTCTAGCTAAACCTATTCTTTTTTTTTGGAGAGGTTTTTGCTATAGGGCGCATGCGCTCGCCAGACAGACAGAGAGAGACATTAGAGACAGAAAGCGAGAAATCACCCCCCAGGGGGGATGGCCACGCCGCAATCCCTTCTCCTCCATTCTCCTCTCGGGATCTTGGGCACGCACGCACATGTGCCCGGCATGAGTTTAAGCCACCGGATCTGGGACTCGAACTGCAGTCGACTACGTGAGAGTCCAGCGACATACCCATTGTGCTAACTGCTGGTTCCTAGCTAAACCTATTCTTGAGAGAGAAGACTAGGGCTCAGTAAGGCTGTAATTCACAGCTGGTCTAATGGCCAATGGAAATGCTACGTATCATGGTCTATCACTTGGTATATAATTAGTGTGTAATTAAGAGGTAAAAATTAAGGCACATAGAGTCAGAATTTTCTAATAATAATGATTCTATGGGGACTGGGTCTCTACTTTCACTTTCATTGTAGAAAAATAGTAAGTAAAGGCAGTAAATAGGAGATAGTATAAAAAGTAGAAAGAGAATAATTAAAGGAAAATAATCTATAGATATGTATACCACTAAAATTCTCTTGTAGGCAGCATTGCCTAAGTGGTATTTTAAACATTTATCCTTATTTTCATTATATCGTATTTGTGGTATTTTTCTGATTCTATGGCACTAACAATCTTTTTAGGATGTTAGAGTAATGCTCAATGTTACTTAAGTCTAACTGGATTTAATGCATGTATTACCATTCTAACAGAGAAGCACTCCCAAGTCTCAGCTTGAACATTCTCAGAATTGATGAACTTACTATTTCACTGGGCAGCTCATTTATTTTTGAGTAGTACAGTTGTAAGATAAAACATTTCTACTTTTATATCAATAAAAAAAATGTATTCCTACAACCTTCCTGAAATTATTCTGTAAGCATGTCTAAAAGAACTATGTGGAAGCATATGTGATTCATCTGGTTTCTTTGGGTCCTAGACAAAGCCTGTGCTTATTAGCATGTGTGTGTGAGAGCTTTGGTTCCACATGCTATCTCAGACCTAGTATACTTGTGTCACTAAATGTGTGTACACGAGTTTCAGACTTCTTTCATAATTTTTCACTGTTGAAATCTAAAAGTACCTGAATTTCAGAAATAAAATTTGTTCGATCTGTTAAAAAATTAACATTAAATTAATAGGCTGAGCCAAGTTCTCATTCATCCCAAAATAGAAGAAATGAGTGAGGTCCTATCTATAAGGGTTTCATTGAGACCTGTGGGTTCTCTTTCGCTATTATAACCACAGATTGCAATGTTACTTCTTAGCCACTGAGGCACAGTCTACCATAAGAGAATCAAGCTCCAACTTCCCTGTGTTTGAGTTAGTTAGAGCTCTTGTTTAAAAGGCAGACTTGTCAGACTACATTCTTAGAAATAATGATTCAGCAACATGGGGCCCAGGAACTCCATTTTCACCAGTGCCAGAAGTGAGTTCTAATGCAGGTGGTCTTCAGACCACATTCTGAGAAAAATTCCATAACGGCATCAGTTGTAATAACACAAGTGTTCACTAAGTTTTGCTTAAAGAGAAAATTCGAAGGATGGAGAGGTTTGGTGCCCTTTCGTAATTTTTCAAATAAGCCACTGAGAATATCTAAATAAGTAAATGTGCTTTTTCTTTACTGCATGTTTGCCAAAAAATCCATACACTTTTCAACTGTTCCTGTTTTACACAAGAAGGTCATCATATTGTAGGTCTGGCTGTGGGATCTCTACACATATCGGGGGTCAAGCTTCAAGTGATACAAATGTCCCCATGTCTGCTACAAATCTCCAACGAGAAATGAGCAGAGTTGGATGTGAAATAGGAAGTGTTTCCTTAGGTGAGAATAGGATGGGTGGGTTGGCAGGTGGCGTAGTTGTTAAGGCACTAGACTCCCACATGGCCGACTGTGGTTTGAGTCCTGGACCTGGGACTTGCTTTCTTGCTTTCCCTCTCTCTCTCTTTTGTTCTGTCCCTCTCGGGTCAAATTAAAATAAATAAATAAATAAAGTTAAATAAAATAATTATTTAAAAAAAGAGAATGGGATGGGAAATAATATGTTGGGGAAAGGAATAAAAGGGAACAGAGGCTTGTTGCTGAGAAGGGAGAGTATCCCCATCCTTCCAATTCAATTGACCATCTCACTCCCATCTTCCTAGACAAGTGACCAGGCTCTGCATCATACTCTAAAATCACTTGCATCACAGCTGAGGGCCCACCAGGTTTGCCTGTCGAGCTCCAACCATCACCAAGGCTCTCAATGCTGGGGTAACATGCTATAAAGGCTGTGCGTTGAAGAGTACCTCATTCACACAGCTCCAAGTCAGAAAAGATGTCTGTCTCCTACAGTTCTGCCAGTTCCCTAACAAGGTATGTGCTTTGGTGGCCACTTTTAGGAATCAGGCAAAGTGAGAGCCCAACTCATTTCAGTGAAATTAAATATGGTTTCTAATTTTGATTATTTTGTTCATCATGGATTTTTTTGGCAACAATTTTGATCTTTATATCTATTATAGGTTAGCTAATGGCATGGTGGCTAAGGTGGTTAGATCCCACATGGCCTACTACATGGTTTGGGGCCTGGACCCCATGGGTTGAAAAACATACCAGGTAGTGTGAGTCCAAAGTTCTGAAAGGAGAGAGAAATGGAGGAGGAGGAATTGAGGCAGGACCATTTCCCATGGAGAGTGCCTTCTACCTTTCTCTTCTCCACCCCCCACATCTCTCTCTGGTGATCACATATACCTTATGAAAAAAATTTTAAAATATGTATATTACATTGAAATATTATATATTCTGATAACTGTGTCTTTTAACACCCTCTTAAATTTTGTTTGAACTTAAAGGTAAGTTCTTTGTTCACTCACTCTAGTTTGAGCTCTGATAACTAGTCAGAGCGGGCTATAAAGTCTTCTAGCTGTTGACCCTTTGATATATGAGTGACTTCAAAACTCTATGTGAAATGGAATTAAAATAATATGAGTTTATTTGGGTGCAAACAAAATTCATGCATATACTTTCCTTTCCTTTTTTTCTTTTTTTGAGAGATTTTTGCTATAGTGCACACGCCCACATCAGAGAGACAGAAAGTGAGAAATCACCCCCCAGGGGTATACCACACCACAATCCCGTCTCCTCCATTCTCTTCTCAGGGTTTTGGGCACGCACACACATGCACCTGCCATGAGTTTCAAGTCGCTGGGTCTGGGCCTTGAATTGCTGTCTATCATATGGGAGTCCAGCACCTTCACTACTATGCCACCTGCTGCTCCCCATGCATCGTTTTTTCATAATGTGCACTGTCTTGGAGCCTTTTGAAGACCTCTCATATTTAGATTTCCTCTCCACAGAACTTAAATATATGCTCTCTTAACAAAACATCAACTATCTGGAGCTGGCATGTGGCATGGTGGTTAAGGACACTGAACTCCCACATGAGTGATTGTAGTTCGAGTCCCAGACCTGGCAGCTTGCCTTCTCACTTTCCATCTCTCTCTCTCTTCTATCCCTATCTAGTCAAATTAAAATAAAATAAATAAAAGTTAAATAAAATAATCTTTAAAAAATACCAGCTATCACTTCTGATTTAAACATGAATTCTCCTGAGAGCATGGAAATCACCTATTTTAACTCCAAATCGTTTCGACCTACTAAATGTACAGTTGCACTGTTACTTAGTGCCAGGGAGAAATGAAACATAAGCCTTTAGACTCTTTCAAGCATTATAATTTCCTTATGGTATGGATACTACTTGTATTTACAGGGTTAACTATGTGGTATTTGACATCTATCAGTATTCAGTAAACAGTTTTCCAAAAGGTTTTGAATGGCCTCTACTCTGAGCTTTAACTGCAGGGACTAAACAATACATAGTAAGGGTAATGTATTCAATGGTGATTACAAAACCAACTACCTGTGAGATACTCTGTTAGTCACTATGGGGATTTATGAAGATGAATAACACTCAATTCTCGCCTAAGTGCAGCTTATGACTTAGGATAAGTTGTTAATCACTTTGGCTAGGATGAATGGAACATTTCACTGAACAAGAAATAGTGTTGTATTAAGTCATCAGAGTCTACAACATTTTGGAGTGCTTTCTACTGAGCTCTACATAAAGTTGGAACTTCATTAATAACTGGCACAGTAAAATAGTACATGGGAAAAAAACTCTTGATTTGTTAAATCAATATACTTACAATTGATGTCATTAACAGGCCATTGTTGGCTCTAAGAGAAGGAAAAAAGTTGTAGCTACCATTATGATAAACATGAAATCACCTACAGTTTTCTAGCCTTATTATTTTCTGGCTTTGGAGTAAGCATATTTATTCATTATAAAGTAGAGGAAGATTTCCTTACGCATGGGCTCACCGTTCATCTCTTCAAGCTCACTGTTGATTCCAACATCTAGGGAATTCATTATTTTGTCAATCTGTGAGAAACAAAAACCATGTAGATGGGTTATTACATTCAATTTCAAAGTTGTATTTTAAGTAACTTTCAAATGCCAGCAACATATATTCTTGGGGTTAATATTACAACAACACCACAATTAAGAGATTGACAGAGAAAGATTTAAAGCAAGGAAAATATCCTTTGAAGTGTTTTTTTAAAATATAAATTATGCTCCTTTTTCTTAAACTTTCAAAATGAACTTGCCTTTTTTTCTCTGTTTCTTGGAATACACTTTCTACCTAGATAGGTCAGTAAATGAAGGACTACACGTTCTCTAAATTCACAAGGGGGAGGGACTGAGGATAAGTCCACGTGACCAAGTTTTCTTCTGGCATCCTTCCCTTTCTGCCTGAGCACCTGCATCATAGCAACTGACCGGTGGAGGGGAGGCTTCAGTTAGTGGGCGTGGCCATCGGCACCACATTCTAGCTAAATGGTTTTGACTGCACACTGATTAGGGGAATCCAATCATAAGAATCTTGGCATGGAAACAACTTATTTCTAAAAGATAAGTTAAATGTTAATCTTGCCTCAAAGAAGGATTCCCAAGAAGATTTTAGATGTTGTTCACAGAGATAATAAATATAAGAAATAGATATATTTGAAAAACTATCTGTCTACTAGTATGGAATTTATAGGAAGAGCTATAGCCATTTATGCTTTAAAATCACGCCTTTTCATCATAACAAACTGAGTAAGGTGGCAGGTTTCAGAAAGGACAATGAGCATTACTTAAATGTTCCATTTTGTTCACTCTGAAACAGATGCAGAGATACTAAGTGATTCTCTCAAGCAGTTGCATTCAGAATGCCTATATCAGAACCACATCCATTTGTAGTTCGCAGAATACTAGAGTGACTTACAGTGCTTCAAAACCTAATCCAACTGGCACAGTATTTTGAGAGACTATCTGTGACACCTTAGAATGAAATACAGAGACACTATAACCCCCCCTTTAGAGAAATTCAAGAAAAAGCAAGAAAATTTATTATTTTATGATGTAGTCCTCCCTAGGGAAAAAGAAGAATATTTCATAATCTTATAAGGACACTTATTTTCTGAGTAATTCTATAAAATTAAAGACTTTTTTCTTTAAGTAGAGCTTAAATTGGTGATACTTGACCCCAACACATTTTTTTTTCCCTAATCCCTTTCTGATAGTTGTAAAAGAAATATCCAGTGATGTGTGTTTATTGTAAAATGCTTGGAGAGGAGCCAGAACCACTCTGTTTAATCTTAAAAATTAATCTCCTTAATCTTAATGATCAAGGTTAAGATTAGAAGAGGCACTTCTGAAAATATAACAGACTTTAAAAAATGGAGATGAGCTAGCAAAGAGTTCAGCAAATAGCAAAATGACACAGAGCAAAATACCAAGATTTCCTCTCAATTTGTCTGCTGCAGTATTTTGCAGGACATGATGTCAACATTTTCTTACACCTCACAGCTAGTTATTACTTCTGCCTGATATCAATTTCTATGGAAACAATAGATTTTGCCACGTGGAACTGTTTGTTTTTATACTTGCTGCGAAATTACCATGTATTACCCGTAGAACCTTTTCCTTTTACTTGGAGCTGTATGCATTTGCTATTTTTATTTATTTTTTTGCCTTTGAAATACTTAAAAAGCTAAACGCCCTTCCCCAAACCTCCCTTGACTTTAAAATCTTATATAAAGAACAACAAGAACAAAGCTTACTTCTTCCCATTCAGATGTGAAGGATGGCGTTCTTTCAGAATTCCTTTTAGAACTGTGTTCAGTAGTTGAAGACTCACTCCAGTTAACTCTTGCTGTTTTCTCATTTGAAGGGTAAGCAATGAGATCCGAATCAGATTTAGAGACGTTTTTTGATAAATGCATGTCGATCAGGGCTTTTGGCAATGATCTTATCCTTCCCAGAGTACAGGCTCTCTCCACAAATCCCCCAGTGTTCATGACCCACTGGTCCCCATTCCGGGATCCACTTCTGGATGTGCGTGTACCCACAATGGTATGGTTTTCAAGCTGGTTGTTTTTTTTGTGAAAAATTGTTCTACTGACCACTTTGGGTTTAACTTTCTTTACTAACGGTTCTGAGTTATTTTCTATTGTAGACTGCTTACAAGGCAAAGGACTATTTGCCAATCTGCCTTCATCTTGTCCTTCTTCACATTGATCTCTTTTGCCATAGAGATGGAATGGGTTGTCAGGGGATTCACAAGCTGGAGAGGATCCATGGAGAAGGCCTGCAAATTGCCCAGGATCATATTCTTTCGGTGGATCATTGTCCTCTTGTTGAGAAAGGTCACCTACAAAAGGGAAGGAGGAGGTCAGAATGCCTGTTTATAAAGGAGTCTGAAAGCTATCATCGAATAGCAGTGACCTTACGAACTTGTGCAATATCCAGACATTTGATTTATTGCCACATTGTAATACCTTTACTTTATGAAATATCAGTAACACTACAATGACACCCATACAATCAGTGTGTGTGTGTGTGTGTGTGTGTGTGTGTGTGTGTGTGTGTGAATAATATCTTCCTGATATATTTCTGGGATCATGTTTTAAATGGGTCTGGAAATCTGCATTTTATTTCTTATATTAGGGTTCGTTTTAAGGGTATGAGCTGGGTACTAATTGAGTGACTACATATCCTTCTCCCTTGCTCTCAGGGTATGTGTTTTATATTGGATAAACAAAACTGCTTTTCTTAAAGTGGGACCCCCACATCCAGACCCTGGGAGTAAATGAGTCATGTGCATAGACCCTCAGGCAGGTAGGTCGAGATCATTGAATACAATGACATCCTCCTGCTCTCCTCCCACCAAAGAGGTTCAAAAACAAAATCTTGAAAACAAGTATAATTAGAAGTAATTTATGGTTAATAATTCTAAGAGTATTACTTTAAATATAAAATTAAGAATAATTCTACACAGACTATATGATTTTGACAAAACGGATTTGATCGGGCTTGGCATATACAAAATGCATACTATCACTAAGACGTGAGTTTTTCTTATAGGAAACTGATGTTGAGCTGTTAATAAGCCATCCTTCTCATTCTTCTAAGGAATAATACTAGTTATCTTTTCATTTCTTCACATCTTTGGAAAGAAAATGCAGGAAAAAAATGATAATTTGTATTGCTTTAGATCTTTTCCTAAGCTAAAACATGCAATGTCTTTGAAATTTAAATATGCCATGCTTTGTGGGCCAGCAGGTGACATGGGTGGTTAAGGCACTGGATTCCACATAGCTGAGTGGTTCGAGTCCCAGACTCAGCTACTTGAAAAACACACTGGGCACATGTGTGTGTGCCCAAAGTCCCTAGAGAATAGAAGAGGAGGGACTGCAGTGTGGCCGTCCCCTTTCTCACTTTCCCTCTCCCTCTGTCTGTCAGTCTCCAGTAAGTGCAAGTATTCCCTACAGAAACAAACAAACAAACAAACAAAAAAATGCCATGCTTTTTAAAATGACTTAATCTGTCTTTTAAAATTATACTGTGTAAAAATCTGGCCAAAGGACTTCACAAATGAAGTTCCTTTATTTTTCAGTTGTCATTTTAATTTGTATGAATAGTTCAATATTTGCCAGGATCAAAAGTTAAATGCCCCGATAAGCCCATAACCCACTTTTGTACCAATGTGGCATGCAATGACAAGAAATCAACTTTGATTTGCTGCCTCCCACTTTAAAGAAGGTAATTATTATTATGAACCCAAGTTTTTATAAATTAACAAATAATAGTTAATGGATATATGCTGTTTTCTGAACACTGAGTTAGGAGTGAGTATATCATCTCATTTGATCATCATAACAAAACCCTATGAAATGATTATTAATAATAACCACAATCTTCTGATGGGAAAAGATATGACCAAAATATTGAAGACATTTTGAAGAAACTGGCAACCACAGTAAGAGTCAATAGACAATTTGCCCAGAAGATTAAAGACAAATTCATCCTTTCACGGAGGATTGGCCCAGGTTTCTATATTACGCTCTCTATCTGGGAACTAGTAAAAGCATGTTTGATCCTAGCATTCAATATCCCCAGGCCTCACCCTGGTTTCTGCTTGGCTTTTCCAAAGAGATGTCTCCCTGCATGAACCTGTCACACCCTGACATGGAAGAAAGTAAGTGACAGGAACAGAGGGTTAAGAGACACCAATCCAGAAGAGAAACAATTATTACCCATCAGAACTATGATAGTCACTTTAGTCTTCCCACAAAAATCTCCATGAATTTTTAAAATAGCTGCACCATATCATCGATAACTCCATTTTGTCCTCCTCTCATACCAGGGACCATTCTTAGGATAGAAGAGTGGTTGGACAGTGGGACGTGGCAACATTGAACTCTATCTACAGAATACGTGATGGCCTTTTTTGTTTGTTTTTCTGCAACTTAAGCTGCTGTAAGTGATTAATCTGAGATTCAAACTGAGGTCTATCAGTTTCCCACATCCATTGGCCTGAAAAATATATTATTGTAGCACAAAGATAAAAGGTCACTCTAGGGTTGTTTTACCCAGAGAAGTAAGTAGGCTCCTTGGAAAAAGGACATATTTCTTCTATTCATGACTAACTCTGGAATTTGGAAAACATGGACTAAGAGCATTAGTAGGTTATTTTTTTGTTTGTTTTATGTTTTTATATATATTTTTCCTGGAGTAAGCAGGTACTTAGAAGACATAAGACCTGGCATTTTGTTCCTACGTATTTTCTATTGTTTTTTTCCTAGGCTACCTTGGTTCCCCATCATTCCTTATAACATAATCAGTTTGTTATGAGATGACAGTCATGGTGAGTAAAGTAGTAGGAAGGAGGAATTCTACAGTTAGAAAGTTTAGAATTTCATTTTAAAATTTGGTGAAAACTAAAAGATTTGAAGTTGGAAGACAATTTGAAAAGAGTGAGCCTATTGTGAGAAATCACAAAATCACAATCTAAAGGATTTCTGGCCCTTATTTAGAAAAATAAAATGTTTAGGGGTGTGATATTATTTAAAGAAGTTTTGCGAACATTATTACTCACATCTCCTCTTTGGTTTGACCAAAATGACTATAATTACAACCCAAAATGCTTTATATTGCCTAAGTCCTCTAGTTACAAGCAATCACTTCTCTAAGAGAATGAAGTCATTTGTTTATAAGCTTCATTTTTTGAATAACAATTCTTAGGGTCATGATATTGGTAATATTTTTGCTAAGAGTGATGAAAAGACAAATATTATTTGCTTATTTCAGTGACCAAATCCTACAGATTAGTCCAATCAAAGGAAATGAAAAGTTGATATAAAGCCTCCTGAAAAGCTAGTGTGGTACACTGATTGCCGTTGTGACCCAGAGCTGTTTGTGGCTGCCCGTAGCCACACCCCTTCTGTATCCAGTCCTTACTCTCTGACTCCCTGGCACCATGTGCCTTGCATTGGTCAATACAGCAGCAAACATGACTATCTAAGTCTCTTTTCTACTACTATAACAGAATAGCACAGACTGGATCATTTATAAAAAATAGAAGCTTATTTGGCTCATAGTTCTAGAGGCTGGGACGTCCAGGAGCATGGCACATTTAGGATTCTCTTCTAGAGAGATCGTAGGCAAGAGCATTTATTATGGTGAAGGTCATCCCATGGTGAAGGGTAGAAGGCAGAAGTGAGTGAGTGCAGGAGAGAAAGAGCAAGAGGGATGACTCCTTTTTTATTTTTTAAGAGGTTTTTGTCATAGAGTGTGTTTGCTCACCAGAGAGAGAGACAGAGACAGTGGGAGGGAAAATAAGAAATCACACCCCCTCCCTTCCCCCCAGGGAGGATGGCCACACCTCAATCCCTTCTTTTCCAATTCTCCTCTTGGGATCCTGGGGATGCACTCACACATACCCAACGTGATTTTCAAGCCACCAGGTCTAGGACTTGAACCATGGTTGGCCAAGTCTGAGTCCAGTGATGTAACTGGACTATGCCATTTCCTGGCCCCGGTGATTCCCTTATTCTGAAAGTGGGATAACTAAGACACTTTCCGAATAATGCCATGAATCTAATTATGAGTGCTCCTCCCTCATGACCAATTGTCTTCTCTTCTTAGGCCCTACTGCACAGCACTGTTGCACTGGGGATTAAGTTTCCAACTCATGAATTTTGGGAGACACATTTAAACTATAGCAATGATATAAGCAGAGATTCGAAGAGCACTTGCACATCAACTGCACTTGTTCTCTTGTTGCTCTTGGGATCTTGCCACCATGTAAACAAGCCAGGCTGGCCTGCTAGCTTATGAAATAACCCATTATCCAGGGTTTTTTGTTTGTTTGTTTTTGTTTTAGGCTTATTATTATTATCTTTCATGAGCAACAGAAACAGAAAGAATAAGGAGTAAGAGACTGAGAGAGAGATGGGGATATAGCACCACCAACGGGTCTTGATGCTGTACTCCACCCCCAGCTCCAGCTTGCCCAGGTCATGTGCACAAATGAACCTGGCACTTCTGGGAGCTCTGGAAGAAAATCCAAAATGTTCCTATGTGGGACGGGTTTATAGAGCATCAAGTTTCAGGTATAACACAGCCAATAGAGCATATAGACTCTTATACTCATAGACCCAAAAAGAAAGGAATACCATACTAGAGGGGGTCAGTGGGGAAGCACCAGCATCAGTCAGAAGGAAGTGAAAATGAGGAACGATCATAGGCAAGAGCATTTATTATTGTGTCCTACAAGCAAGGCAGGGGTAAACAGGTTTAAAATGGACTAGTTTGGGGGCCGCAGGTGATATGGTGGTTAAGGTGCTGGACTCCTACATTGTTGACCACAATGTCTTTGAAATTTAAATATGCCATGCTTTGTGGGCCAGCAGGTGACATGGGTGGTTAAGGCACTGGATTCCACATAGCTGACTGAGTGGTTCGAGTCCCACTGGACTTGAACTTAGCAGTTTGAAAATTAGGCATGTGCATGCATGCCCCAAATCCAGAAAGAATAGAGGAGAAGGGATTGTGGATTGGCCAGCCCACTTGGGGGGGTGTTATTTCTCACTTTCCCTCTCTACTTCTCTCCGGCAAGTGCATGCGTACTATGGCAAAAACTTAAAAAAAAAAAAAAATTGGCTAGTTTGAAAAATTTCAATGGGCTCCAGGGCATAGGAACTATCCCTAGCTGTTTGATACTTCCCTAACTAGTTAGGGAAGGTGAATAATGGCGTAGAGTGTGAGAACTATTGATGTGATTGAGCATAGGGCTTTAGATTGCTGGATTTGGTATGAAAACCATGCTCTCAGATGAGTTATTTATTACCTTTTGGGATTAACTGGCCCTGGGAGGGGTAGTATGTCCAGGTTGGCAAGGCCCCAAGATGTCAAACAAAAACAAACAAAACAAAAAGCAAAAAGACATGGTTTGCACCAGCAGTTAGCATAATGGCTATGTCGCTGGACTCCCACGTAGTCAACCACAGTTCGCGTCCCGGACCCAGTGACTTAAATTCACGCCGGGCACATGTGCATGCGTGCCCAAGATCCCAAGAGGAGAATGGAGGACAAGGGATTGCAGTGTGGCCATCCCCCTTGAGGGGTGATTTCTCGCTTTCTGTCTCTCTCTCTGTCTGGTGAGCGCACGTGCCCTATAGCAAAAACCTCTTAAAAAAAAAAGAAAAAGACATGGTTAATACACCAGCAACCCCTGTTACCCCAGCCAACAGCCAGCCAGCTTATACACATGAGTGAGGTCAATCAGGATCAACCAGCCTCTCAACTGACCACCGATGCATCAGCAAGTATAGCTGAGATGAGGTGAGTCCACCCCAAGCCAGAAGAAAACATCCACCATAATTCATGAACTAAACTAATGACTACTATTTATTTATTTTTAAATTTGCTATGGGGTGTGTGTGCACCTGTTGAAGACAGAGGAAGAGAGAAAGCTCTGCCTCCACCTCAACCATCCAAGGTGGAATGGCCATACTGCAATCCCTTCTATTCTATTCCTCTCAGGATCTTAGGCACAGGTACACAGGTACCCAGAAAGTCACCTCAAGTGACAGATCCAGGTTCAAACTGTGCAGCCATCCATGTGAGATCCAGTCACCTCGAATACTTTGCCAATGGCCGGTCCACTAATGCCTATTATTTTAAGTAATTAAATATGGAGTTGTTGGAACCAGCAGATGGCATAATGGTTATGTCCCTGGACTCCGATGTAGTTAACCATGTTTGAGTCCTGGGCCCGGTAGCATAAAACTCACACGAGGCACATGTGCATACATGCCTAAAATCCAGAGAGGAGAATGGAAGAGAAGGGATTGTAGCATGTCATCCTCCCTGGGGGGTGATTTTTCGATTTCTGTTTCCTTGTCTCTCTCTCTGTCTAGTGAGCGCATGTGCCCAATAGCAAAAATATCTCTCTCAAAAAGAAAAAAAAAGATTGGCTGGTTTGATATGTGGCACTAGATAATTAATTTAACCAGTATCTTTAAAAAGATAAATTCTGGCAATGTTGTATTTCCTAATCTGAAAAAATAGTGATAGTAATAATCTATACATGAAATTGTAGTCAAGATTGAATGAAATAATAGAAATGCCTTAGCCCATTTGGGCTTCCATAACAAAATACAACAAATTGGGTAGCTTATAAACTATGGAAATATATTTCTCACAGTTCCTGAGGCTGAGAAGCCCAAGAGCAAGGCACCAGCAGATCCAGTGTTTGGCAAAAGCCCACTTTCTGGTTTGTAGATGGTGCTATCTCATTGGGTACTTACATAGGGAAAGGGCCAAATGAGATCCTGGAGTTTCTTATACAAAGACACTAATCTATACATGATCATGGTCTAATCACCTCTTAATACTATCACCTTGTGGGCTAGGATTTTGGGAGGAACACAAACATTTGGATCATAAGAAGAAAAGCAGCTAAAAATATCCCTGCTGCATGGAATATATTAAATAAAGGGAGTTCAAGAAGTTCATGAAAATGGAGTTAGAGCACAAGTTTATTTTGGTACAAAAAAATTTAAAATCCATGCATAGTTTTTTTTAATAATAGACTTTTCCATAGACTTTTTGAAGACACCTAACATGCTTCTATTATTACAACAATTTTTAATCTGGAGGATTTTATTTTTACAAAGAAAATAATATTGACTAAACATATGACACACTCAGTAAAGATTATTATTTTGACAAGGTAATCATATGGGATTTACTCCTTTGCTGGCTGTTTGTATATTTTTAAAGTGTACTTTAGAAAGAATTTGTTTTCTTACTATAGCTTTAGATGAAACTGAGGCAACTATATAGATTAAACTGTTTTCATAACTTGTCTCATTTACTTTCACACTTCTCTTTTGATATGTGGATATTTCATGCCAAGGTACAGAGCTAAAGATGTGTGAACTCCAATCTGATAGTTATTCAAAGCATCATTAGCATTTCAAAGAAATGTCACACTAAGCATGCAATAGTCAGCAGTTTAACCTCTTTTTACCCATCTTTGCCCCATCTTGATTACCTATATAAATACTTGTACAACAATAAAACTCAAAATTTCATGTTAACATGAAAACAAATTATAGAAAACAAGTGACTTCTATTATAGATCATGTTTTTCTATTGAGTTGTTACATTGACTTTAGGAAAAAACAATTCCATATTAAGGGATTCCAGTGCTGATGTTGCTGTTAGTAGAGTATGAATTCATTTCAAGAGTATAAAACTTCCTTGCATTAGATGGCAAAGTATTAGCAGTACCAAAGACAACATCCTCCCTTCATGGTGCTTACATTCTAGCCTAGGAGACAACTGCAGGGAAACAAAACATAGTATGACTTCAAAGATGATAAGGTCTATGAAGAAAATAAAGCAAAGTTATGAAATATGAATAAAGGATGATATAAGGTGACTTGGGAAAGTTTTTCTGAGGAGTTTCATTAAACAGACACTGGGAAGACTGTGAAGGAGTCATTCAAGTTTTTGGTGAAAGATTATTTCAGGCAGAGGGAAGAAGACGTAAGAAGCACCTAAGGCTATTGTGAACAGTAAGAAGGCCAGTGTAGCAGCAGCAGAGTGGTATGGAATTGATAGAATGGCTGGAGATAAAATTAGAGATGAAGGTAGGAGTAAAGTTAACATGACCTGACTTAACAATTTTAAAAGAGCACCTGCTACAAGGGGACTTCAAAAAGTTCATGGGACATAGAATTAAAGTGTTTATTCAGGTTTCTACATTTTTTTATTCATAACAGAGTATAACTATAAGAGTGATCAAGGAAGACACAGAGAGAGAGAGAGAGAGAGAGACAGAGAGAGAGATGAACACCCATCCACAGGGTCTAGTCACACTGCAATTATCTTCCTCTAGTCCTCCATCTTGTCAGATATTGGGCACTTGCACACGGGCCCAGTGAGTTTCAGGCTAACTGGGCTGGTGATGTGAACTTTGGTCATATAGAATCCAGTTTTGCTTAAGCTGTCCATAACTGCTGTACCACAAAGCTGGTCCCGTGGTGTTTTCCTAATATGCACTTCCATGAGCTTTTTGAAGAGCCCTTGTATTTCTGATGGCAAGGACATAGCAATAGTATAATGTCTCTTAAAAAAATGAATCACTCCATGGGTCAGTAGGTTGCTGGTTAAGGTGGTTAAGGTGCAGGAATTCCTACATGGCCAACCGCAATTTGAGTCCTAGACCTGGAGGCTAGCTTTCTCACTTTCTCTCTCTCTCTCTCTCTCCCTCTTTCTCTGGAACAACTCATGTGAAATAATGATAATAATAAAATAATCAAATAAATAATTCTTTTAAAAATAAAATTAATCACTCTGGGGGCTGGCAAGTTGCATGGTAATTAAGGTGCTGGGCTCTCGCATAGTAAACCGTGGTTTGAGTCCTGGACCTGGTAACTTGCTCTCTCTCTCTCTCTGGTCAAATCGAATAATAAATAAATAAATAAATAAATAAATAAAATGAATAATTATTTTTAAAATGAATCACTCCAAAGCCCGTCATAAAAACAATACAGGGCCACATACATACTATGGAATACTACTCAGCCTTAAGAAACAATGAGATCCTGGGGCCAGCAGTTAACATAATGGCTATGTCACTGGACTCCCACATAGTCGACCGCGGTTCACGTCACGGACCCGGTGGCTTAAAACTCACGCCAGGCGTGTGTGCGTGCGTTCTCAAGATCCCAAGAGGAGAACGGAGGAGAAGGGATTGCAGTGTGGCTATCCCCCCTGAGGGGGTGATTTCTTGCTTTCTGTCTCTCTGTCTCTCTCTGTCTATTTGGCGAGCACACGCGCCCTAAAAAACACTTAAAAAAAAAAAAAGAAACAATGAGATCCTATCATTTGATTCAAAGTGGATGAATATAGAAGACTTACTATTAAGCAAAGCAAGCCAGACTTTGAAAGGTACACACTGTATTTCCCCAATGAATGTGTATCTAATGTCTGTATTCTATGGTAGAAATGGAATGGTCAGAAGCTATGATAGTCGAGAGGATACGTGCAGATACCAGACTGTAAGGGAGGGGAGTGGGTGGTAGAGTGTGGGCGGTAGGGGATGAGTTGGAGGTGCAAAGGGAAGAAAAAAATGTATAACTAAAAAAAAAATTACAGGGAATAGTGGAAGAATAAAATGAGCACATAATAGTAAAAGAAAGAAAGAAAGAAAAAGAAAGAAAGAAAGAAAGAAAGAAAGAAAGAAAGAAAGAAAGAAAGAAAGAAAGAAAGAAAGAAAGAAAGAGAGGAAGACCGATCTAGGAGTGATATCTTCAATACAGGTATCAAGGAATCCCTGACTGAAAAAATGGATGAACATGGCCAAACCACACAAGGGCAGTCAGATCCAGAACTGGCCCAGCAGTTGCGGGCCAGATGGAATGGTAATGAGAAAGAGAAATTCAATGGAGCTTACAAACCAGGGGGCCTAGAAATTGCCAACTCATACTGAATCCCAGGATTACTTAGCATCCTAATGAACATAGCAGAACTGGAAAAGATCCTGCAACAATACAAGAGAAAGTAGCTTAAACCCTGACGTTTTCCAGAAATGTTCAATAAGTACATACACATTTGTAGTAAGCTAGAGATTACCTTTGAAGAAAAAGTTTTAGGGAGCAGAAAACAAATTGAATTGGAAGAAAATATCAGAGATGTCAGGGAGTAAAACATTTCATATAATGAGGAAGGAGGGTGGCATGGAAGGCAGATGTCCAATGAAGGGAGACCTTGAATGTGATATCATAGCAAAGTACAATATTCAAATATGAGAGCAGTACTTTGAAAGGCTAGGTGCATGGAACCCTGGAGAATGTTAATGTCATAGTGGGAGGTCTCGCTGAATCAAGCTGAGAAGTACCATACTTCTTAACACTTCATAGTAACAACAAGGGAGGAAAGCCCAGAGTGGTGAAGTGGAGAAAGCTACTGTGGCTCATCCCTGGTTCTATGTTAAAACCACTTCCTGGGAACCAGCAGTTAGCGTAATGGCTATGTTGCTGGACTCCCACGTAGTCGACCGCGGTTCGTGTCCCGGACCCGGTGGCTTAAAAAACTCACGCCGGGCGTGTGTGCGTGCGTGCCCAAGATCCCGAGAGGAGAATGGAGGAGAAGGGATTGCAGCATGACCATCCCCCCTGGGGGGTGATTTCTCGCTTTCTGTCTATGTCTCTCTCTGTCTGTCTGGCGAGCGCACGCGCCCTACAGTGAAAATCTCTCTCAAAAAAAAACAAAAACAAAAACAAAAAAACTCACTTCCTATTAGGCCCGGAGATTCCTTCTCATTAAAGATGGGAAAACGGATAAAAAAAAAAAGGATTTGAATAGAACTCTATTTAGAGACATTTGCAAGAATGATGCGTAAGAGATTAAAGAGGAATGTTTACTAACTAATGAAAACAAGCAAACAAAAAAATGACCCCAAAGAATCTGAAGACGGTAACCTAACATTTTAAAATTTGTTTAAAAATAAATGAAGAAAACAATAAAAGTTCTGAAAGAAAACCTAAATCAAACGTAGAAGAGCTCAGATATGAGATAGTTGGCTCACTCCCTCTCATTACCCTTTCAGTCCATGAGCAATTCAATCCTAAAGTCATTAGTTGGAGATGTGCAAAATGGTATACCATGTTTATTGCAGTGGTATTTGCCATAGCTAAGTGGGTGGAGAATGTGTGATGGTCCAGAGTGGCTGTCAGAGCCTGATCCTAATAGTTGTATCCAAGTATACGAGCAACCCCGCGTGCCATGTTGGAGCAGAAGCAGGGTTAGGAAGGTGTCTGCATGGGAAAGTGGCCCAGAATAGAGTCAGAATCTAGACAGGTGAGGAGGGACTCTATGCAAGAGGAGTGGCCTAGCAGTAGGAGACAGAAACTAAGCAAGGCAACGATAGTCCTATCAAGGGTCAGATTACCAAGAGATATAAGAACCCAGACAAGAAAACATGATGTCACATCCAGAAAAGTACTCAATTATGTGGTGGCCTGGCATGGAATGTCAAAGCCCCATCAGGGATAAATGGATGTCCACATGTGGGAATGACTTGCTATAAGGTGACAAAGTGATCCATATGTTTACACAGAAAGATAAAGGATAGAGTCAAGTCTCCATCAGGGTGAGAAAGAGGGGTCTGAGTAGAGATATAAGAGATTGATTACTTACAGGTCTGGTCAAATATGTAACTACATTAAATGTTATGGGAACCAAGTTTCTCACTGTTAATGAGGGTTTTACATGTAAAAAGAGAGAGAAAACTAGATATGTGATATTGAATTGGAAGGGGATATCAGTGTTATCAAGATAAACATAACTGCATTTGGATGTATGTGCATATTTACTTACATATGCTACCTGACTCTGTCCATTCAGAGGGTCTATGGACTTGATAGCTCAAGAGCAATAAGTAAAGCCCAGATTTTGGCTTCTAGATCCATTTTCCACTAAAGGAAACAGAAATCCATGGGAAAATGACTGACATCAGGGCCAGTATAGGAAAAGTGCAAGATAAGCTTGGAACATCTTGTGCCAAAAACAAGGATTCATTCAAAGAATGATGGGGCATATCCATAAGAAAAAGATGCCAGCTCAAATGGGTTCCCACTGGTTAAAGTGAGGACAATTTTAGGAACCAAATAAATAATGAAAGTAACGGAATATAAACCATTGATTAAAACAGAAAGACATAAACAGGAAAACACGAGCCCATAAAAATACATAAAATAAACAAATGATTTAAATGTTTTGTTATGAATAGAAAATTTTAATAATTTTGAATTTTCTTCCCATAAAATGTTTATTCATTACAAAGAGAAAAAGAGTAACTTCATAGTAAAAAAATCTGGGAGGCACTACTGCAATCAAGTGATCAAGGTGAACATCATCAATAATAGGACAATTCAAAACCATGGAATGCAATGAGAAAAATGCAGAATCAGAGGAGGGCTGACTAGGGACATCTCTCCTGGTAAATCTGTGGCAGGAGAGCCCAAAGACATTGGATAGATGGTGCACCTGGAGCACAAAATTGAGGTGAGACTAACAGAACACACGAGGGGAACGGGGGGGGGGGTTTTGGGGAAGCCAAGGTGACAAAGTGATCCATATGTTTACACAGAAAGATAAAGGATAGAGTCAAGTCTCCATCAGGGTGAGAAAGAGGGGTCTGAGTAGAGATATAAGAGATTGATTACTTACAGGTCTGGTCAAATATGTAACTACATTAAATGTTATGGGAACCAAGTTTCTCACTGTTAATGAGGGTTTTACATGTAAAAAGAGAGAGAAAACTAGATATGTGATATTGAATTGGAAGGGGATATCAGTGTTATCAAGATAAACATAACTGCATTTGGATGTATGTGCATATTTACTTACATATGCTACCTGACTCTGTCCATTCAGAGGGTCTATGGACTTGATAGCTCAAGAGCAATAAGTAAAGCCCAGATTTTGGCTTCTAGATCCATTTTCCACTAAAGGAAACAGAAATCCATGGGAAAATGACTGACATCAGGGCCAGTATAGGAAAAGTGCAAGATAAGCTTGGAACATCTTGTGCCAAAAACAAGGATTCATTCAAAGAATGATGGGGCATATCCATAAGAAAAAGATGCCAGCTCAAATGGGTTCCCACTGGTTAAAGTGAGGACAATTTTAGGAACCAAATAAATAATGAAAGTAACGGAATATAAACCATTGATTAAAACAGAAAGACATAAACAGGAAAACACGAGCCCATAAAAATACATAAAATAAACAAATGATTTAAATGTTTTGTTATGAATAGAAAATTTTAATAATTTTGAATTTTCTTCCCATAAAATGTTTATTCATTACAAAGAGAAAAAGAGTAACTTCATAGTAAAAAAATCTGGGAGGCACTACTGCAATCAAGTGATCAAGGTGAACATCATCAATAATAGGACAATTCAAAACCATGGAATGCAATGAGAAAAATGCAGAATCAGAGGAGGGCTGACTAGGGACATCTCTCCTGGTAAATCTGTGGCAGGAGAGCCCAAAGACATTGGATAGATGGTGCACCTGGAGCACAAAATTGAGGTGAGACTAACAGAACACACGAGGGGAACGGGGGGGGGTGTTTTGGGGAAGCCAAGTCTCATGTGGAGGACAACAGCAAGAGGTCCACTGTCTAAACTGATAAAGGAACAAGACAACCCGAGCCTGTCACAACAGGAGGGAGGTTAAGCAGGTCTCCTCTCCAAAGGTTCCAACCTCCAGCTTCCAGATCCCGCTTCTCCCTCAGACCCAGTGCTTTCCAATACAGGAGAGCAATGAAAGGGATTCAGATCAGAAGCTTATCTTAGAAAGCTTCAGGGAATTTGATACCCCAAAGAGATGCTGAACTCCCCCAACCTAAATTCGAGACACACAATGCCACCTCAGGAACTGAATCAGGACATTCAGAGGGCTACACGCCCACATCCTCCTCTAGGACACCATGATCAGCTACCTGCCCCCTCTGTTTCCTTCTATAGAACAGCTTCTGTGGACCTCCCTGAATAGTGAGTGAAGGAGTGGAAAGCTGACAAGGAGAATGAGAGGGATCTCCTCACTGGGGTGGATGGAATTGATGGGATATCACACCACCTGCTTTATAGTTCCATGAGTTAAAATCATATGAAAAATGTTTAATATCTCATCACAGAGAAATGCAAATCAAAATCACAGTGAGATATCACCGATCCCCAGTCAGAATGGCTTTGATTAAAAAAAAAAAATCAAAGAATAACAAGTTATAGGAAAGTTGTAGAGAAAAGGGGACCTTTGTACACTGTTGGTGGGAATGTAAATTAGGAGAGCCACTAGGGAAAATAGCATGGAAATTCTTCAAAAATCTAAAACTAGAATTACTATATGACCTGGCAATCCTACTATTGGATATATACCCAAAGGTTAGGAAATCCTTCTGTGGGAGAGATTTGCATACCATGTTTTTTTGTAGCCTATGTACCATAGCTAATACCTGAAATCAACCTAAGTGCCCACCAACCAATGAATGAACTAGAAAAATATGGTACACATACACAGTGAAATATTTCTCAGCCATTAAAAAAAAAAACAATAAAAGCCTCTTTATTGACACAAAATGGATGAATCTAGGAGATATAGGGCTAAGTGAAATAAGCCAGATTATGACACACAAATACTGTATGTCCCTGCTTAGCATATATCCAATGTCTATACTCTATGTGATAACTACAGAATTTAAAAGCATAGAAATAGAGTAATGGTAGATATTGGAAGCTGCTTGTGGTGAGTGGGTGGGAGGGGGTTGTGAATAAAATACTTTTAAGGAATTATTTATTTAACTTTATTTATCATTAGTATTATTTTTTAATTTGCCACAGGGCACATGTGTTCATGAGAGAGAGAAAGTGAGAAAGCAAGCTAGGTCTAGGTCTTGAACCGTGGTCTGCCATATGGGAATCCACTGTCTTAACTACTATGCCACCTGCTGACCTCTTGAAAAATTTTTAATGGACACAAGAACACATGTAAATAAGGAGAAGAAGCTACATGATGGTATATTTTAGCAGAATAAAAAATATGGACATTTTATACATAGTTCCAAAAGTACTTATAAACTATTAACAGATGTGCAAAACATGATGCAATGTCCAATGTTGGAAAAGATGAATATGTGTGTATACTTGGTGGTATGCTGTATACATACCTTAAATAAAACCACACTGTAGCCTGCAAAGATGAACACTGATTATATGTAAACTAGTAACCATAATAATGAAAAAAAGAAAAACAGAATCACTTCTGGATTTTCCTGCCAAAGATGCATAACCTAAATATAACCAGGTAGAAATCTCAGTTAAACCCAATTTGTGAAACATTCTACAAAATAACTAGCCTGTAATCATCTAAAGTGTCAAGGTCATGAAAATCAAGGAAAGTCAGAGAAACTGTTGCAGATTGAAAGAGACTAAAGATACAAGTAAATGCAATGTGTGGCCCTGAACTAGACCCTTTCATCATAAACAATATTATTGGTGTAGCCAGCAAAATTGGAATAAAGCTTGAGAAACAGATAGTAATGATATTTTCGTGTTAATTCTCTAATTTGGTTGCATGGTGATTGTGTAAGAATGCACTTGCTTACAGGAAATGCACATTAAACTAGTAGTTCTCGAAGTACAGTTGAGAGAAGTTTGGAATCTGAGATTATTTTACAGATTCTACAAAGTCAAAACAAATGAAGATTATTTTCCATTTTCACTCTCATGATCTCATCAGTGCAGAGTGGAGATGTTCAGAGCTACATGGTGTCTTTCTCAGTGGAAAAATGTGATGCCTTTTCATTTCTCAGCTCTAGGAATTGGCATACTGTCACTTTTTCTTGACCAAAGAATGTGTCTAAACCTAAAGTAAATGGAGTGAGGCTGTAATACCAGCTGCTCTACTGCACTGGAATATATCAAGGCAGTTGAGAGAAGGAAGAAATTGACAACATAATTTCAACTCTCACAGTATATGTGTATATATACATATGTATTTTTTCCCCAGAGATTTTTCACCATGTGCTCACTGAAGAGAGAGAGACAGAGAGAGGAAAAGTGAGAAATTGCCCCCTGGGGGGATGGCCATGTTGCCATCCCTTCACCACCATTCTCCTGGGAATTTGGGCATACACACGTGTGTCCAAAGTGACTTTCAAGCCAGCAGGTCTGGAACTCAAAACACGGTTGGTCAGTTCAGAGTCCAGTGACATAACCACTATGCCATCTGCTAGGCCCCACCATAGAATATTTTTAACTTTTCCCATTTAAAATTGATCTTTGTTGTACATTTTAGATACCATATATTAAATATGTTCTCGTAACATTGCTGAGAATTTTAATTATGAATAGATGCTGTTTACAACACATGTTTTTCTGCACATGTTGAACTGATTATGTAATTACTGTAATTTAATCTGTTAGTATGAAAGACATTTATCTGATGTTAGACATTAATAGGATAAACTCAATGGGATGACAAATCTTTTGCCATCTTGTTAGAGTTGGTTTGCTAATAGTACTTGGGAGTTTTGCACCCATGCTCATGAATAAATACGCCTTTAGTTTTACTTTTCTTATGGTCACTGTCTAGTTTTGATATGAAGATTACTAGTTTCATAGAATTAGTTGGGGAAAATTCTCAGTTTTCCAGAGGAATTTGTATAATATTAAAATGATCTGTTTCTTGAAAGCTTTTATATTTAATGTACCTTTAAAATCATTTAGACTCAATATATCCTTTGTGGGAAGATTTTAAATTACTCATTCAATTTATTTAATAGTTGTAAGTTGAAGCTCTTACATCTTTTGAAAATTTTAGTAAGTTATAATTATCTATAATTTGTCCATTTCTCTCAATATTAAAATGCATTGGAACAAAATTATTCATAATTTTTTTCTTATCTTTTCAATCTTTTTTATATCTTTATATCTGTAGTTACATACTTCCTTATTCCTAAAATAGTTTTTTATATTTTTTCTCGATGATTTTTACTGAGAAGTGTATCTACTTTTAAATGTCATCAAAGATTTCATTTGTGACTTTGTGAATTTTACATTATATATTTATTTTCTGCTTCATTCATTTTTATTTTTTACTGTTTTCTTTCTTCGCTGGTTTCTTTCTTATACAATTTCTTCTTCTTTTTCTTTTCTTTTTTCTTTCTTTCTTTCTTTCTTTTTTTTTCTTTTTTTTTTTTTTGAGTTTTTTTTGTCAGGGTTTGTACTTGCCAGAGAGAGAAAAACAGTGAGAGGGAAAATGAGAAATCACTCCCCAGGGGAATGGCCACCCCACAATTCCTTCTCCATTCTCCTCCTGGGATCTGGGGCATGCACGCATAGACTCCCAGAGTGACATTCGAGCCACCAGGTCCAGAACTCAAACCGCAATTGACCATGTGGGAGTCCAGCAACGTAATTGCTATGCCATCTGCTGACTCCAATTTCTTATACAATTTCTTAAGATGGTATTTATCTCATTAGCTTTGATCATTTCTTCTTTTATAATATAAGCATTTAGAACTTCTAGGTTGCAGTTATGCTGTTTTCTTTATGGTTGATATTTAACACTTGCATTTTTGTTCACTTTTAAACATTTTTAAGTTAGAATTATGGTGCATCCTTACTAATTTCTCATGAGTCATTTAGAAATGCATATCTAAATTCACAGATACATGGGGATATATGTGGGAATCTTTGAATTTAATTTGTTTTCAGAAAATGTAATGCGTATGAATCTGAATCTTTGGCACATGCTGACAATTGCTTACAACAAAGTCAAGATCAATTTTTATTGCTCTTTCATGAGAATAACACGTGAACTTAATTTAAGACAACTCCAATTCTCTGGAAAGAAATTTATTTCAAAAATTATAAAGGACTAAGATTCCATTCTAGGTAAGGGGAATTAATGTTCATTGTATGCCTTCCACATTGGGGGTCATCCTACCTCATTTAATCCTTATAAACCTCTGAAGTAGGCACTGTTATGATGTTTACACTGACGAGAAATCAATCACATAACCATCGAATAAAGGATACAACTTTGGCTGGCTTTTCCTATTACATTATAATGCTTTGTGTTTATGGTTTACTCCAGAACTTCCTACTGCATTAACCCAATGTACAGTCCACTGAAGTCCTATCTAAGTATCACCGGAGTTTGAAAATCAACTAGTGGGTCCTTTTCTCAGAAACTAGTGGTGATCTTTGGTTATTTATTCTGGTTGCACAATTAGCTCAAAGATAGCTGCTATCCTCAGATGTACCCATAATAAAATTTCCTCAGCTGCCTTCCTGAAAATGCATCCAGGTAAACTCTGATGTTTCCTGGCCTACACTCTGCCAAACTCAGCATTTAATGCAGAAGCCAGAGAATGATGGAGTTCTGGCAGCTCCTGAACCAGAACAAACCAGGCTGTTTGGCTCTGATTTCAAACATTTATAATCTTTTCTCTTGCTCCCTTTGCTCAATATAGGAGAGAGGCTATCAGCCAATTTCCCCGCCATTTATAGCAAATTCCAAAGCTCCCTCATTTCCAGCTGCTAAGCTGCCTGGGCAGACTGTATTACTAAATGATTGTATCTTTTTGGTAGAGTGCCTGATCTGTCTTGGCATGAGCTTTGCTTTGAAAGAAGCTCCTGTTGCAAGGAAAGGAAGCTAGCTACATTTACCCTTCCCACTCGCCTTTCCTCTGTTAGCCTCCACCACTAACCTCTTTGTTTCCCCTGTAGAAGCCAAGTTCATAGGGGCATTTTCTCATCTATCTCTGACCCCCTAGGGAGTTAGGAATTTCAAAGGAAGTTCTGTGCTAAGAGTAATTCCCATAGCCTAGCGCCAGATGAATAAACGGCCTACAGTGAACAACCGAAACCAAGACAACATTTGAAACCAAGAGGTTTTGTTTTTCTCTTACCAAAATGTATTTCTTTGTATGAGTGCAGTTACTGTACCCGTGTATTTTCCCAAACAAAAAAGACCATATAGGGGGAAGAGAGAAGAGTCTCTTTAACCCAAGTCTGTTATTTTTAAGTGTCTCGGTCCTTTGGTTTAACTTATTAAAAAAAATATTTTTATACTCTCCCAGCTGGTTATGAATGTGGGGGGAAAAGCATTCTGTGAAGATGAAATAAGCAAAAATGTAGATCTATATAACCTTTAAATATGAAAGTAATTCTGCAATATAGAAAAAGAAGGAATTATCTTTAATTACTCTAAAAATGAATAATCGCTCATTCCATTTTCAAAAGATATGCCTTGAATTTGAACTTAAAGGCACCCAAATATCTTCAGTAAAAGCTCTGGTAATGTAATGCATTCAAATGTATCCTGTGGATTTTCTATTTCTGTAAGCAACCAGCAGCCTAGATGTTTCTCACATGCATCCCAAGAGATGCCTCATTTCAAAAGAACAGGAGAATCATCGAAATTGTAATCCTATTAACAAGACACATCATAGAAAATATTAAAAAAAAGTTAAAGATAAATTATATGTAGCAGGTTATGCTTTGAATCAACACTGCTGTTGCTATGGTAAGAAATATCTAATGTAAAAGAAAATCCTCTTTAAGGGTTTGGTGCTATAGCCATGGCAACAATGAGTGATGCTTAATCTGCTATGTTTCCATCTGATTCAGAGAAAAAGAACTAGATCTGCGTTAAATGTATATAAAATGGCTTACAAAATAGATCATTCATTGCTATTGTCCATATATCTCCTCAACTGATTAAGAAATTACAAAAGTAGCAACCAAGGAACCTTACCAAAGGGTCTGCATGTTTGCTTGAGTTTTTTATGATCATAGAAGCTAGAGAAATCCACTTTAGCTGAGGTGATGGTAAATGGCATATGCATTTAGCAAAGTATCTCAGAACAATTTTCAGGTTGGGGGCATCATGTAATTTCTCATGGAAAGGAAAAAAACAAAATGCAATCAAATTGCAATTTCTATCATTTTAGCACAGAAAGAAAAATAGTAACTTAAAGTGAGAAAATATGGAAAGCAGAGTTCCAATGATATTGGCCTTTGAGACATAAAAAAAAATAGGTTTTCTTTGTTTAGTTTTAAATTTACTTATCAGGTTCTCTGCCCTACCCCCCCCCCCAAAAAAAAAAAAAAGGAAAGGAAAAAGGTCGTACAATCCTGCATAATTCAATGTACACAAAATATGAGCTTGTGCTCTCTTTTCATACTGACTAATCAATACTATCTACACACTGTGATTATGGTCCTGTAGTGACCATATTGTGATAGCCTTAATTGTTCAACTTCTGTGTGACATAGTCTTTAATAGCATTTGAAGATTAAAGAGATACAGGTGTCTTAAGGCTTCTTTGTCTTGAGCTCTTTACCCGAATAGATCTAATGATAATGTCTTGGTCTAGACCCTTCTTGAGACTGCCCATCAAGAAGAAAACAGCACTATTTATCAAAGATGACATCATAGAAACTTCTAGAAATCTCCTGGATTCTTACCCTCAGACCTTCACATTTTCATACCTCTGCTTTATGTTTAAAAGCCCTCAATTGTGCAGTCAATTGCCCCTCAATTGTGGAGAGTCCAGCAGTCATAGACTCTACACTCTCCCAGTTGATATCTTCCATAATAAAGCCTTCCAATAAGCAAACTCTCATTGTCTCTGAAATTGGCTTACTGCAAAGCAAGCAATCAGGCCAGGTCTGTACATCTGTGTGGTTAAAACCAGCTCTACAAAAGAGGAGCCAATTCTAATCTTTCTCCTCCTAGACTCTTAAATCATTCCAAATAGGCTTTTGTTCCATATCCCTCCACTGAAGCATTCTTATCAATATAAGCAAAATCTTCCAATTGCTAAAATGGATGTTCCTAATCTTCATTTTATTTGATGTCCTAACCATTCAATTGATACAGATTATCATTCTCATTTAGCTCCCAAGATACTACATGCTTCTGGTGTTCATCCTACTTCACAGGCTGCTCCTTCTCACCCTCCTTTGCTCATTCCTCCTCGTGTCCCCAAGTGTCTATGCATTGGAGAGTTTCTTGCCTTGACACACTTGGAATTCTTCCCTGTTCCAGTTACATGTATTCTCCTGCTGTGCTTATCCAGTCTCAGGGCTTAAAATATCAACTAACCAATGATTGCTCCCAAATTCTTTCAATTTGACTTCTCTCCTGAACTCCAATCTTGTTTATCCAACTGCCATAGAATCATCCTCATGCCTACTTTTCCCTCGCACCCATGCCCAATCGTGTAGCATGTCCTGGTAGCTCTACCTTTAAAATATACCTGTAACTTACTTATTTCTCGCCCATCATTTTTCCTCTGGATTGTTGCAAGGGACTCCTAATTAGTCTCCCAACTTCCACTCATAAAGCTCTTTAGGCAATTCTCAAGATATTAGTGGTCAGGGAAGTCACGTGCTTTTGCATCGAAAAACACATTATGACTTTCCTGTCAACCTGCTAGAAATCAGGGTTATTCTAGGAAAACTGAATGAAATCATGCCACGCCGATGTTCAAAACTCTCTGCTGGAACCTCAGTGCAGCCTGAGTAAGAGTCAAAACCTTTATGATAGCCTATGAGGCCATATGTCATCTCGGCCCTGTGCACACTGTGCCCAGCTTTTCTGATATAAACTCCTAGTGTTCTCCTTTCTGCTTGTATTTAGTCACGCTGTCCCTTGCTATTCTTTCTTTCTTTGAGAGATTTTTGCTATAGGGCATGTGTGCTCTCCAGAGAGACAGAGAGAGAGAAATCACCCCCCAGGGGGAGATGGCCACACCACAATCCCTTCTCCTCCATTCTCCTCTTGGGATTTTGGGCAGGCATGCACATGAACCCAGGGTGTTTTAAGCCACTGGGTCCAGGATTCAAACTGTGATTGACTATGTGGGAATTCAGTGACATCTATCTCCATTACGTCATAAGCTGGTTCCCCTCCCCCCCAACCCATTGCTATTCTTTCAATGTATTAGAAATTCTTTTGTGTCACAATCATCATACTTGGAGTTCCCCACTGCATAAGACTCTCTTCCCATAGGAAGCCCCTGGCCCCCTCCAATACTATCTTATTATCTGTCCTCAGTGAGACCACACTTCATAATTTGTCCAATGAGTCCTGTACATAATGTCCTATTTACAATGATAACCACTAATTCTTAATTCCTTTTCTGCTTTGTATTTTCTCTATACCACCTATAAATATAATAGATACAGATTAAGCTGGACTGGGTTGCAGGGGTAACACACTGCTCAAGAGAAGCTGGATCCCACATGTCTACCTCTGTTCAAATCCCCAGCCTGGTCTGCCTGAAACAAGAGCACATACATTATATATCATGAGTTAAGAGAGAGAGAGATTTTATTTATTTATTTATTCTGTCCCAGAATGCCACAGTTTTTTGTCCCACTTTTTCTACTGTTACAATCAGAAATTAGAACAAAGTTTAGAACACAGTAATCACTAAGCACCATTTGAATAAATGAATAAAATATATACTGGAGACTTCAAAAATTCATAGAAAATGCATATTCTGAAAACATTATGTATGCACTTAAATTTTATTTTCACTAAAACATACTTTATTTCTAGTTTTCTATAAGCTTTTTTGAAGCCTTCTTATAGATATTTGTACATGAAAAAATACAGTGATATACACCTAAATGTTAACAGTGGCTAATAATAACCTACTTTAGAGACCAGTAGATAGTTCAATGGCTGTGTCGCTAGACTCCCATGTAGACAACTGCGGTTCAAGTTCCAGACCCGGTGGCTTAAACTCATGCCGGGCATGTGTGTGTGTGCATGCCCATGATCCTGAGAGGAGAATGGAGGAGAAGGGATTGTGGCGTGGCTATCCCACTGGGGGATGATTTCTCACTTTCAGTCTCTCTGTCTTTCTGGAGAGCACATGTGCCCTATAGCCCTATAGCTAAAACCTCTCCAAAAAAAAAAAAAAAAAAAAACCAACTCCTTTAAATAACTTTTTTGTTTGTAAAATGATAAATGTCCACCATAGTTATTACCAAAAGCCAAAAGTAAAGAGACACAAGAATAGACACCCATAATTCTCATGTCTAGCAATAGTTATTATTACATTTTCATAAATTTTTTCTCTTTCTTTTCAATGCTCATACATTTCCCCTTACAAAACTGAGATTATCCTGTGTATTTTAATAATGTTTTTTAAACACTTAAATGTCACTTTAACAATAAGGATATGTTCATTTAAGGGCTCTATAATGTGAATCTCTGAAATATTAAAATAACTAATATATTTGATAATTTTTATTTTCATAAAATACATTTGGTCTTTATAGTAATTTGGAATAGATATGTGTGTGTTCCTATTTCTTCTGTTTTCAAGGGTCTGTCACTATAAGGTAATAGCTAATATGAGTGCTTACCAATGCTATGTATTTTACATACCTTTACTGTTTTCATTCCTACACATTTCTGAGGTATTTTGGGATTCCTATTCTATACGAGAAAGCTTAGTGCTTTAATGTTAAGTAACTACCCAGGGTGGGCCAACAGGTGGCATGGGTGTTAAGGTACTGGGTCCCACATGGCTGAAAACAAGGTTGGAATCTGGGACCTGGTGCTTTGAATCACACTGGGTGCACGTGGGTATGCCCAAAATCCCAAGAGGAAACGAGAAGAGAAGGGATTGTGGCATGGTCATCCCCATTGGGGATGCTTTCTCACTTTCCTTCTCTCTCTGTCTCTCTCTGGCAAGGGCATGTGCCCTGTAGCAAACAATACAAAACTACCCAGAGTTACATAGCCACCAAAAGGCTAAACAGCCCATGAACAGGTAATCACACTCTTGACCTCTAAACCATTTGAATTTCTAAAATGGAAAAAATGACGTCCTTGTTATCTCTATTCCTCAAACTTCCAAATGGTAACAGACTGTAACAGAAGATGACGTGTTTTACCAGGATGTTCCTGAAGATAAAACACGAACAATGGCATTTAAGAGGTGGAAGTAGGGACCAGCAGATGGAGTAATGGTTACATCACTAGGCTCCCATGTAGTCAACAGCGGATTGAGCCCTGGGCCTGGCAGCATAAAACTCAAGTCAAGTGTATGTGTGTCCATGCCCAGAATCCAGAGAGGAGAATGGAGCAGAGGGATTGTGGTGTAGCCATACCCCCTGTGAGGTGATTTCTCACTGGTGTTCTGTCACTCTGTCTTTCTCTGTCTTTCTGGGAGCACACTCACCCTATAACAAAAACATCTTTCTTTAAAAAAAAAAAAATAAAGAGGTGGATGTGATACAGTCAAAGCAAAAGATCAGTCAAGAGAAAAGACCCAGTGAAAATAGTTCTTTGGGATGCCTAAGGTATTTTGATTATTTGCTTCCTGCAGGGCCAAAAAGAATGATAGTATGTGCTTATTACAAGAGTGTTTTGAGAAGGTTAGTGAAAGCTGTAGTAGAAAAATGCCTGGGAAAGCTCCATCAGAGTCCATCTCCTTAAAATGCTCCTGTTCATTCCTCTTATCAAACAAGGGCAATTTTGCAAGAGTTTTCATGGTAACTAATTAGGCATCCACTTTTGAATCCTAATTTGGTTCCTTCTGGCTCCTTCTGACTTCTTTTTGTTTTTGTTTCCTAACCTCTTTTTTTTTTTTTCCTAGGAAGAGAGGAAAAAAGAGAGAAAGCAACCTGATGGTCACAATGTGATCTCTTCTTCATTTCTCTCTCCTCAAGATTTTGAGCACACACACACAAACACACACACACACACACACACACACACACACACACACATGCACCTGGCATGTTTCTCAAGCCACAGGGTCAGGGACTTGAACTGTGTAGTAAGCCATGTGGGATACAGCTGCCTTAACCACCATGCCTCTCACTGTCCCTGTTTCCTAATCTTATAAAATCTTTAAAGGGTAACCATTTTTCTTTAGTAAAAAAGATTGAATTGACTTGGTTAAATCCCCAGAATCCTCGGTTCTTTAGAAATGAACTAAATAAATGATATTATTGATTACAAGCGCCTTAAACTTTATGGAGCTTTGTTGAGAAATAAAGTGTATATATACTTTTAATTTCTTTTTCATGAACATTTTTAGTCCCCTTGTATTTTGTTGCCCATTATTGTTCATACCTTGATGAAGTATGTCCGAAGAACGTCTTTGAGCAATTACTTCAAGAATATAAATTGTTTTCTAAAATATGTAACTGAAGGTGACTTACCTCCTATGATTTTGATCATCTTGGCTTGACATAAAATCTTAAATCTTGAGTCCTAATCTGTTTCCCTAAATATTTTATAGATATTTCCTCATTGTTTTCTGAGCACTTAGTGTTGAAGAGTGCCTGATAACAGATTAAGTTTTCTTTTAAGCAACCTGTTTTTATAGGATTTTTTCTTGTCTTCTTTTTATAAAATTTTTAAACTTCATAGTAAAAATCTGTTTCAGAAATTTTGCCTATATTCAGTAAACCCATGGTTTATTATTTCATACATCCTTTAGCTCATAAAGAAAACATAAAAGTTTTCTTTTATTTCCTCTTTTATTGAAGATTTTTTTATTGTTATGCCCTTACTTCTAAAATTCCTAT
Organism: Tupaia belangeri chinensis; assembly: GCF_000334495.1. Taxonomy (NCBI): domain Eukaryota; kingdom Metazoa; phylum Chordata; class Mammalia; order Scandentia; family Tupaiidae; genus Tupaia; species Tupaia belangeri. The sequence continues at coordinate 2,606,137 of NW_006159512.1, forward strand.
TATATGTATGTTGAATCTCTTCTCTATTTTTTTTCTCTTATAATTTTTCTTTCTCTATACATTTCTTCTGTCTACAGGATGTCTTGAGTTAATCTTATACTTCACTGATGTAGGTTTCTCATGACCCAATGTATTCGTTCTTTTTCTTTTTTGCCTCCATTTAGTTTTAAATTTGACATAAATATTATTCAACTCCACAAAGTCTTTATAATCTTATAGTTTTAATTCTTCCTATCTGCTTATTCTGGTTTTACATACTATTAGTCTAATGCATACTGCTGAGATCTACTTGACATCAGTATTTTGAAAAATTCCTTTTTCTTAAGAATCATTTACTTCATAGGATGGCATTGTTTTGACTCCTCAGGACAAGTCTTGTTTTTGAGGTACCATTTCATATATTTAGTTCTTTTCTCATTTGCCCATTCTTGCAGAGAGAGGTCTTGGATTATCTATTGTGGAGAATTGATATGAATTCTGATATGAATTCTGCCAGGGATTGAGAAAGTCCTTTTTATCCTTAGGATCCATGAGAAAAGAGCAAAAAGAAGCTTAGATTAATTGTCAGTTCTACCATATTGTGCAATTCCAGAAACCTCCATTTATATAGTACAAATGTGCCTCTTACAGTTGAACACGGTGGTGCCCCTGTTCACTTCAGTTTTACTTTCTTAGTCTAGAGCAGGGTTACTCAATGGGTCCTGTGATGAGAGAAATGTTCTGTGTCTGTGCCAGCCAATATAGTAGCCACCAGCCACATTTGGATATTACGTATTTGAAATACTGCTGACGTGAATCAAGAATTGAATTTTCAGACTCACTTGGGGTGATACAGAGGTGGTGCGATGCTCTGCCATTCTGAAAATCATATGGAAGATCAGGGTCCCGTACCAAGGTCAAGTGGTACCTGCGTATGTTTGTGCCCATAATCCTGGCTGGGAAGGATGGGGGAAGATTGCAGCATGAGACCCTGTTAAGGGTGCTTATCTTTCTTTCTCTCTCTTTCATGAAAGAAAGAAAGAAAGAAATACCAAAAAAAAAAAAAGAATTAAAATTTCAATTTCACTTAATTAAATAGTCACATGTAGTAGTGCCTACTGTAAAGGCCTATATAGGTGTAGAGCGAAGGCTCTCACAGTATGGTCCCCAGACCAGCAGCCTCCATATCTCCCAGAAACTTCTTAGAAATGCAAATTCTCTGGATCTGCTCTAGAATATCTGAGGGTAAGCCCCAGCCTATGTTTACACACACACTACACATGATTCTGATGCACACTAAGACTTGAGAAGCACTGGTATATGGATCAGGAATTAGAAGAAAACTAAAGCTAATGGCAGTCACAAGAGGGAGTTTCCTCTCTGCTACAACATTTTGATTCATTTTATTTTGCCTCTTTTTTTTCTTTAATTTTTTTCCCTGTATTTGAGGTGAGCAGCCAGGAATTAACTGGAGCAGTGTCCTCATTGTTACAACTGTCCTCACTAAGAACCAACTGTGACAATATCTCCCCTGTGTCAGGAGTGAGCCTGCTACCTGATCCTTACTTGCTGATCGCTGGCAACTGGTATACCTACCAGTGGGATTAGTAGGATTCGATGACATCTCCTCATTGCCTTTGTGTATTTCTTTACTTCCTGTCCTTAACCTTCTAAGTCTTCTCTAGTTACCACTATGACAAGTTATTTCTTCAGGGAATCATTTAGCTTTGTGCATTTTTGGTTACGTTCTCTTTGCCTTCTATCATCAGAAATTCTTAAAATAACTGGCATGTAGATATCCCTCATTATTGATTTTCCATGTTGATATAGATTTTCTCCCATTTTTATATCAGTTGTTCATTTCTGAGTGTATATAGAAGGAAGTGAACCAGAGAAGTCCATTCAAGTTCCTACTTTTCAAGAAGTTGATTCCCTGTATTCCACTGCTCCCCCCCCTTTTTTAAAATAATTGCCAGAGAGCACATGAGCTTGCCAGAGAGCCAGAGAGAAAGAATGAGGGAGAAAGCACCCCCACCCCCATGAGGCATGGTCACAACATAATCCCTTCTCCATATTGTTGAGATTTTTGAGACAGACAGACACACACACACACACACACACACACACACACAGAGCATGTTTTCAAGCTGCCAGACTCGAGATTCAAACAACATGGTTGGCCATGTGGGGTCAGCTTCCTTAAACACTAGGCTATGGGGCTGGCTTCTAGTATCCCTCTTGATGCCTTACTTTCTCATATATATAGTGTTATAGATGATGAGAAAAATTAGATTAAATAATTTATCCAATTTATGTAATTAGATAGTAAAACTGCCACTTTTCTGTGCTATACTGGTTTCTTAGTTTGAAGAGTAATCAAATGGCCAAGGTGCAGTAAGTACTATTACATTTTCCTTATATCTCATAATTTATCATGCAGTGAGTTGTTTGATTTATTTTCCACACCACTGCCAAGTTCAGAGTCACATGGAGACTCACTAGAGAGAAATACACTAATCCGTGGTAATTTTAACTTTTTGCATATTGTCTCTTATTCAGACTGGAATCCTCACAACCATGAGTCCCAACTTCTATCTCCATTCATTCCATATTGCCTGTCTGCTGTATTGAAGACACTGAGCTCCTGATATTTTCTAGGTTACAAAGCAATAGCCCATCCCAGAAAGCTTGGTGACTTGTCTGGTTACAACTAAACTCTTCTTTCAACTTCTCCTTGTTACAATTACCATTGATGGATTCACTCAAAATTTCACTAATACTCTGAAGTATCATCAGAGTGTTTGGAACAAACAGGCACCTCAAGAGCACGTATGAAGAGGTCTGTATCTGTAGTTTCATAGCTGCAGGTTGTAAACAGAGAACTCCATCTCCAAAGAAGTGACATTTGGATATGGACATCACTTTTTTTCTTTTAAGGTTTTGCCCTAGGGTGCATGTGCTCACTGGGAGGAGACATGGGGAGAGAGAGAGGGAAGAGGAAACAGAGAGGAAGAGAGGTAGAGAGAGGGGAGAGAGAGAAGAGAGAGGGAGGGAGAGAGAGAGAGAGAGAGAGAGGGAGAGAGAGAGAGAGATTATCTCCCAGAAGGAATGGCCATGCCATAATCCCTTCTCTATCCTTCTCTATTCTCCTCCTGGGATGTTGGGCACATATGCACACATACACACAAGCCTGGTGTGAGTTTTAAGCTGCCAGGTCCAGAACTCTAACCATGGTCAATCATGTGGGAGTCCAGCAACCTAACCACCATGCCATCTACTGGCCCCCATGCACACTGCTCTTGAAGACAAGTGTCAATCCTTACCATCCACTTTATATAAATAAGTCAGAGATGGAAAAGTTGCTTTCAATGGCTCAAGCTATGAATTTTGCATTCAATGCATCTTTCCAAAGTCATAACCAAAGGTACACTTAATGAAGCCTAATTCAAGACACAGAAATATTCCTAATATTTATGTTCTTTCTTGACCCTTTTGGAGATCAGTCAGTACTACGTTAGTTCCTCTCAGAAGATACTATTAATTTAAAATATTTTACATTTTTGTAGTACATTATTATTCACCAAAGATTCATTTAGAATGTTTAATTAAGTGTAATGCTCACAACATTTGTGAGGTAGGTATTATTTTCCCTATTTTATCAATAAAAAAATTAAGATTCCTTTGGCTGTACATTTAATCTTTCACTAGATACATGTATCATGCCATATTTCAATAAATAAATTTGTTACACTGAAGTGACAAATTTTAATCAAACACGATCAGTCCTCTTGAGGAGCTTATAGTTAGGAAACATGCAAACAGATATATTAAAATGCATAAACTGTTAAAGAAGTTTTGTAGGCTTCAGTGAAACATAAAATAAACTCTTTCTTGGGGAAAAAAATGATCCTTGGAGGATAGGTAAGACTCAAATATGCAGAGATGAGTGACAGCCATTGTAAGCAGAAGACACATGCATATGCAAAGATATGGTGATGGAGAGTCCAGAAGGTACAGAATAACTGAGTGGTTATCATCTGATTTCTGGAAGAGGACATGAAGGGGGAATTATGAAAAGTAAGACTGCACAGGTAGGTTGTAATGTCCAGAGATATAAGTAAGCTAACCAAGCTAATCAGCAGAAGCGGGACTAATCCTAAATTTTCTTATTCTGAGGTTAGAGCTCTTCTACCACAGTCCACTTACCATCCTTGTGCTTTATTCCTAACTTATGAATACAGTATGAGTCAACTATTTGGGAAAATAGGTATAGGAATATGAAAATAATTCCTGACTCTGAAAGCCATTTGTGTCCATTTTCATATAAGAATTGAGAGGTGTATGGTTTAAGGCAACTGACAAGACTCTCTAAAGATAGCAATGTTGGTATTTGCTTTATCAAAAGTAGCTTAATTTTTCTGAACACAACTAGAATTTAGAGAAAAAATATGAGGGAAGTGTTCTGAACTTTGATAAGAGGGAACAGGAATCCCTGAGCTGTTATCCCTAGATAGATCTTGCCCACTCCATTGTAAGTGTGAGTCGAAATCGTGGTTGAGTGAAAATCAATCAAATAAGTTCTCAGTCCTGTTAGTGTGTAAGGCCTACCGGAACTGCCCCTGGCTCTGCTATGTCTGTGCCACCTTGTCCTCCTCTGTGACGGCCTTTACACAGAGTTTATCTCTTGTAGTTTGTAGTTCAGTAGGCATTCACTGTCTGACTCAGAAGTTAAAGAGATGGAAACAAGGAGAGTGGTCACAAAAGGAACCACATTTTGGTAGTGACACAAAATGAGAAATAAAACAGAAAAGCATAATTATCTTTTTGCATTTTGAATAAGAAACATATTCTCGAGTTCTTTTATGCTGTAGCTGTATAAGCAGTACAAAATTAGAAGTGCAAAACCTTTTTTTTTTTTCCTTAAGACAGATTTTTGCTATAGGGCACAGCTCTCCACAGAGACAGAGAGAGACAAAGTAAGAAATCACTTCCCAGAAGGGATAGCCATGCTGCAATTCCTTCTCCTCCATTCTCCTTCAGGGATTTTGGGCATGCACACACACACACCTGGCACGAGTTTCAGGCCTCTGGGTCCGAGACTCGAACTGTGTACGGCCATGTGGGAGAACAACACCTTAACCACTACACCACCTGCTGGCCCCAGAAGTACAAAAACTTTAATAGTTGTGAGCATTAAGGGTGCAGATTAATTGATGATAAATAGAAAGGAGGGTTGAACTTCCCAAATAATCCATACCTTCATTATTTTTGCCATTAGGGAACTCCATTTGAAACAACAATCTCTGAGTTTGGGATAAAATCTAGCTTAGGGAGAAGGATAAAATTTTTGTTCCTTATTAATTCATGGTGCATAAAACCTGCTGCTGGTGTTTGTGTTATGCAGTGGCTTACAGAAAGGCATTTAAAATATACAAACAAGTACAATTTTAATGTTACTTAAAAAACTGGCTTTCTATTGAGGGCAAACATCCCCAAATTATTTATAAAAATACGTCCTCTAATTCTTATCTGAGAAATAACTCCTAAATGAACAGATTATACCTTTACTATTTGAATTTAAGAGATGCTTATTTGCCACTAGGGCAGTAAATTTTGACTAGCAGTGTTTAGTTTTATCAAGCAAATACATTTTTATTTTCCTGTTTCAAATATTATTTTCATGGTTACATTTATTTAGGGAAAATTATCTATGGTTTGCAGATAAAAGAGAAGCATCAATTGAGCAAATTATGGCATTCATAATTAAATGCTTCTTGTATGCGGTCTCCAACACTGCTAAAGAAAGCCATCACTCCAACATAATATTGAATATGTTTAGCATAAAATTGCATTAAACAAACCCTTAGAGTTTTTATTAATTTATTTGGGATAAAATAAGCAGATCTCTTTTTTTTTTGTCCCACGTTTTCATTTAAATTCACCAATTCAAAAGCTTTGCTCCTGGCTTTTAAAAGCACAATTTATATGGGTGATACCAGGGTGTACTCATAACTGAATGGGCCATTGTTCCATTTGAGATAAAAATATGGAGACATTTTAGATGAGAATTTCATGCATTAAGCCAAAGGATGATGAACAGTAAATTTTTTCAAAAAAACATAGCTACAATATTTGAACATGTAACAAAAAGAGAATCAAGTTGACTCACAGAGAATGTGAAAGTGAGGTAAGGCCTTATGGAGCTTGGAAGGGGTCTCAGTTAAGTTGATCAACGTGGTTCCAAGACATAATATAACTTTAAAATTAGACCACCTTTGACTATTCCTCCTCTCATACCTAGCTGGCATTTTAGCCCATCTGATTTTATCTCCTAAATATTTCTAAAATCAAATTGCTCCACTCTTTACTCCTAGTAGGACCTTTCTCGTTATTGAGATCTTAGTTCACATATCATATCCTCAGAGAGGCTAATTCTGACCCCTAATTTAGAGTAATCATCCTCTCTACCCCTTACCCATCTACCCTCACTGCCTCTTACCTCCTCTAGTCAGTTACCATCTAAAGTACCATCTCCCTATTTTAATTATTGGGGATACTTGTATTTGTTTTCTTGATTATTGTGTGTGTCTTTCTCCCACTAAAAATAAGCTTTCTGGGGGCAGGGGCTTCGACAACAATGCTAACTATTGAATTTCTAGTACCCAGATTTTTACCTGGCAGGTAACAAGAACTTGAATTAATACCTACCCATGGTGTTCTAATTCAGGTCCATATAATATCTTGCCTGGCTAACTATAAGAATCCTCTAATTGGTGCCCTTGACATAAATGTTACCTCCTGCAAATCAATTTTCTGCACTAGTTTTGGGTTGTTCTCTATAACAAAACTCTAATCATATCACTCCACTAGCCAATGCTTTAGTGGTTCCTCATTATCCAATGAATATTCCCAAAGACAAGAGTGGTATGTGATATCATTTTAAGTAGTTCAAGAAAGAACATTTTAATTTAATAGTTATTTTAAAATTCTTTTTAATGTTAATACAACCCAACTATCAATTAGCCCATTAAGCTCATGATTTGACAGACATTATTATCTAGGAAAAGAAAAATAAAAACTATAAATCCATTTACAGACATGGAAAAAAAATGAATGTGACCTCAAATGGGTTTTGAAGATACTGATCTAAAAGCTAAAGCCCAATGTCATTGCTTCAATTTCACAGAGTCCCTGCCTGTCTCTCTGGATAATATCTACTACCTCTTGCTTTGTACTTTGGGTCTTGGCACATTCAGACTATACACTTGCAGTGCTCCATTCCCCATTTATCACACGATTTACTGCCTCTCTGCCATAGGTTCAGCTATCTCTATGCCCAGAACATCCCTGGTTTTCTTTCTTCTCCCTACTGACTGTCTGGTTAACTCTCCTCATTCTTATAACTCATCTCATGGATCATCACCTACAGGTACTTAAAACTAATTTGTTGAAAGGATGAATGAAAAGGTCCTAGGCAATATGGCATGTGAAGAACTATTGGTAAAGAAGAAGGATAAATGAAGATTGGAATGAAGCAGAACTGGGTAATAGTTGGAGGTAAGAGTTAAATTTATTGATTATAAATGTTGTATGTCTTCAGAGATGGTACAGCAGCTCATACCAACTCAGAAGTATATGTAGGAGTGAGGATGGAGGAATAGTAGTAGAACATGTGTAAGTAAAACTTCCAAATGTGAAGTGTTCTGATTTTTGTCTTTCTGTTGGGAGGTTGAATCAAAGACCATTAGTGTTTACCTGAAAATATCCTAAAAGAAGCCAGGGCAAATGGCTAGCAAGAACTGGATCTATGCTCCTAAGACAAGTAACTTGGTATAAAGAATAGAAACAAGGAACCAGAGACTTTAATGTGAGTTAATTGATTCAATAAACAGATTATCTTCTGGAGACCAGACACAAGATTCAGAGGTGATTCTAGTATGATAGTATTCTGGCCACATTCAATGTCCATAAGTGATTGCAGTAACAGAAGGAAGCTGTTGCCTAATTTTATAGAGCTAACCCAGAGGTTACATCTTTGTCAGACATAAGATATAAAGAACATGGGAATAGGATACTATTTTCTTTTTCAAAAAATTAATTAATTTTAAAATTTATTTTATACATTCAATCACAATATATCATTTAACTTATAAAGTGAATTTATCTAACAAGAGTACACCTCACACCTGTCCCGTTGAGGATATTATACATGTTATCATCAACAGACAACAATCCATTTCTGGGCCCCATAAAAATCTTGCCTCACTATTTTTCTCCTTATTTTCTTTCTTCACACTTTCTCCCTTCTCCCACCCTCTACTTCAAAACTCTTTGTTAGTGCATGAGGAATAACATAATAAAATCTAGGCAAGAGGCAAGTCTGGGAAGATGGTAGAGAAAGAAGCACCAGAAATATGTATCCCCACTTAGACAACTGCACTGGTGGAATCTGCCTGGTATAGCCAATTTGAGACTTTGGAATTTATTGAAGGCTTGAAACTTCCAGGTGAAAGCTTGGACAATAAGTTGGTTAAATTCAGTTTCAACCTTTATCACAGTAGTAGCTAGCTACCCATCCTTCTTCACTCGTCAGACGCATGGCAGGCACTTGTGCACCTGTTCCTGGAGCAGCTCCCACATAGTAGGGGAAATAAAAAGAACCTTATCCTCCAAACATCAGGAATATGTGCTCTGATCCTATTGCTTCTTCTTCTTCCTCTTCTTTTTTTTTTTTTAATTTTATTTAACTTTATTTAATTTGACCAGAGAGGGACGGAATGAGAGAGAGAGGAAAGCGAGAAAGCAAGCCACCAGGTCCGGGACTCAAATCATGGTTGGCCATGTGGGAGTTCAGTGCCCCTAACCACCACGCCACCTGCTGGCCCCTGATCCTATTGCTGCTTCTGACCAAGCAGAGATTGGCCATTGTTATCTCTCCTTTCCCTATTGTTGAACAACTTTCCCCATCTGGCTAAAGAGACTTTCAAGGGACTTAAAGGACTAGCACCTTTTTCTTCTTCTTTCTCTTTTCTGTTCTTTCCCTTTAGGAGGTCAGTAAGATTAAGATATCCAAAAGCAACCACATACATGGGCAAAATTAGAAAATAAAAAAAATCACCACACATGCACACGATAGGGTTTGGGTTCACAAAACAAACAAAAAATGGAAAAGACCATGTGCTTATACCTCAAGCTGATCCTCAGGACAGAGACAACTTACAATGAACATACAAAACAAAGAAAAAACAGCCAACCTGGGGAAAGTGGGAGAAGATGATTGTCAGGTTTAACACACTGCTAGATAAAAATGTCCAATTTTTAACAGAAAAGTCACAAGGCAAACAAAGAATCAGGAAATTATGGCCTATTTAATGGAACAATATAAACCACTAGAAACTGTCTCTGAAAAAGATTTGATGGTAGAAACAGGAGGCACAGCATACCACACAGAGGTCGATGGGGGAAAGACCAGGGATTAAAGAGGGAGGAGAAAGAATGTGGCCTAAAACTTTTATTTTATTTTATTTTGTAGAAAGGAATGAGGAGGGCAGGACAGGTACACTAAAAAAGTTATGACTGGGTAGTTTGAATAATTGTGGCAGGCTCTGTGCACCAAGGCTTGGTCCCTAGTCATTTGACATTTTAGATGACTTAGGGTAGGGAGAATATTGACTTGGTGTGTGAGAGTTTGGTAAAGGAGATCAGTGGGGTTGTAGGCTTTGTATTGGTGGTTTATATCCCAAAGGTGTGCTCATAACAGGAACCAGCAGTTAGCGTAATGGCTATGTCACTGGACTCCCACGTAGTCAACCGTGGTTCAAGTCCCAGACCCCAGTGGCTTAAAACTCACGCCAGGTGCGTGTGCGAGCATGCCCAAGATCCCAAGAGGAGAATGGAGGAGAAGGGATTGCGGTGTGACCATTCCCCCTGGGGCGTGATTTCTCTCTTTCTGTCTCTATGTCTCTCTCTGTCTGTCTGGCGAGCGCATGTGCCCTATAGTGAAAACCTCTCAAAAAAAAAAAAAAGGTGTGCTCATAAGGAAGTCAGTAACAATCTTCAGGAATTAGCAAGCCAGCTCATGGTACAGTAGTTAAAACAGCTATTGACCACTTGGCCAACTGCATGGTTTGAGTCCTAGCCCTGGTGGTGGCCTAAGTAACATGCTGGAAAAATAATTGTGTATGCTGTAAAGATCTACAATGATTAAATATAAAAAGAAAAAAATTAGAATAAGAAAATAAAGGAAAAAAAGTACTAAGCAGAAAATGTAGCCCCCTCCCCCCAAAAAAGAAACATTCTGGGTACATGGTCCAAATCCTAAAAGGAGTGAGAGATGGAGAAGGGATTGCAACATGACGATTCCCAATAGGGGGAGTTTTCTCACCTTCTCTCTTCCTCTGTCTCTCTCCAGCAAACATACATGTCCTGTGACAAATTGGGGAAAAATAAAAAAGGAATTAACTAGTTCTGGAAGGTGTAATGTCTTCAGAATCAAAGCCATAAACACCATCCCATAAAGATTATACATAAATATAGTCAATGCAGGTTAGACCTAGTAGAAGCAGTTTTGTTGTTTTAAGACTCTTGCCATAGGACATGTGCTCATCAGAGAAAGACAGAGTGAGATAGTGGGAGGGAAAATGAGAAGTCATCCCCCCACCCCCGGAGGGGATGACCATATTGCAATCCCTTATCCATTCCCATCTGGGGATTTTGGGCATGCACACATGTGTGCTCGTGCATGCGTGCGCACACACACACGGTGTGGTTTTCAAGCCACTAGGTTCAGTACTCAAACTGTAATTGGCCATGTGGGAATCCAGATCCTTAACTACTATGCTACCTTCTGGTCCCCTAATCAAAGCAGTTTTAAGCATCCAGAGGTGAGGCAGATGTAGGAGTAGTGTGGATATCTCTTACTGTCTATGCCTCTAATACCTTCTGAAAATTACTAGTAAGATAGGGCTTTAACAAGGGGTTTAGCAAATATTTCTTTAAGATCTTACTAGTCCATGATGATTCGGTTTTCTCAAATGTTCCCTATGAGGTCAAAGGCCTACATTAGCAAAGAAAATAACTATTCTTGATTAGTAATTTACTACCAAATTTTGAAGTAAAGAATTTTTTTTAATTTTACTAATTGGCAGAACATTTGAACATAACCTATATTTTGAAAGTTTTGATTATAATCATTTATACAGAGAAACCTTCAAATAACTTCCTTCTCAAGACCATTTGAGTGACTTAATCAAAAAGCACTATTTGAAGATATACTTGATATATTGCTCATATATTTCTTCAGTGTACTTACTATCCCACCAATTATAATGCAGTGCTATCACTGACCATGACAGTATTTCTGGATCACTTCATATATGAAAAATAATACTGTATAATATTCATAGAATTTCCAATGTAAAATGATTTGAAAAATATTTTAAGTAAAGGTTCTTCTCTAGTTAATTTTTGCTATGGAACAAATCACCCCAAAACCTTAGTGGCTTTAGAAACAATAATTTTATTTCTATCTCTTAAGGTTCTGGTCATTAACTGGGCTCAGCATGGTGGTTTTCAGTTGGGATCTCGTATGCAATTACAGTTAGATGGTAGCTGATGATAAAGTCATATGAAAAGCATCCTACTAATGCCTGCCAGCCAATTAATGTGACTTCTCTAGATGTCTGTTTGCCTTTCTCACAACATGGTAGTAGAGAAAGTGTATCAAGAACCAGGCTGAAGTTGTATTGCCTTTTATGTCCAAGCCTTGGTGGTCTCAGTGCCATCTTTGTCATAGTCAGAGATCCTTCCTGACATAAGGGGAGGGAACTTAGAATCTTCTTCTCAACAGGTGAATCAATCATAGATTTTAAGAGGATGTAGAATTTGTGGTCTTGTATTGGTCTTATTGAAAAAAAAATCTGTCTAAGTTTACCATCTGTTTAAAGCAATTTATTGGGTCGTGAAAAAAGTCATGATTTATTTTTTGGTTTTTCTATGCAAAAGTGCATCATGACTTTTCTGTTGACCCAATACATTCCTTCTCTTTGAAAGACATATTCATATCTTCTCTTTACAAAAACATGTTTTTAATCTTATTATAACATCATCTTGAAATTCAGGGCATCACCATCTAAATCAGATCTAGGTGTAGAGTAGACTTCTTGAGCTGTGCTACTGGGGTACAGCTCTTAAATGCCATTCCTTTCATCTAAATACCTGTGAATTTAACAGTTCATTTATTTATTTGTCCTCAACAAAGCCAACATACAATGATGTGACAGGATAACTACTATAAACACTTATATTCAAAAATAGGGGAAGTGGAAGGTACACGGCAGTTACTGGTGAATAGAAATTCTGTAACCCAGTTGGATACAGGTTGTCAGTTTCTTGATCAGGGCTCAGCCCTATTATACTGGAGTCATTCACCACTGCTCTCAGTTCTACTCTCTGGGCTCCTGGCTCCTTCTTCTGAATGATCCCTCATTTCACAGAGCAAAAATTCTTATGCTTGGTTTCACTATACTAATTTACAACTCACACCATTGGATGAAAGCCATTTTCACAAATTTCTTGAGTAAAGCTCTTCTTTGCTTTGAGTTTCTTATGAGTCTTCCCTGTGACTCCCTGTGATGCTGTTCGATTCTCAGATGACTCATTACTCAGTGGGGAGGAGACTAAGGCATGCCCTAAGATTCTGAGCCTTTAGTGTGTCTGAACGTTTCTATGAAGCATTGTTTTTAATCCATCTGAGGACCTAGTAAAGAGTTTCATAATCACCCTGTGATTACCCTGTAGACCACCCTTCCCCTATTATGCTCTGTATTTGAGTGCTACCCAGAAGCCATTTATTAATTTTAGATTTATTTGACATCTGGAGAGATTAAGAATGAAAATCAGGAGTTTTTGCTCAGACTCCCAAGTAGTTGGTACCACAGGTGCATACCACCATTCTGGCTCTTTTGGAATGGGATCTATATTGCCCAGTCTGGGCTCAATCTTGTGACCCTCCTGCTACTGTTACTGGGGTTACTGGCATATACCACCATGCTCAGCTGGCTATATGTTTACAAAGAGAATCCTACCCCCTTTGGATTGAAAAATCCATTATCTTGCTCATCTCTGTTCTCTCATATTTTGTCACAGTTGGCAAGAAGAAGCTATGTGGCATTTTCAATATTCTATCTTAGTTAGATCATCATCAGGTACAGTTACCATTTTCCATGTTATTGTAAGTGACAGACTTGCCAGACATTCTTTCACTGTATTACAAAAGTCTCCTCTAATTTCCAATATATTCGCCTTACTTTCCTTTAAGCCCTCACTGACAACCTTCTCAAATTTAGACTTCTGCTAACACTTACCCTCTCAGCTTTCACTATTTTTTTTGAGGCCCTTCAGACTTTAACATTTTTTTCAATACCTCTCTAAATTTCTGCTGGCTACTTGGTTCAAAAATTAATACCATTTTTTCTAGGATACTATGATGGCAGCACTATATTTCTAGGTATTACATTTTGTTCCGGGGACCAGCAGATGGTGCAATGGTTACGTCACTGGACTCCTACATAGTTGACCACGGTTCGAGTTCCAGACTCAACAACTTAAAACTCACACTGGATGCATGTGCATGCTTGCTCAAAACCAGAGAGGAAAAGGGAGGAGAAAGGATTATGGTATGGCCAACCCCCCTGGGGGTTGTCTCTCTCTGTCTCTCTCTGTCTCTGTCTCTCTCTCTCTGTCTGTCTCTCTGGCGAACACATGTGCACTATAGCAAAAATCTCTCTGATCAGCTGTTGTTACATAAAATAGTACCTTAAAAATGTAGTTTCAGGGACCAACAGATGGTGTAATGGTTACATCACTGGACTCTTACATAGTCAACCACACTTAAAATTCTCGCCTGGTGTGTGTGCGCATGTGCCCAAAGTCCTAAGAGGAGAATGGTGGAGAAGGGATTGCAGCATGGCCATTCTTCCTGAAAGGTGACTTCTCACTTTCTGTCTTTCTGGTGAGCACATGCACCCTATAGCAAAAATATCTCTAAAATAATAAATAAATACATAAACAAACAAATTTATTTCAATAAAACAATGGGTGGAACTGGAGTTGGCTGAAAGGTCTTCTCATCCACATGCCTGGTTTTGATGCTGGCTTTCAACTGACTTAACTTGGGTTATTAGTCAGAGCAGCTCCCTGTGACTTCCCCACATGGCTGTTTGGCCTCCTGAGTATAATGGGTAAGTTTTAAAAAAGAGCCTCCCAAGGGAACCAGGCATTATCTATTGGGCAATGCCTCTTATGACCTAGTCTTGCAGGTCATTTTTTAATCATGTCTGCTATGGTCACTGGCAATACCATATTACAAATATAAATCACACCTTTTGATGGAAGAAATGCCAACATCTCATTGTAAAAGAGAATGTGTAAGTGAAAAGATCTTTCAGTAGTCTTCAAAAATACATCCCATGACAGGTTGACATAGTAAAACTGCTAGATTCATCTTCAATCTCAATTTTCCATAAAATGAAAGAAAATTATTTTGAGTGACACTGACTCCCGATGTCAACAACACAATTTGAAAACCACAGTGAACTTGATGATGCATTGTAAGAATGCCAAAACTAGCTAATTAAGAAGTAAACTTTCAAGAGGCAAATTTGCCCTGGATCCAAAATGACAGGAGTACAAACAATGGCTACTTTCTATGCCAGAATGATTTATCATACTTGCCACATAGTAGATTATTGTGAGTCCCTACTTAGTAGACAAAGAACAAGATTTATTTATTCTTGATAAATGAGAGTAGGGTTAGAGAAGCTCAGAGTAATAATTAATTTCACTAGGAGATTTGGGCCATTAAATTCGCAGCATTAAACCACCCCTCTTTACTTTGGATTTAACACTTGGACTGTGATCGCAGCAGGGTGGAAAGAGGTTTGGAAGACAAACATACTTGGGTTGGAATCTCAGTTCTATTATTTACTTTATTGTCCTAAGGCAAGAAAATTAATTTATTTGAGCCTCAGTTTCCCCACTTATTATGGAATGAATTGTGTCCCCCATTCATTTGTGAAAGTCCTAACTCCTAGTATTTAAGCCCACCTCAGCCCTGTATTTGGAGATAGTACCTTTAAAGAGGTGGTTAAGTTAAAATGAGGTTGTTAGGACAGGCCCTATGCAATCTCCCTGCTGTTCTTACAAGAAGAGGGCATTTAGACACAATGAGAGCTACCCAAAGTGTACCTGGGTAGAGGGATGACGATGTAACAAGGAGGCAGCGGGGCAGGCATCTTTAAGCCAAAGAGAAAGGCCTAAGAAGAAGCCACTCCTACCAGCAATTTGATCTTGAACTTCGAAACTTGAAAAAACTTTTGTTGTTTAAGCCACTCAGTCTATGGTATTTTGTTATTGGCAACCATAGCATACTAGTATACCATATTTATTTATTTATTTTTAAAGAATTATTTTATTTAACTTTATTTATTATTATCATTATTATTTTCCAGTTTTATCAAAGAGAGACAGAGAAAGAGAGAGAGAAAGGAAGTGAGAAAGTAAGCCACCAGGTCTGGCCATGTGGGAGTCCAGCGCCTTTAACCACTGTGCCACTTACTGGCCCCAGTACACCATATTTAAAATGAGAATGATAATACCTGCTTCTGATGATTGAACAAGCAATTTATAAAACAACAAACATTGCCTCACATGGTATAGCCAATATCAGAAATTAGAGAAATAAAATTGAAGCTTCCACAAATACATTTTTGGTTCTTTGATGTTTTTCTTCTCTGGATAAGTTATGTGATCTCTTCACAGTTTCTTAGTTTTGTACTGGATAAACACTGTGCCACATTTTTGAAGTCAGCTAACAAATGTCTGTATTCCCTTGACTGTTGCACATCACTGGGTCCTTTCTCCCTTACCTATCATGGGACCTCTCTCCTTGGATGAAAACATGGCAATTTTTAGAAGGGGTCTTGGGATACTTTCAAGTATAAAACAGAACTTACAATTTTCATATGTTAAACTGTTAAAAATGATGAATATGGTAATATCCTTGTTTTGATTATCACACACTGCATAAATGCTTTGAAAAACCAGACTGTAGTCCATAAAGATGAATAAAACTTAAATGTAAATAAAGATTATAAAATAAAATAAAATAAAATAAAATAAAATAAAATAAAGAAAAAGAAACTGGGGTGTAATGGTCTTTAGTCTCTGATAAGCACTCCCCTTCATTCATCTCTGTTTGCCATGGAGTTCTTACTAAATTATAGTCTTATTTTAAAACTTGAACTTATTTGTTTCCTTATAAAGTAACCATGTTAAGAGTAAGACCAGAATTAAAAGCAAAAACAAAAACAAGATCACTAGGTCACTTCATGGGCCAGACAAGAACCATAACATTATCAAAGCTATTTTGATGCCTCAGAGAAAAATGGCAGCTGAGAATCCAAGGAAATACTGATTTTCCCACAGAAAAGGGTTTAAAAGAATGAACTTGTATATTGGAGAGAAATACAAGATAATAAAGCAGGAGGGTCTGAGCTATGTGCACACGTGAAATGTGGATGACAGAATTTGTGGGTTTGTAAAGAGTTTTTCTTTTATTTCCTGAGGTCAAGTTGTAAAGAAGGTTCTGAGTACTCAGTACTGTTCCAAAGCTTGGGAAGCAAAACCAGGCCCTTGGCAATCAGAATCTAGTTCAATCTAAGTGTCTTCAAACCAGTATGAGTCATTCACCAGTGCTGGGTCCTACAGGAACTCAGACAGATAAAAAAGTAAGTTCTGGATCATGGTAAGATTGAGTACAAACTTTATGGGGTGGAACAGATCATTGTGAATATTTGCCCTAGACACTCTTCCTGAATAGGTCTTATCTGGTAGTTTGAATTATCTTTTCTACTCAAGATAATTTGAACACTGTGTGATCATTCACAGCAGATTCATTTGATTTGCAGGCAAACTGCTGAAAGTGATAATGATCCATAGACATAATTCTAAATTTTGTGACATAAAAGATAAAACTATTTAACTGAGATTGTCAGAATTCAAGCTTTACCAAAAATTTATGTTCCCTTCTGCAGAACAGAGCTGTTGTGTTGCTAGCAGCTGCCTATCCAGGAATTACATTTCACCAGCTCCCCCTGCATTTCAATGGATCATATGACAAAAATCTGGCCAAGAGGAGGCAAGAAGAAGCAATGCATACCACACGCAGGCCTGGACCAGCGAAATCTTTATTGTGACTCCACAGGTGGCTTTCTAGTCTGCAGGCTGGATACCAATATCCAGGCTGTCCTTGGGAGCCACGCATTGAATATGCAGACTCTGAATAAACTCCTGCATTGAGGCCCTATCATTCGGATTTCCCATGAGCAAGAAAGAAATTGTTATAATGTTAAGCCACTAAAATTTGGGGGAAGTGTGTTTGTTCTATGGCTAGTATTTATCTTAACTAATATGCAGAGAAACATAGAAAGAAGGAAGTTCTCCAAACATGTGCTGTTTTTCTAATCCTTTTGTGTTCCCTCTCTCTCCTTTGATTTATCTTTCAACACTGAGGTCAGATCACCTCCCCCATGAAGCTTTCAAGACTTCCTCAAACTAAGTAAATATGGAATTTGTACGATGGATTGCAATCCTCTGTGTATATAACCATCTCCCCATATCTAATAACTAACATGTATTTTTTTTTTTTTGAGAGGTTTTCGCTATAGGGCGCGTGCGCTCGCCAGACAGACAGAGAGAGACATAGAGACAGAAAGCGAGAAATCACCCCCCAGAGGGGATGGTCACGCCGCAATCCCTTCTCCTCCATTCTCCTCTTGGGATCTTGGGCACGCACACACACGCGCCCGGCGTGAGTTTTAAGCCACCGGGTCCGGGACGCGAACCGCGGTCGACTACGTGGGAGTCCAGTGACATAGCCATTACGCTAACTGCTGGTTCCCCTAACATGTATTTTTAAAATTAATATATATGTACATTATTGAAATAAATGGAGTAAGAGTAAGAAATAAAGTAAAAAAAAAATCTGTAAGCATAAATGTGGAAAGTATAAGTTTTCTTAAAAAAAAAAGGAAGCAAAAAGTTTCCGCTGATTATGGAAAATGCAATTGACCTAAATATTTAAAAAAAAAAAAAAACAAACCCAAAGAACTCTACCATATTACCAGCCTTTGTTCTGCTTCATATGACTCCTACTAATCTAAATTATAGCAACTAAAGGAAAGCACATTGTACTTCCTACAAGTCAGATTCTTTCACTAAACTGGGGACTTTGGGGAGATAGGGGTCAGTCTTCTTTCTGCTTCTATTTCTAGGTCTTAGTACAGTGCCTCAAATAGTACAGACTCTCAACAAATGTCCATTGACTGACTTGCTGAGTAGATGAATGGCTGACTGACATAGCTTAAGAAGTAGTTTCAAAGATTTTATCAACAAGAAAAATTAATTGAACAAGGTTAGCCCTATTGAGATACAATCTACATAATATAAAACCCATCTGTTTAAAGTGTGCAATTCAATCATTTTAGCATACAAAATTGTGCAACCAATCCCATTATCTAATTTTGAACATTTCCATCATCCAAAAAAGAAAGCTTTGGGTCCAGCATATGGTGTAATGGTTACATCGTTGGACTTCCATGTAATCTACTGTAGTTCAAGTCCCAGACCCAGCGACTTCTAGCTCACTTGGGGCACATATGTGTGCCTGCCCAAAATATTTAAAGGAAAATGGAGGAGAAGGGATTGTGGCATGGCCATCACCCTCGGGGGCAGGGGTGTGTTGCAGGGGTAAGGGGAAGTAATTTCTTGTTTTCTGTCTCTCTGTCTTTCCAGCAAGCACACATTACGTGTAGGAAAAACAAACAAACAAACAAAAAAACCCCCCAAAAACCAAAACAAAAACAAAAAACAACTCTAAAAAAGAGAAGTCTTATAGTAGTCACTCCTCATTCACTCTCTTCTTACCCCTAGCCTTAGGTAACCACTAATCTGGTTTCTGTCTCTATAAATTTGCTTGATTGGGATACTTCATATAAATGGAATTATGTATGCTGTGGGGGTTCCTTTTGTCTAAGTTTTTATCTTTTTACTGATATCTAAATGCTGATAATCTTTGCTGATAATCTTTTTAAAATGCAGTTGAATGTTGTATAACATATGTTTTTTCTTTTTTTCTTTAGAGAGATTTAGCTATAGGGCATGTGCACTCCCTGGATAGAGAAACAGAAAGCAAAAAAATTACCCCCTCCTCCATTCTTCTCTTAGGATTTTGGCAATGCACGCACATGCATCTAATGTGAGTTTTAAGCTGTCAGGTCAGAGACTTGAACCACAGTTGACTACCTGGGAGTCCAGTGACGTAACCACTATGTCTTCTGCTAGTCCCATGACATACGTTCTTAAAGTTAGCAAAAATAATAACAAAATAGAATTTCTTATAACTGTCTGTACTGCCTAGAAATAACAGTTAAAGGAACGAGCAGCTGAAATTTTATTACAAATAATTCCAGTAACTAATATTTCCTCTAAATACCAAAAATTCTCTACATTTTTTTGCAGACTAGCTTTGCAAAATTTTATAACAAACATTAACACTGAGGAATGTTAGGGAATAAATATGCAGCTATGCAGTTTGGTAGAGTCTGCTAGTGCTCACCACATGTCTTTTCCTTATGCTCTTGAAGTGGAAGGAGAAGTTCTCAGTTTGACTCTCCTCCCTGTCTCCTTTATAGTTAGCTGGCCATATTAATTAGTTCTAGGCAATGGAACATGAATACAAGTCATGTAAGCACAAGTTAGTTATGTGTGACACTTCTGGACTGCGATGACAAATTGTATATGTCAATTTGGTGAGGCCATAAAGTACTCAGATTTTGGATGTGTCTGTGAGAGTATTTCTGGATGAAATTAACATTTGAATTGGTAGACTGAATAAAGCAGATTACATTCTCTAATGTGGGTGGACATCATCCAATCAGCTGAAGATCTGAATAGAACAAAAAGACTCTTTTTCTCTAGAGACTCCTAAGCCTTTCATGGATCCAGACCATAAACCTCCCACAGAGGATCTTTGCTCTCTTCTCTCATTTGCTGAATGAAGAGGAGTCTATAAACCTAGGGTAAGCTGGGGCCACAAAACAGTAGATGTCTGGGTCCCTGGATAAAACATGAGAAAAAAGACACTCAATCAACCTGATTATACTGCAATGTGAGTGGGAAAAAAATACATGCTGTGTTGATCCACTGAGATTTTGGGCTTATCTATTACAGCAGCTAGTGTTATTTACAACGTATTACATGTTAGGTTTCATAGATCTGAAAGTGAAACTAATTCAAGTTAAGATGTTACTAAAAGTTAATTATCTCATGGGATAAATACCTCTTTGCTTATAAGAATTTTCAAAGCTTCAAGAAAAAAATCTGGCTCATGAATGGATAAGAGAGGAATGCTTTGCCATGGCCAGTGCCCTGGCTTACATAAAGACTGTGAGTTTAGCCCAAGTAGTTGAATTCAGGGCACTGCTTAGAGTTCAGAATTGATTCATGCAATATGGCTCTTCTGTAGAGATAAAGAACAAATGCTATTTGTTGGTAGTAACTCCAAACAATTAGCAAGCAAAAGAATATTTTTATTTTCTTTTTCTGGCTATGTGAATGTCTATAACTAGCATATCAAACTTCACGGCCTTAAACAAAAGAACTTCTGAAAAGTAGGAAATATTTTTACCAGAGAAAAACTTCATTAACAAAGAAGCAAAATTATGTATACTAGGCAGTACATGGGATTTGTAACTAGGCCATCACAGGTTTAATTATTCATCAACTAAACAAATCATTGAGACCCTATTAATTAAACTGAACCATAAAAATGCTGATATTCAACTCTACTTGAACTGTAAAAATAATGGCTTCATATGGCACAACCCAATATGTGTCAGACATTCTTGTAGGCATTCAGCAAGAACGAACAAACTCCTTGTCCTCATGGAACTTATCATTTAGTGCTGACAAACAGAAAGAAAACAATTGTATAGTATGTCCAGAAATGATAAACACAACTGAGAAAAATAAAGAAGGTAAGGGGATGACT
Source organism: Tupaia belangeri chinensis (assembly GCF_000334495.1). Lineage (NCBI taxonomy): Eukaryota > Metazoa > Chordata > Mammalia > Scandentia > Tupaiidae > Tupaia > Tupaia belangeri. Next base: position 2,627,225 of record NW_006159512.1, read on the forward strand.
GTGTCATGAAGGGAGGAAGTTGCTATGTCATTGTGGTTGAGAAATCATCTTTAAAGAAAAGCTTATTTATTTATTTCTTCAAGGAATGAAAGAGAAAGAAAGCACCCTCAACAGGGTCTTGACACCATGATTCACCCCCACCTCAGCCAACCCTGGATCATGGGCATGCATGTGTTTGGTGTGCTCAGGGATGTCTTCAGATATGAATCTGTAATGTTTTCACGTGGGTTGGCCTTGCAGAATATTGCATGTTACCACTGTACCACCATACGGCTGCAAGAGTAAACCATTTGTCTACCTGTGGAAAGAGCATTTTAGACACATGAAATAGCAGGAACAAAGTCCCTGAGACATAACCATACTTGGTATGTTCAAAAACAACAAGGCTGATGTGGTTAGAGCAGTGTGCAAAGAAGAGACTGCTAAGGGATGAGATCACTAAGGTACTAAGGGTCAGCTTATGTAAACCTGGTACTGTTTTAGAGACTCTGGTTTTCATTGTTATATGATAGGAAAAGCATTGGAGGGCTCTGGAGAAGGAAGTGAGATGTGTTTTCCAAGGATTACTCTGGCCACTCCAAAGAGAAAAGATTGTAGGAAAGACAAGATGAAAGCAGGTGACCAGTTAAAAGGCTATTTACAATAATCCAGGTGGGAGAGGACTGTGGGTTGGTCTAGGATATTAGCTATGCATCTTATGAGAAGCCGTTAGATTTTGTTATATTATGAAGGTAGAAATAAGAAGACTTGCTGGTGCACTCAGTGTAAAATATGAAAGAAAAAGAGGTGCCAAGAATGTTCTGAGCAAGTGGGGAGGAGGAAGTTGTCATTAACTAAAATGGGGAAACCTATATGATGGATGGGTATGAGAGCTGTAAGAATTAGGAGTTCCATTTTGCACATGTAAATGTTGAGATGCCTATTAGACATTCAAGTGGAAATGTCAAATATGTATTTAGGCACTTAGGTAGCTGAATACAAAAGTAGTGGAGAGATGCAAAGCTAGAGATATAAAGCTTGGAGTCATAAACATGAATAAAATAATGAACTATTGAGGCTAATTAAGATCTAGAAAGAGAAAGAGGAGATAGTCAAGAACTAAGCTCTGGAGCTTTCTGTGTTTAGAGGTCAGGGAACCAGAAAACGGAATGAAAGGAAGCAGCTGGTGAGAACAGAGGAGAAACAGTGTGTTGAATGCAATTCTCTGTTCTTATGTGGCCTTTCCAAGTTGTAGTTTCCATAAGTGCAAAATGCAGAAAAGATTTCCTAAATCAAAGGATTTCTAAAAGGCTGAAGAGTAGCATGAGAAAGCATACTCAAGATCTTGAATGTACTCAATAAATGTTGTTCCTGATCTATGGTGAAATTCTGGACAGATGAGATTTCTCATGCTTCCATTTTTTTTTTCCCACTCTCGATAAAATCTTAAGATATGGGGGCCACCCAGTGACATGGTGGTTAAGGTGGCTGGATCCCCATATGGCTGACCGTATGAGTCCCAAACCTGGTGGCTTGAAAAACATGCTGAATACAAAATCCCGATAAAAGAGTGGAGGAGAAGGGATTGCAGTGTGATCATCCTCCTGGGGAGTGCTTTTCATTTTCCTTCTCTTTCTCTTCAGACGAGGGTATGTGCCCTACAGCAAATTAAAAAAAAATCCTCAAATATGAATCCTATTAATAGTTTTGACTATGGAAGTAATAAGATATGCATTATTATTCAATAGTTGTAAATTTTTTAGTCAGAGAGCTCACTACTAGGTACTATTTTTTTTAGAATTATTTTATTTAACTTTATTTATTTACTTATTTTAAATTGACCTGAGAAAAACAGAATGAGGGTGAGAGAGAGAGAGAGAGAGAGGAAAAGTAAGAAAGCGAGCTGCAAGGTCCGGGACTTGAACTGCAATCGGCCATGTGGGAGTCCAGAGCTCTCAACCATTACACTATCTGCCAGTCACACTAGGTATTCTTTTTGCTCTTTGTTTTCTTCTGTTTTGTAAGTAGAGTCAAACTTAAAGGAGAGAGTGATCTCTAGTATGGGGCTGGGAGAAAGTGCGATGGGTTATTGTCTGGCATTACTGTACCATTTCTTCCACATTTAACTATTTACCAAATAGTTTAATTTTAGAGAATTTGCTTAGACTATGGAAGAATTATCTGTATATAAATAGCTGGGATAAGTAGACCTTTCACTGCAGCAGTTAAAACCTATTGTAGCAAAACACCTGGTAGTGCAGTTAGTGTAATGGCTATGTCGCTGGACTCCCACGTAGTCGACCGCGGTTCGTGTCCCGGACCCGGTGGCTTAAAACTCACGCCGGGCGCGTGTGCGTGCGTGCCCAAGATCCTGAGAGGAGAATGGAGGAGAAGGGATTGCGGCGTGACCATCCCCCCTGGGGGGTGATTTCTCGCTTTCTGTCTCTATGTCTGTCTCTGTCTGTCTGGCGAGCGCACGCGCCCTACAGTGAAAATCTCTCCAAAAAAAAAAAAGAAAACCACCTGGTAGTGATTCAATATCACCTATTTTTGATATTGAAAATCTGTTTTGTTTTTTTTTTTGATGCAAGTATGGATTCTTTGAGCTCTGAAAATAAAAAGAAGCTTTACTTAGGAAGACCAAAGACAAAGTTGACTGAGTAAATCTGGGGTAGTTGAAGTATCAATAATATTTCACCACAATCTCTTGCCTTTATTTCATTTCTCTGCTCTCAACATATACTACTGAACTCTTATTGAAAGAACAAATAGAAAAAACTAAATGAATGAATTAACTCATATGTAAATGGATTTTCTGGTTTTCTTTGGTCAGACTCCTCATAAATAGTTTTAGATAAGCTCTGGGTTACTCTGAGGTCTATTGTTTACATGAAGAATCATAAAATAGAAATAGTTTTTCATAAAGAACATAAAAAATACAGAGGAACATTAGGTTTTTGCCATAGGGCATCTGCACTCACCAAAGAGAAACAGTGACATTGAGAGGGAAAGTCAGAAATCATCCCCACGCCACAATCCATTTTCCTCCATTCTCCTCTGGGAATTTTAGGCATACGTGCACATGTGCCCAGAGTGATTTTCAAGTCTCCGTCTCTAAAACCCACATCACAGTCAGCCATATGGGAGTCTAACACCTTAACCACCACGATACCTGCTGGGCCCACAAGCAGATTCTTTTCCAAGTTCCTATTCCACCTCCCTTTCCCTCAGAGTTGGATTTGGATGGCGTATAGTCAGCCTTTTTGGAAAGAACTAGGCATTAGTAGAGAAAGACAGCTTGATCTATTGCTAGCATTTTTTGGTGCACAAAGTAGAGAAATGAGAAATAAGCTACTAAAAAGATGGACAATACAACATTGTGATTCAGCTCCTACCTAACTCTCTAACATCTTAGATTATGCTTACCTTTACTACACTCTAGCTGCATTAGCATCGTTTTCTGTGTGTGTATTTGTGTGAATATGTATGTGTGTATATATGTATATAGTTTAGATGTATATATATAATTAAGAAATAATGAGCATGTAATAAACTGAACACATACAAAGTATACAATTTGATGTTTTGACATTTGTATATATGCATGAAACCATAATCACAATTAAGATAATGAACTATTATTATCAAATATTCTTTTGCCCTTTTATAATTCCTCCCCATGCCCCTCATAGTTCCTTTATCCTTAAGGCAATAAATAATCTTTCTTTTACTATAGATAGAAAAATGTATAAACATTTGATGATGACAGAAAAATGTGTAAAAAAATAAAATATTTCCTCAAACTTCACACAGATAAAAATCAGAAAGTTTCAAGTCCAGGAGAAATAAAGGTTTTTCCAAAATAAAATTTGATTAAAAAAAAAGAAACTAGACATAGGATTGATGCACAGAGGCAGCACTTAGACCATATTTTATTATTGCGCTTGATTGTTTTAAGTAACAAACAACAACATCAATATATTGAACCTGATGTATGTTTCAAATGTATGAATAACATTCCATCCATAACAAGCCCGTACAACGCAGATGTAAAACCTGGCCTGGGGATGGAGAGGGTATGGAGGGGGCAGTTGGCGGTGCAGAGGTAAAATATGACTCTCTAAAGCTGACCCACATGGGCAATGTCCACATTTGCATCCTAAGGCCTCTTCGAGAACATCAGGCACACATGTGCCTTAATCTGGGGCTGACCAAAGTTGGGGGTGGGCCTTAAAAGATCCCGCTAAGGATACTGTCTCTCTGTCTCTTTTTCTCTCTTTCTCTCTGTCTCACTTGCTTATGGAAGAGTAAGTCATTTAAAACAAACAACAACAACAAAAACCTGGCCTAGCTGCTGCAGCAGCACCACTAGATGCTACTGCTCAAAGGAGTGGAGCCACATGGGAGGCCTGGATTTAATTCATGGTCCATCCTGAAAAAGCTGGCGGAGGCGGCACATTCCTATTGCCCCAGCTACTCAGGAGCCTAAGGTAGGAGGTTTACAGCACAATGAGACACTGTCTTAAAAAAATAAAGAAAAGGAAAAAAAAAATTAGAAAAGAAAACCTGAAGCTGTTTCAAGATCCCTTGCAGCAGTATAAACATAGAATCTTCATTGAGTTATTTCTCTTACTCATAACTTTCATTCATTTAACTCACCAAAATTGCATTGAGCTCATGCTAGGAATTGTTCTAGGCAATGGGGGCAAGAAAATAACAAAAAAGAATTCTAATCCTTTAAGAAGTCACAGATTTTATCATTTCAACTGTGTGAGGGGGGAAAAAAAAACACAACTGAACAGACTGGAAATCATGAAAATGGTGAGCTTCTCTTTCTTAATTTCATTCCATTGTGGTCCTTAAGTGGCCTTCATTCCATACCTATGCCTCATGGTGGGCTAGCGTTCCCCTTCCTCAGCCAAGTGACTCACAGGCAACTACAGAGTTGGTGTTCTATTATTAGTCTTCTCAAACCTGATTATTCTAAGAATCACTTCCCACTGGCAACATGGTAATCATGTTTAAATATAACTCTCCATGATCAATCTAAATCTCCTGATTTTTAAACAAGTTTCTCTGTGGCTTAGAGATTGTTTTTGTTTTGCTTTGTCTTTAATTAGTCCACAATTTTATGATCCTAGGTGACTTGAACATGCAAGTGGTGTGGGTATATGTATGTGTTTGTGTGTGTGTGTGTGTGTGTGCGTGCGTGTGTGTATGTATTTTTGTACTAAGGCATTAGACAGGTATCCTTTGAATGAAGACTGCTGGCTCTTGTAGTCAGAATCCCGATTTCCCCATACTCCATCTGCATTTCCAGATGTTCTAGAGTTATAGCTGTCAGAATAAGAGCTGATGGGATGTATACTCACAATTCACGGTTTGTATAACTATAATAGCTAACATTTATTGAATGTTTCCTGTGCACTGGGCTCTGGGCAATTTTTACACTCTCATTTTATATCTGTATCAATTCTATAAGGCAGGGACTCATATCTTCATCTAATCAAAAAAGCTGAACTAGGATAAATAGTTTGGTTCTGACTATCAGTAAAGCAAAGAGAATTTCAGCTTCTTCACACTGTGTGGTCACAGCCTACATACTTAGTAATTATAATGTTAATATGAAGGTATACTTTTAAGTCAGAACCAATGTTAAAAAATTAAGACTGGGCTCTAAAGCCTTGGCAACCCTATTTTATAATCTTTCAATAACCAGGGCAATGAATCTATCATTTTCAGTCTTCATAGACATCTCTGTATTTTAAAACAAGCTGTTAGTAGAAAATTTCTGCCTCTGTGGATCTGGAAACACAGGCTATAGACTGACCTGTCAGTTATTTTTGCAAGTTAAAAAATAGGCCATTTATTTTCCTTTATGTTTGTAGCTTCTGATAAGTGAGGAGGGGGAGCTTGTGAGTTAATATAAAACATAAAAATGTCAATATCATATGCAAGAAAGGCATAATTTCATAGGAAATCTTTGTATAAATTACTTTTTCTTTTTCTTTTCTTTAACCCCCCTTTGAATTTTAAGAAAAATGAAAACTAGTATAAATGTAATCACTTTAAATTTTTCTTGTCCCTGAATTTCTATCCTATTACTTTTGAGTAACGTGTCTGTCTGTTTGTGGTTGCTGTTAATCATATAACCTTAACTTTCAGTTTTCTAACCTTTGTAGTGAACAGTTGACTAATTTTCCAAAAATCACATTCTAACGACAGTATCTAGGACTTACGTATAGATAGATAGATAGATAGATAGATAGATAGATAGATAGATAGATAGATAGATAACATGCATATTTAGATAGATAGATATTAAGAGGGAAAAAAAGATTAATTTACACAACAAGTTTTCAGAATAAGCAATCTTTTTGTTTAAAGGTTTTTACCTTAGGGTGCATACTCTTGCCTGAGAGAGACAGAGACAGTGAGAGGGGAAAATGAGAAATCACCCTCAGAAGGGATGGCCATGTTGCAATCCCTTCTCTTCCATTCTCCTCCCAGAATCTTCAGTATGCACACACATGCACCTGGCATGATTTTCAAGCCACCCTGCCCAGGACTCAAACTGTGGTCAGCCATGTGGGAGTCCAGCAACATAACTGGTACTCCATCTGCTGGCCACGAAATAGGTAATTAAAAAAAAAAATCTCTTATTTATTTTTCTTTTTCATTAAACACATTGTCTATTCTTTTTTATTTTAAATGATGCTGTCTTCCTGCCTACACACCTCCAATGATGAACACTTGCTTTATTGATTTCTTGCCTCTCCTAGAGAGGGAAATGAATGATCTGAACCTATTGCTGCTCCCATCCTTGGTGGGCACATCACAGTTCCTTCAATCTGTTTATTGAGTTTGCTTTCATGGTCAATACAGATGGCTATAATCAAATCAACTGTGGGATGAGCTGCATTAATGCTAAAGTTTGATGTGAATGATTCAGCCTAAAGGTGATAGAATCTGTGTTACTGCCAGACAATTACTATGTTTTAAAAAACTTTTAATTAATTTACTGGGAGAAAAAAAAATCTATATTAAAAGGAGTAAAATTTAAAATCTAATTAAGCATATTAAAATCCCAACAGAATTAGGCCTGAGGTATACCTAAATGATTACCAAATACTTTGATACAGATCTACAGAGCTATCTAATGAGTAGTTACTAAATATGACAAATGCAGCTAGTTCATTTTAGAAGGACATGAATTACAGATATTTGTAAGTAAACTATCATTCTAACACTAAATATGATGTAGATAACATGTTATGTTGCACCTTTTCCTTTAATTTACTTACTGAACATACACTAAGTTTAGGACATCACAAAAAATCAGTTTTGCAAATAAAAAAATAAATCAAAGCTCATGATAATAAACTGCATAGAGTATATATATTTGGTTACAGTACAATTTTGTTTTTTTAATATACTTACATATCGTTTTCCTATTAAAAGAAAGCTAAAGACAAATAAGCTTACGTCTATGAGTTCTAAAGAATTAAGCAAGTAAAATGTTGTCTTCAAAACACAGTAGGTATAGGGAACCAGCAGTTAGCATAATGGCTATGTTGCTGGACTCCCACGTAGTCGACCGCGGTTCGTGTCCCGGACCCGGTGGCTTAAAACTCACGCCGGGCACGTGTGCGTGCGTGCCCAAGATCCCGAGAGGAGAATGGAGGAGAAGGGATTGCGGCGTGACCATCCCCCCTGGGGGGTGATTTCTCGCTTTCTGTCTCTATGTCTCTCTCTGTCTGTCTGGCGAGCGCACGCGCCCTACAGTGAAAATCTCTCCAAAAAAAAAAAAAAAAAACACAGTAGGTATAAAGGGTACATAAAATGCACATAACTTCATTTTTGTTTATTCCCTTTATAAGGGAGTCTTAGTTTGATTTGGTCCACAAATGTGGACGTTTAGATGTGTAGCTTGCCTGTGTAATTTGTTTACCAGTTTGATGTGGATGTTAAAGGCTGGAAAAATATAAAAGTACTACTTGGTGACCAGATCTAATAGCTCATGCTCTCCAGAGAGACAATACAGACAGGATATAGAAAGGTATATGAGAGATTTATTATGGGAACAGGGTCCTGAGATTACAGTGACTGAGAATGCCCATGATATGCCACCTGCAAGCTGGAGTACTTGGAAAGCTGGTAGTGTAGTTCAGTCTAAGACCAAAGACTTGAGAAAAAGAGGAGCCAGTGGTGTAAGTGCCAGACTCCTAATGCCCAAGAACAAGGAATTCTGATGATTAAGACATAACATACTTTAGACATATTGTGTATTTTCTTTCTTTATACCAAACTTTGTTATTTATTATTTTCTATGAAACAGATTGGTGAAGAAGTTCATTATTTATTTTAAAAGACAAAAATACTGCAGCATAATACTTTCTTATACTGTGTAGGAATTAGTATACAAGTGTTTGCACTTAAGTTTTCATTCATACATGGGTTTGCTTCTAGGCTCCCTTTTTATTTAATTAAAAAATTTTGCTTTAATTGCCAGAGGGAATGTGTACTTGCCAGAGAGAAAGAAAGACATGGGAGGAAGACAGTGGTAAGGAAAAAGAGAAAACACTCCCTAATGGGATCTGGTCATGCCACAATCCGTTCTCCTCTACCTCTCCGTCCAGTCAGGATTTGGGGCATGAATATACACACACCCAGTGTGTTTTTTAAGCTTCTATGGCTGGGAATTTGAACCATGGTCAGCAGTGTGGGATCTGGGTCCCCTAACCACTATGCCATGGGGCTGGCCCTCTAGGCTCTACTTTTAATGTCATGATCATTTTTGTCTATTGTCACACCCACTTTTATCATCTTAATTACTAATAATTTCCTGATGAGATCTTATCTGGAGGGGCAAGTCCTCTCAATATTTTCAAGATAATTTTGGCTTTTTTTTTTTTGAGAGTTTTTTGCTATAGGGCGTGTGCATTCGCCAGAAAGACAGAGACAGAGAGACAGAAAGCGAGAAACCACCCCTCAGGGGAATGGCCATGCCGCAATCCCTTCTCCTCCATTCTCCTCTTGGGATCTTGGACATGTGCACACACCCGGCATGAGTTTAAGCCACCGGGTCTGGAATTTGAACCGTGGTCAAATACATGGGAGTCCAGTGACATAGCCATTACACTAACTGCTGGTCCCAATTTTGGCTTATTTTGATTCCTTATTCCTCATTAATTTTAGTATATGCCCGACAAGTTCTGTGAAAACTTGTTGAAATATTACAGTGGCTTTAGAGTTAACACTGGGAGGTAAATGACAACTCCATGATATCAAGTCAGTCCATTGGGGTGTATCTGGGAAATCTATTCACATTTTTTATATCCTTCACAACTGTGTTTTGCATTTTTCAAACAAAGGGCTTATATGTCTTAGATTTGTGCCTAAGTAATGTGTAGATGTATTGCATTATTCTACACACACATATATTTATAAAATATATTAGAATATACATTATACATGCACTACATCAATACTATATGTAGTATATGTATATAACATATTGGGTTGTTGGGAAAGTCATGATGCATTTTTGCATAGAAAAATATAACTAATGTATCCTACATGTACATTATATGTAATACATAAATATAATACAGATATAAAGGAATGAAATCAATTTTTTTATATCAATATTACTACATCTAGCAACTTTGCTGAACTCCCTAGTAGTCTGTAAATTTTGGATTTTATGTGGATATAATGTTATAGACCACATTCCTTATTCTTCCCCATTAATTTTAGTATATGTAAATTTCAGTTTGTGTCTTTGTTTTCAGACATTATACCTTATCTACTGCACTGGCCAGGATACTAGTATATTTTGAGTGTATAAGTACATTTGCCATGCTTTAGTTAATTTTCATTGGTTTAAAGATATAAAATTTCTGTTCCTGGGACCAGTAGTTGGTGTAATGGTTATGTCACTGGACTCCCACATAGTCGACTGTGGTTCAAATACCGGACCCCATGACTTAAACTCACACTGGGTGCGGGTAGCTTAAACTCATGCCGGGCGTGTGTGCTTGCATGTTCAAGATCCTGAGAGGAGATTGGAGGAGAAGGGATTGTGGTGTGGCCATCCCCCTTGGGGGGTGATTTCTTGCTTTCTGTCTCTCTGTCTCTCTCCATCTTTCTGGTGAACGCATGAGCCCTATAGCAAAAACCTCCCAAATTAAAAAAAAAAAAAGATATCTCGTATTCATAGCTTGTGAATGGTGGCTTATTTCTCAATATTATGATTGTGAAATTTTATTAAGTATATATGCTAAATACTTACCGAGATAATTGTACATGTTCCCCTTAAATCTGTGACATTAATACTTTTCTCAATTTTGACACATTCTTGCATTCTTGTGGTAACAACTGGTTGATTTTTATGACTCTATATGAACTCTTATATTATTAGCTGAAAGTCCTGCTTGATGCAGGATTACTCAAAGTAGAAATAACAAAAATACCCAGTGTCACCATCAGTGATCAAGTGATGCCTCTTAATTGACGCATATATGTACATATGTATGAAGAGTCTTCAAAAAGCTCAGGAAAAATGTCTATTATTAAAAGAACTATAGATTTCAAATCTTTTGCAGCAGAAGAAACTTGTACATTAATTCCATTTTATGTGAATTCTTTTTTTTTTTTTTTTGAGAGCTTTTTGCTATAGGGTGTTTGCACTCACCAGAAAGACAGAAAGCAAGAAATCACTGCCCCCCCCCCCCGGGAAAATGACCATGCTGCAATCTCTTCTCCTCTATTCTCCTCTCTGGATCTTGGGCACACACGCCCATGCACCCAATGTGAGTTTAAGCTACTGGGTTTAGGACTCAAACCACGGTCGACTACGTGGAAGTCCACCAACATAACCATTACATGGTCTGCTGATCCCAGCATTTTCCATGAATTTTTTGAAGTCCTCTCATATACATACACATTCACATAAACATACATATATCTGGTTACTTACACATAAATACATACATACAGATTTACATTCACACATATAAATTGAAATACACATGTAATAAAGGTACTTCTACATGACTCATTTTATTTCGGGATATCACTAAAGTTCCCATTGTTAATAGCACTGAAATCTAGTAACCATTTTGAATAGCTATATTCTATAATCAGTGTCGCAGTGAGAATGACATAATGTGAGGGTCTACAGAATTTTAAATAAGTCTAAACAATACTATGAACAATATTCATTTTGGCTCAACATATGATGCCCTCATAAGAACATTACTTAAAACTCTTTAAAACTCATTTTAAAGTTTGGAGTGCAGTGGCAATGCAGGAGAAAAAAAGAGTTTACTATAAATGGTATTTGGAAACTCCTTACGTGAATTCTCATAGTGTTGCTAGGGAACATGGCTTCATAGCTTTTGGAAAGCTAGAAAATCACACCTCTTACCTTTTTGGCTGTAGAAATCTATACTGTGAATCTGATTTAAGAGAGCTTAAAGATTAGTTGACTTCGAAATATTTGGATAGCTATAATTTATGTTTTATGATTAACCATCCCTTAAGAAATAATTAAATGTATTCAACCCGTGCTTAAAAACAAGAGCATATGTAATCTATTTCATTATTGGGCTATCACGTAATTGAGTTAATTTTATATACAGCTTGATTGGGCCACAGGGTACCCACACATTTGATCAAAGAGTATTCTGGGTGTTTTTGTGGAGGTATTTTTGGATGATATTAACATATAAATTGGGGGACTGGCAGGTGGCATAGTGATTAAGGTGCTGGACTCCCACATGGCTGAGCCCAATTTGAGTCCCGACCTGGCAACTTCCTTTCTCAATCCTTCCCCGCCCCCATCTCTCTGTGGTCAAATTAAATAAATAAATACAATTAAATAAATAATTATTAAAAAAAAATTTAGGTTGGAACATGAGCAAAACCAATTTCTCTCCTTAATATGAGTGGGCCTCACCTAAGCAGCTGAAGACCTGAACAGAACAAAAAATCAGAGCCTCCCTCTAGTAGAGAGAATTCTTCCTGTGTGACTGGTATTTTATTTAGATCATAGACCTTTCTTTTTTTCCCTGCTGGACTTAAACTGAAACATTGTTTTTTTTCTGCATCTCAGGCGTGCTTACCTGTGGAGTGGAACTATACCATTAGCTCTCCTGGTTCTCAGGCCTTCCGACTCAGAAGGGGACTAAAACTTTGGCTATTGTGGGTCTCCAGCTGGCTAGCTGCCTACAGCTCTTCGGACTTTCCTCCCTCTGTAATCGTGTGAACCAATTCCTTATAACAATCTCACTCTTTTTTTTCTCTCTTATTGGGTCTGTTTCTCTGGAGAATCCTATACAAGCCCCCCCCCCAGGGAAAATGTCCATGCTGCAATCTCTTCTCCTCTATTCTCCTCTCTGGATCTTGGGCACACACGCCCATGCACCCAATGTGAGTTTAAGCTACTGGGTTTAGGACTCAAACCACGGTCGACTACGTGGAAGTCCACCAACATAACCATTACATGGTCTGCTGATCCCAGCATTTTCCATGAATTTTTTGAAGTCCTCTCATATACATACACATTCACATAAACATACATATATCTGGTTACTTACACATAAATACATACATACAGATTTACATTCACACATATAAATTGAAATACACATGTAATAAAGGTACTTCTACATGACTCATTTTATTTCGGGATATCACTAAAGTTCCCATTGTTAATAGCACTGAAATCTAGTAACCATTTTGAATAGCTATATTCTATAATCAGTGTCGCAGTGAGAATGACATAATGTGAGGGTCTACAGAATTTTAAATAAGTCTAAACAATACTATGAACAATATTCATTTTGGCTCAACATATGATGCCCTCATAAGAACATTACTTAAAACTCTTTAAAACTCATTTTAAAGTTTGGAGTGCAGTGGCAATGCAGGAGAAAAAAAGAGTTTACTATAAATGGTATTTGGAAACTCCTTACGTGAATTCTCATAGTGTTGCTAGGGAACATGGCTTCATAGCTTTTGGAAAGCTAGAAAATCACACCTCTTACCTTTTTGGCTGTAGAAATCTATACTGTGAATCTGATTTAAGAGAGCTTAAAGATTAGTTGACTTCGAAATATTTGGATAGCTATAATTTATGTTTTATGATTAACCATCCCTTAAGAAATAATTAAATGTATTCAACCCGTGCTTAAAAACAAGAGCATATGTAATCTATTTCATTATTGGGCTATCACGTAATTGAGTTAATTTTATATACAGCTTGATTGGGCCACAGGGTACCCACACATTTGATCAAAGAGTATTCTGGGTGTTTTTGTGGAGGTATTTTTGGATGATATTAACATATAAATTGGGGGACTGGCAGGTGGCATAGTGATTAAGGTGCTGGACTCCCACATGGCTGAGCCCAATTTGAGTCCCGACCTGGCAACTTCCTTTCTCAATCCTTCCCCGCCCCCATCTCTCTGTGGTCAAATTAAATAAATAAATACAATTAAATAAATAATTATTAAAAAAAAATTTAGGTTGGAACATGAGCAAAACCAATTTCTCTCCTTAATATGAGTGGGCCTCACCTAAGCAGCTGAAGACCTGAACAGAACAAAAAATCAGAGCCTCCCTCTAGTAGAGAGAATTCTTCCTGTGTGACTGGTATTTTATTTAGATCATAGACCTTTCTTTTTTTCCCTGCTGGACTTAAACTGAAACATTGTTTTTTTTCTGCATCTCAGGCGTGCTTACCTGTGGAGTGGAACTATACCATTAGCTCTCCTGGTTCTCAGGCCTTCCGACTCAGAAGGGGACTAAAACTTTGGCTATTGTGGGTCTCCAGCTGGCTAGCTGCCTACAGCTCTTCGGACTTTCCTCCCTCTGTAATCGTGTGAACCAATTCCTTATAACAATCTCACTCTTTTTTTTCTCTCTTATTGGGTCTGTTTCTCTGGAGAATCCTATACAAGTGTAAACTCTACAGCTAGGCTGTCTAGATTTGAATCACAGCTCTGTCACCTAATGCCTATGTGACTCTTAGCAAGTTCCTTAAAACTGTGCCTCGAGTCCCTCATCTTCAAAACAGGAAAAAGCAACAGTACCCGCCTAACTGGCTTTGTGGAAATTAAATGAACTATCACATATAAGACATTTAGAGAATGCCTGACCACAGTTAACTGTTCAACAAATGCTATGTGTTAATACTGTAAGTGCCTATGGATATTATTGTTACATTAGACAATATACTTAAGATAATATCTTAAGTATTAAAAATTTCACCATTTCTTACTACTTCTTAAGCAAGTAGAACTTACTCTTGCCAATATTAATCTAGAGATAGATAGCCCAGTGAGGATTCAACCTCCTATTAAATGAATTTCATACAACATTGCCAAGAACCCTTAGCAGTTTGAAAAAAAAGTATACACAAAAAGAAAGAAACAAATATAGACTACGTGGGTGAGTAAGTACATCCATGGAATTAAAAAGAAAGGGGGACTCTTAAAGTGGGCCACCGAATATTTGCCTTACGTGCATTTGTATCAAAAGAAAGGCATACATATGATGGTATAAAGACAAGTTCCTCACTTCATAAAAATTGCTGGGTATGGAGAGAGATTGATCTCACAGTTATCAGTATAGAAGTAAGCACTACCAGAATTCAGGACTGAAAGTGAAGAAAAACTCTGCATGCAAATTTAAACCACCAGAGGGAACCTAGGTAGGAGGAATATAATTACTAAAACTGGGAAGTGCCCAGGATGTTGGATTAACAATCTCCCCACATTTTTTAAAAGTGCCAGGCATTTTTTAATGGTCAAAAATGTTCAGAAACTTTTCTTTAGATTTTATTATCACAAGATATTCAAAAAGTATATACCATGTACAAGTCAGAACCATATCAAAAATAAGAGCAGAGTGAAAAGCAAAGGGGAACATGGTACTTTTTATTATTATATATATTTCTTCATTTTATAGTGATAAAGAGACTTATATTTAAATAGAATGACAGAAATGAATGATTCCCTCTTTATGGGTACAAAATTTTAGAGCATTATTTTTTCCTCAAACCAAACTACACTATTCATTTCTCATTACAAGAAAAAAAAAGAGAGAGAAAGATGTGATAATGCGTTTTATTAGAGAGTGTACTTGAAGCATTTGGTGGAATTTTAGGAATCAATTTTGACAATAGTATAAAAATAAATCTTAGGAATGATTCCTACAATTTTCTAGGTACTTGGGTTAAATGAGTCATTGCTTGAGCTACTAGATCTGCCCTTCTCTAATGGATGCACCTTTTGCACAAAGCACTCTGTTAGGGCCAGCAACCAGGAGCCTTGAGCTTAAAATAAAAGATGTCAGAAATGTGTGCTAATCAACAAAAGGCACTGTCAACATCTAGAGACTCATGGTGGCGGACAACACTGTCTCTTTCATTTTCTAATATGAAAGTGATCAATGTGAGTACCCGCTGTCCTCAAATGGGAGTTAGGAACAAGAAGCCTTATATAGTACCTGCGTGGAGAGTAGTGAAATAAATGTTTGCTTGTTTCAGACTGTCTCTTTTTAGATCAGTCTGTTCCAACTTACAGTGAGAACTATAAGTCAACCTGTCCAACTTTCTGAGGTACTACTTCAAAATGACTATAGAGGTCAAATTTATATTCCTGAAACCTTCACCAAGGAGCCTTTCTTTCTTTTATTAGCACTGAGTGAACTAAAATATTATGAAGTAGACAGAAGAATAAGTATTAACCTAATGTAGAGATAGATAGATAAATAATTTTCCCACAGACAAGTCACAAATAAGTATGTTCCTCCATATAAGACTGTCTTTGGCATCCATGTGGCAGGACAGGCCTGTAAAGTATTGTATTTCAACTTACCCAAAGAGAATAAATCCTAATGTTTCTGCACAATGTCAACATTTACTTTAACCTGTTCATATCTTGCTATTATTCACTGCTATAAGCACCTTATAATCTAACCATACCAGATGATTTGCCACGCTCTGAATACATACATTTTTTTCTGTGTTTACATTTGCCATATCTCCCAAGAAGATTCTTCAATACTTACTCTTTAAGGTTCAACTCAAGTGGCAGCTCACCTATGTAACTTCTGTTAACTTCTGGACAGAGTCATGCATCTCCTCTATTATGCTTAATTTGAGACTTACCTATTTCTATCACTGTACTGTGATTATTTGCTTACCTACATAACCCATATCCTAATTAATCACTCTATGATTACATACATTTAGTCCTTTTCTGATTATTCTTTTACTATCAAGAGTTGAAATAGGGACCAGCAGATGGTGTTATAGTTACATCACTGGACTTCCACAATGTTGTGGTTCAAGTCCCAGATCCAGCAGCTTAAAACTCATGCTGGGGACGCGTGCATGTGTGCCCAAGATCCAAGAAAAGAATGGAGGCACAGGGATTGCACCGTGACCATCCTCTTGGGGGGAGGGGTGATTTCTTGCTTTCTGTCTGTCTCTCTCAATCTCTCTGGTGAGTACACATGCCTTATAGCAAAATTTCTCTTAAAAAAAAGTTGAAATTAATGATTAATGGCCAGTATTTAATTTCTCGCAATTCATTGACCAGTGTAAGCGATTTGCTATCATTTCTACTCCTTCTCAGCAGGGGTACAATTCCAGTACTTTTCATTCACAGAGTGTATTGAAAATTGTATTTTTTCTCGCTTTTATGTTTTATTTAAATATGCTATTTATTTATTAGTACAACTTCCATGACTTGTCACTTGCCTCATTTGTCACATTTGGATAAACAAATTACTTCATTTTGTCTACCCAAATTAAGGCTATGGTCAGTCATTGAAACTGTGGAAGTAAATTCTCTTGAATTTACTTGAGTGATATGGGGTGGGTAGAAAGGGAGCTCTGAAGACAGTGAGCTATTAACTTTGTCTCTACAAAAGCAGAAGTCAAAGTGTGAGTAAGAGGTAGGAATGAAGGCTTAGAACAGACTATAAGGGGGGACTTCAAAAAGCTTATCTACCAATTCTATCTAAATGGCACTATAGTGAACTTATTTTGGTACACAAAGTTTTGGAAGGTTATGCTTTTTTTTTTTTTGCAATATGTGTTTCTATGAACTTTTTGAAAATGTGCTATAAAATCAGTGAGCTAAGAAACAAGTAATTTAGATCTTCATTTTGCTTTGCTTCTAACTTCTTGTATAATCATTTTTCTTTTTCTCTTGGGGCCTCATTTTCCTCATTTGCTAAGTGAGAGCATTATATTTAAATCTTTTGTATACTACCAGTACGAATTTTGCAATACACAATTGAATTACTACTTGCCTAATTAAAAAACAAATGCTTGTTTTTAACCATATGTCATCACCTCAAATGATCTTAAGCAATGCATCTGTATAATCAGAGCTTTAATGAGCTAGTTATATATTTTGGGTATACATTAAATACATGGACATTATTTTTTTTTTAAAGTTCATCCATATATACCCATTTTTGGGTGCTACTCACAGCCCTCCCCTCTGGCAAGCACACTCTGTGACAAAAACAAAAACAGAGAAATAGAGAAAAAGAGAGAGAGAAAGAAGCTTAGCTAACATTTAATTAAAGGTTTTTTGTGTGCCAAATGTTACTCTAAGCTCTTTATTTTCATTAACTCACATAATCCTACACTCATTTTCAGACGGGAAGTTGTGGCACAGAGAGGTTAAGAAATTATGCAAAGTCTCACATAAGTCAGGATTCAAACTCAGGCAGTCTATACCCACTCTTGGGGAACAGTGGACTAGAAGAAGTCTATGGTCCATTTCAGCACTGCATCCCTCTGAGGTTGCTTATCTCTAGCACACACCCTTCCAAGTCCCTGGGTGTGCTTATGTATCTACTTAGCTTAATAAGTGCCTTTCAAATAGACTCTCTGTTAGACTGCATTTGATTTTTAACCTTTTCACTATCTTTTCCTTTTTTTTTTTTTGGAGAGGTTTTTGCTATAGGGCGTGTGTGCTTGCCAGACAGACAGAGACAGAGAGACAGAAAGCGAGAAATCACCCCCCAGGGGAGATGGTCACGCCACAATCCCTTCTCCTCCATTCTCCTCTCGGGATCTTGGGCACGCACGCACACGCGCCCGGCGTGAGTTTTAAGCCACTGGGTCCAGGATGCGAACCGCAGTCAACTACGTGGGAGTCCAGCGACATAGCCATTACGCTAACTGCTGGTTCCCTTTACTTTTATTGTCTCCCAATTGGGGAGTGTTCACTTACCCAGTTGTGTCCAAATGCAGAAGTCAAATTTTATTGCATTGCCCAAAATAATTTTATCTAAACATTCTGTGGAAACACTCATTCTTGACTATGAAGAAGTTGTATAAAGCTACCTTATTCCAAGGACCTCACCATGTCCTTGAAATGAACAATTGCAATGGGGGCAGCAATGGTCCGAGTCCCAGACCTGGAGGCTTGCTTTCCTACTTTCCCTTTCTCTCACTCTTTCTCTCTCTGGTCAAATTAAACCAATAATAATGATGATAATAAATAAAATAAAATAATTCTTTAAAAAAAACAATTTATAAGTCATTTTAGGTTGTTTTCTAAATGAGTCAGCATGTATAGAAATTAAAAATGGGAAGAAGCTTAGAAGTTAACTGGCCCCAATACCAAATGCTGAGGTATCCCTTCCCAGCCAGCCCAAGTTATTTAGCTTTAGTAGAAGATCTAGTAAGGGAATCTACTAAAGTCTAGTGAAACTACCACCACTACCAGTGGGTGTTCCATTTATTGGTAAATACATGTCATGCCCTTTATGAAATCAGACATGCCAAGTAGAGACTTGGAAAATGCAAAAGAGACTCGAAACTTCTAGAGATAAAAATTTGAAGTCTGAGATGAGAAATGGACAAAGACAAATTCAACAATGCAGAAGAAACCTTAGTAAATAACAACTGAACCCCTCTAAAATAAACATAGAAAGAAAAATATCAGGGTCTAGCAGGTGGTGTTGTGGCTAAGACACTGAACCCCCACAAGACCCACTATGGTTGAAGTTCTGGACCTGGAAGCTTGAGGATCACACTGAGTGTGTATGTGCACATGCCCAAAATCCTGAGAGGAGAATGGAGGAGAAGGGACTGTGGCATGGCCATCCCCTCTGAAAGGTAATTTCTCACTTTTTTTTCTCACTTTCTCCAGTGACCACATATGCCCTATAGCAAAAACCTTAAAAAAAAAAATGAAGGGGGTGGGGGATGGCAGGTGGCATAGTAGTTAAGGAGCTGGACTTCCACATGACTGACTGTGGTTTGAATCCTGGACCTGGTGGCTTGAAAATTATGCTGAGTCGGTGTGTATGCATACCCAAAATCCTGACAGGAGACTGCTGGAGAAGGGATTTCAGGGATTTCATGCACCTGGAGGTGACTTCTCACCTTCTGTCTCTCTGGTGAGCACACATGCCCTAGAGCAAAAATCCTAAAAAAAGAAAAGGAAAAAGAGAGGGCCTGCCTCATGGCTTGGTGGTTAAGGGAGCTGTATACCTCATGGCAGACTATGCAGTTCTAATCCTAGTCCTGGTGTCTTGAGAATCACACCAGGTATGTGTAGGTGCATGCCCCAAATTCCAACAGATTAGAGAAATGGAAGAGAAGGAATTGTGGCATGCCTTGTCACTCTCAGTCTCTTTCTCACATATATATATATATATATATAGTGAGAGAGTTAGCTACTTTTATACATTAAAAAAGTCTAATCTCTTTAAAAATCTGCATTTTAAAATCATTAATAGCTAAATCTTTTTCATACTCACTATAAATTACAGTTTATGTCTTCAGGCCACTCTTCCATTAGTTTTAAGTGCCTTTCTTAAACCAATTTGTATGGGCTCTTTGTATATTGAGGATATTAACCTTTGATCATATTCGTGATGAACACTTTTTCAGAGATCAGCCAGAAACTCCATTTGTACATCATGAATGGTATAATGGTGACTGAATTTCTGGAGTTTCCCTTCTTTTTAAAATGCATTCACATTTATCATTGTTCACAGGTCCTAGACTTGTTCTTATTGCCCCCTTAAACTGGTATTTTCTATTTTTGGTTACAGAATAGGAACATAAAAATCAGGCACTTAGTCCTTTCATTTATAAAAGGATCCTATTCATTTTACCTAAGTAATCTCTCTTTTACCTCCTAAGAACATCAAAGGTAGTTAAGATTCAACCCAACGGTTAAGGCCTAGGACAAAGCCTGTGGCATAACTTAGGAAAAAAACCCCCCCCCCCCCGAGTTCTATTGGTTATTTTTGCATTGACTGCTTTTGGAAGAGTTAATGCCTTATTTCTAAAATGTGTCTAGTAAAGATCCAAGGAAATGCGGCCAGGTTTACTCCATGGACCTATACAGTACATAGTGGAGATGGACGATTCCTGGCCTGAGTGCCAGGAAACACAGTTTAATTACGGTTCTGCCACCTCTCCAGAAATTGATTTCCTTTCCTAAAAAACAAGTCAAACTAGTTGACCTTCAAGATTTATTTCAGCTCTGAAATCCCACAAGTTGTGATTACTTTCTAAAACAGATTGCATTTCCCTCCAAAGAATCTCCCCTGATTACCTGTATCTGTTTTAGGAAAATCAGGATTGGGAAGGGGTTAACTTTTAATGGCTACAGGTGTTTGGCAGACACTAAAGATAGATTGCTTGTACTGATAACTGGGTTTGAAATCTTGATAAAATATAAATGCATACGTAGAAGTTTCCAGCATTCACATAGCAAATCTGGTTTTTCATGCTTGAATGAGCAAATAAAACCTAATACTTGCTTTGAAATTAGTGGATGCTCTAAACTCAAATAAAGCATGTGCCATTGCTTATTACTAATAGAAAAATCAGGTAAATTTCCATTCCAATTGTGGAAAATGAATAAAATAAGCCTATCTTTTAAACAGCATGTAAACTATTTAAAACTTTGGGTCCTAGGTTATATGCATAGTTTGGGGAAATGTTAAAATTAGATTTCAAATATTCAATGTTATGCAACTGAGTGTAATTATTTAAATTATGTATTGGGGCCAGAGGAGGTGTAATGGTTAAGGTGCTGGATTCCCATGTGACTGAGTGCGGTTCGAGTCCTGGACCTGGCCGTTTGAAACTCATGCCAGATACGTGTGCAAATGTGCCCAAAATTCCAAGAGGAGAATGGAGAAGAAGGAATTGTGGCATGGCCATCCTCCCTGGGAGGTGATCTCTCACTTTCTCTCTCTCTCTGTCTCTTTCAGTGTCTCCAAAAAGTGCATATACCTTATAGCAAAACAAACAAACAAAAACAACTTTCTAAAAACAAAATAATGTACTGATGGATACAGTGGATACTTCTGGTGGTGGCGGACTTTAAAATGACTTAGCTTGCTTTCAAATAATAAAACTTTATAATTGAATTACAATTATGTATATGCAGTGATGGTATGTGTTTGTGACAATAATTGGTTTTATAACATGCTCATGGCTTCCTGGATTTAACTGACACCTCTGGATTTACTTAACTTCCTGAAAAAAGAGACAGTATTATAACATAGAGCTAGATAATATTGAAAAAGTCAACTAGTAGCAGTAAATGTCAAAATTCACCTTAAAATGGCATCTCTAATTATACATTGACACTAGCAAAGCATTGGCAGTTTCCCTGATATTACATGCGTTCACAAGCTCCTGCAGCTGCCAGCCAAATCTCCAGTTTTTTCTCCTACATTTGCCTTTCCTTCATGACATTTGATCAGTCAACAGTATGAACGCTGGTGTTCTCCTAAGCCACCCTATAGTTTCAAATCCTGACTACTTCATGTTCTCCTGAAAGGTGGGGAGAGCAGCAAATCTTTCAGAATGAGATCAGTGCTTATCAATCACAGCAGTAGCAGCTGGGAAACCGGCCTTTGCGGACTTAGAGCTGGTTCGTTCACTAAGAAAGGAAAAGCTGTTTCGGATTTAAATAGAAGCAAAACAATTCAGGCAGCTAGAGAGACTTCTGAAAAACGGGAAAGGTTGAATTTCTAGGGTTTGCGTAATGAAGTAGAGACTACTTAGACAGGAGATATGCTTCAGGTTAGTTTAAAAATGGAACGTGGTGAGCCCTAACAGAGAAAAAAATCACATAGGCTGAATCATCCTGGGGGAGTGAATAGGGGCAACGCCTAACCCTGGGAGCTGTGTGAAAGGAATAAAGGCAAAAACACCCACAAAATCACGGCCCTAGCACAGGCTCCTTTGATAGAGACATAGCTGGGTGTGACCTCTTCCAGCCCCGCTGCATAGTCCTACCTTTGTGTCCAGCCCCTGCCCTTTAACCTTTCATGTGAAATCTTTTCCTTGGATATCTTCCGTAGTTTTGTTACTCAGCATGTTGTCTGAGTACCAGTAGCATTGGTAGCTCCTAGCATATTATTAGAAATGCAGAATCCTGGCCCCAACTCAGATCTACTGAAACAGAATATCATTTTTGCAGGACCTATGGGTGATTCACATGCTCATTAAAGTTTAAGAAGCACAAGATACATAATCTGCTGCCTGAAAGACAGACTTAAATACTGCATATTAAGACCTGAGCATATAGATGAAAAGTGTCTATCACTGGAACCAGCAGTTAGCGCAATGGCTATGTCGCTGAACTCCCATGCAGATGACCGCGGTTTGAGTCCTGGACCCGGTGGCTTAAACTCACACAAAGTACATGTGCGTGCGTGCCCAAGATCCCAAGAGGAGAATGTAGGAGAAGGGATTGTGGCGTGGCCATCCTCCCTGGCGGGTGAGTTCTCGCTTTCTGTCTCTCTGTCTCTCTCTGTCTGGTGAGCACACATGCCATGTAGCCAAAACCTCTCCAAAATTAATAATAATAATAATAAGTGTCTATCATTTATTTATTCTTTCAACAATTATTCATTCAGCACAGTGAGTGTCTCATAGGCCCTGTTCTCCAGGAGTTAGCACTTTCCTGTGAATGGTAATTCATTCAACTCTGTCCGTTCTCCACATTGTGGGAAGTGCTAAGATTACAAAGAAGAGTAAGATCTTGACCTTGCCCTTAATGAGATCATAGGTATATCAGGAAATGGCTAATACAGAGAAAGTGTTTTAGTTTTAATGATAAAAACATGTACTTGGCCACTGGGGCTATAGGATGATGAGTAGTAGTTACAAAATCAAGTTTTATAGAAACAGAAAGGTTTTCATAACGGTGAGGATTTTTGATTTGTGCCTTAAAAAAAAAAAAGAATTTTTTTCGTTTTTCTTTTTTCTAGGTAGAACATGGAGCATGTGGTAGAAGTAGAAAGAAGGGTATACAAGACAGAAGAAACAACTGTAACAAAGGCTTAAGGGCAAGAAGCAGGTCGGCCTATTCAGATAATTTTGTGTAGTTCCATATAGCTGGATTATTGGTTTTGATGAGGGTGAACTGGGATCTGTTGGTCAGAGATAAGACTGAGCAGCCTGATAAGGGGTCAGATTTAGAAGGTTTTGGAGACTAAGCACTTTGGGGTTGATCCTATGGTGCAGCAATAGGAAGTCACTGAAGGGTTTTAAGTATGGCAATAACAAGAGTCATGTTTGTGTTTTAGAAACATCACTCTAGTGGCTGTTTGGAGAATGCTGATTAGCCAATTTGGCTGAAGTATAAAGTACATGGAGAAAAGTCATGGCAGATAAGGCTAGAAATGTAATTTGGATCCAGATCAGAGAGGACATTGACTGTCAGGTTTTCTGTTTTGTAGACAATGGAGAGCCACTGAAAACATCCAAGCAGGAAAATGGTAGTTGGAGAAAAGACTACAGACAGAAGGCCAGTTAGAAGGTTATTGCAATAATTTAGGTAAGAGGTGATAAGAGCCTGATGACTCCGAGAATAGAAATTAAGGGATAGATTAAAGAAGCAGGTGCATAATCATAAGCAGATTCATTACTCATTTTAGGATGGCACAGTTTTATGCATAAATCACATCTTTATATGTGTCTCCATTTTCACATCCTAATATAGCTTTTACTTTCGAACCAATCATTGGGTGAGGTGCTCTTAGAGTTCTTTGGGTCATCAAGGAAAAGAGCCCTTGTTGATGTAGCTATGGCTCTATATCTCAGTTCTAAGTGGCAACTGCTGCATGCCTCAAGGTCACCTAACTCCAGAGTATGAGTTTTATTATCAAATAATTCTCTTTTTGCCTCTCCTTGTTGTTTCTCACCCTGAACATGTTTCTAGGGAGGCTTCTTGATTATTCTTTAGTCACCTTTAAGGAAAATAAATTTTTTTTCTTTTCTTATCAACAGCCCCTTTTCTACTCCCATATATTTTTGTTTGTTTGTCTGTTTTGTATTGTTTTGTTTACTTATCAGAATCACTGATTCCACCAGGTGGTAGGTAGATCTAAGTTAATGTCTAGTTCTCAATTTTTTCAAAACAAGCAGTCTGAATGTAAGGTAGGTAAGCTTGTCATATTTCATATGCCTTAACTATTGCCAGGTTGATTTTTGTATGATTTGGGGCTAAGGAGCTTTACTGCTGGTGTTTAATCATTCTGGATTTCTTTAAAAACCTCTTCCAAGTGATTCAATATCACTTTGTAGAATATTTATAAGCATCATACTTGGCCTGACATCTAAAATGCAGAATTTCAAATGGACATTTCTTCTTTAAAAATATATATGTATTTTTAAAAGCACTGTATTATCTATTTCCTGCATATCAATTTGCCCCATGTGACAATCTGCCTTCTGGCCTTGGAAGGCTCTATTCTTTCTAATTCAAGATATAACAAGCCTAGAGAGTGATTAGAAACATTTATGCTATAATATTATCACTTATAAAATCCCACTGTTTTTATCTGAGCTTTTCGTTTTTGTTAAGATGCTTAGCCAGAATGGAAGCTGCCCACACAATGCTTGTATAAAAATTATACTTGCTCAATAATATTCATATCCCCACCCACTTTTGAGTGAAATAGAATAAGCATTAAGATATGCCTGTACACATTTGCATGAAAATATAACACACATAAATTCAGGTTTGCAAACCCAATTTCAAATGCATAACACCATAGAGATACACATTAGAAAATCCGTAAACTCCTAATGTCCAGATACTTTCCTCCCCAGATGGTGAAAAGGATAATAATAGTCTTAATTTATGGAGTAACTTTTCCCGTGTTCCTCCCTCTGCAAGATTTTATGTATTTTTGAATTTGGGTTTTCCCTTCATCTTCCCCAACTCCACCTTACTCCAACCTGGCAATTGACAATTCCTGGAACCAGTCTCTACTGTTACACAGGACACGACTAGTTCCTGTACATACAGAAACCAAGCCTCTGGATCCGAGTCTAACAGCCTAGAGGCCTCACTTCTGTATACTATGTGGCTTTCTAGCCTATTTTAGATCCCTAAAATGTTTACCTGGTATTAGAACTTGGCTTTGTCTTTTAGGTTCTTAGTCTTACATTTTATTTTTCATTGTTATGTGTGGTAAACTTATGAGGATATCTTGACCAGACGTTTGTGGTGTCTTTGTTTTAGAGAAATGAACTAAAAAGAAAAAAAAGATTTACTAGCTTATCCCAAATTGCAAACCTAAGCAATGGTACAGTCTGGGCTCTAATCCAAAACTTTCATTTGGCTCTAATAATCAAAATATATTTCATTTTACAGGAAACTGCTATCAATGAACTGCTAATCTGCAGTGATAAAGCCAGAAACACATGACTTAGAGTCTGAGGACTTGCATTCAAATTCAACCAGTTACTAGTTCCTCTTTGTTGCAGTTTCTTATTGTATAAGGGCAACATGGTCAAATATCTCCAGGTTGTCACAAGATTAATGCTTGGGAGAACTTTTTAAAAAAGCAAAGTACTATACAAATATGGAGGTTTTAATGGCTAAATGACTCATCTTTTTAAAGATATATAAGTAATACATGCTTATTTCCAAGAAATAATAAAATATAGATAAGCACAAAGAAAAGCAATCATTTGTAATATAATTCAGTAATATGTTTGCTCATATATATATATATATATATATATATATATATATATATATATATA
>NW_006159512.1:2653344-2659313 GCF_000334495.1 Tupaia belangeri chinensis
ATATATATATATATATATATATTTTAAGCAGCTACTGAATTGAGTACTTGTCAAAACCTTTTCTTTCCATATATACACATATAACCAATTGAGAAACTGGTTCCTCAGGGAATTTTGAAGAAGGGTGTTGATAGAAAACCAGAAATGTTGTTTGCTATATATGGCATTGGTTGTCTTAGCTTTATTTACTATAGTTTTTGCATTCAGATGTCAAGAATAACACTTCCACTTAGATTTACTTATAAATACTCTGAGAGTTAACCTTCCAGATTTTGTTGTTGCAAGCCACAGAATACCTGTTAGTTAGAACAGAAAGTGAAACCTTGACTTTAAGGGAACCTATATTTTATATAGGTTTTATAAGATAGCTGTTGTTCTTTTGATGCTTCAGGTTCTATGGTAAGAAGGTGAGATAAACTGGAACTGCAATGGGTGATGAGTTAGTTGACCTGCAGTATCTGCCAAAGGTAGGTACTATCATTTCCCCCACTTTACAGATGAGAAAACTGTACCTTGGGTGGATTATGTTCTTTAACCAATGAGAAAGCTAGTATGGGAATAAATCAGGATTCCAGCCCAGGTATTCTGACCCAATGCTTAGCTTTTAAGCCACTATGATAATTGAAATTACTTGTTTACATAACTTCTCCCTAAAAGAATATAAGTTTCTGAGATATAACAATTCTTTTTGAGTTAGTAGGTATTTTTCAGTATCAAATGCTGGGTGTGATTATTTCTTCATTCATTTGAAACATTTTATTGAATATCTATTTGCCAGGCAGTTTTCTAGGGATCTGGAAATATGGTGTAAGCAAAGTAGGTACAGCCCCTGATCTCATGGATATTAGCGCTTAGTGGCAGAGAGTCGATAGGTCATTAAGTAAAACATTACAGATTCATTGAACATGACCATAATGTATATAGAAATAAGAGAACACATAAATTGAAAATTTGAGCTAGTTTTATAGGCCAGACAAAAGGAGATTTCTCTAGAAAAGTGGCTTGAATCATAGGGCGCAGTGAGTAGGAGTCAGCCATACTTAAGGGACAGGTTCTGAGAAGACAGTATTGGATGTACATGAAATAAATAAGAGTACAAGAAGGCCTTGCAGCTGAAAGGAGATCAGGGAAGTGAAAGAAGACCAGTGTGGCTGGATCATAAACAGTAGAGAATGACCTTGAGATAATGGTAAAGAGGTACAAACTCAAGAATCATTGAATTAAAAAATGTGTGTATGTGTCAGTGGGAGGTAGCTGTGATACCTTCTAAGCTTCCTTTATACACTGAGATTCTATCATTCCAAAAAGAGCTAGTATATCTCTGCATTTTTACAAAAGGAAAAGTGAGGCCAGAGTGGTACGCTGTCCTAAACTCATCATAAAAAATGATAGTCTACATTAACACTTAGAGATAAATCATTTTGGTGGATACTGTGGATTCTACAAAGATGGACCCAATTATCTAATACCTGAAAGTAAAACAGAAAAGAATAACAGAGAAATTTAGTATAATTAAAATTAAGCAGATAGTTCCTTTATTCTCTTTATGTAACCTTTGGGATATTTTTGTCTTGATGAATAAACAATTCTGAAAAAGACAACCTATGCTCCAAAAATCTTTAAAACTACCTCAAGCGTTAATTAAAACAATGAAAAGTGAATAAAATACTTACATTAAGACTATGATAATTTGTTCTTTAATATACTTTTAAATACAAAAAATCAAATTGCCCTATTCCTGACAAAAAGAAAAATGCAATTATTTCCACCAATTTACAGTAGGAAGAATCTTCGAAATCCTCAACAGATTTTAGCATGAATTTTCCAATCTTTCAAAGATTTGCATTATTATGTATTCCAAAGTAATGGTTAAAATCACATATTAATTTACATGTGTATCTTTAAGTCTATTAATAAATGTCTGTTCAAACACATTTTGTGTTAAACAGGAACCATATTCAATGAAGAAAATTAACTAGTCTATCTAGACTCCTTGGGAATAGATCCAATATTCCATGATTCATACTTGTTTCAAAATAGATTGTTTACTTCTCTACTATTTGAAGTTAGTTTTTATAGATAAATACTTGAATCTCAAACACTGTCTTTGAAATTTATGAAACAGTTTTAAAGTTACTTTCATTTATCTCATTTGCTCCTTTCCCAAGTCAATGGACAAAGTATAAGGCCTCTAGTATAAAGTGAATCCCTCTCGCTGTCCTCTGAATCTCCTTTTCCTCTATCCCCTCAGGGACTTCAGTTAATTATCACTCTCTTCTCAGCATCTGCAACCTTTTTCTCTCAACTAATTTTTTCTCTTCCTCATATAATCATGCTCAATTCTCTCTCATGGTAAAGATGAACAAAGACAAATAATGAAACAAACCCTCATAGATGTTCCTCCATTTATAATCCTTATCTTCCCTCTTCCCTTTTTCTTTACATCAAAATTTTTGTTTGTTTCTTTCTTTTTTAAAGGTGTTGTTGGTGTTTACCGGTTTCTCTTTTCATCCCTCATTCAACTCCACTGTGATATGGCTTCTGCCTTTATGCTCCAATGACACTGTTCCTGAAACTATTACCAGCGACCTTTTAGTCACTATATGGAGTTTTCAGGCTAGGTTGCCTTTGATATTATTAGCCAGAAACTTCTGGAAGCTGGTGGCACCAGAGGAGGAATAATCCAGGTTCCCAGAATTACCGCATGGAAGTGCACCTATCTAACACTCAAACTATTACATGTGCAAGAAATAAACTAGTTTTGTATTAAATTTTGGGAATTGTTACAACACTTAGCATTATTAAACTTGGCCAAAATGTGAGTCTTATCACGTCATTCATAATCTGGTCTTCCTGATTAACCTCAACTGTCATCATGCCACCTGTGAACTCTATGTCCTTGCTACATGAACTACTTTGCATGTGTATAAGTGTGTACATGTCATCATTCATGCCTCTTAGTTCCTTTCTCCCTACCATCTGTTGACACATTCATAGTCTCTGAGAAAGTTCTCCTGTCCTGACAAGCACAGTTACTCCCACTGTACCTCTCATGGCCCCTCGATTGTAGCACTCATATATATTGTATTATGTCTGTTTTCTGTGCCCTGCTGAATGTTTTGAAGGCAGACACCATGTTATTTGCAATGGTGTTTCCAATGCCTAGCATTTATGTCTGGCAAATGATAAAAGAGTCTTAGGTTAGATATATGTGGGACACAGATATGGTTTATTATCTGTTGATGAGGATGTGTATAATATTCTCAACTGGACTGAGATGTTTATCATGCTGGGTAAAGTCTCTTTACAATCTAAATGATGTATAGTGATTGAATGTAGAAATATAATAATAATAATTTTTTTTTAAAAAAGGAATACAGGGTTTACAAATTATAGGCATTCTTTGTTAAGATGAGATTGAAATGAAAAATACTAGACCCTTACATGAAATTTTGTAAGAACATTAGGCTCTGACAGAGAATATATTTGTGGTTTTATATTTTGCTTTCCTTTAGTTAAACCTTAGCTATTAAAGATTTATAACTTTCTTAAACTCTTACCTACCACTGACTTTGAAGATTACTTTTGGGTAACAAGTACATGAACCAAATATATCCTTTGTATCTAATTTCCTTAGAGGTGGTTTTCTATGCATAATGAATTTATCTTTTACAAATAATATTTGCATGTGATCAGTCACAATTTTTGAATCCCAAATGTATTAATATTTTAATTAGCTATAAGCAGTAGGAAAGGGATTTATCCAGTCTGCCGTGGAAGTGCTAATATGATTTTTTAAAACAACTAAGAGCACTAATTTTGTTGTCAATTTCTTATCTTTATAATTACCTCTGAAAGAAGCAGCACTTTTCTCATGGTAATCACTGCCGTGTTCAAATGGCTTACAAAGAAGAAAAGCATTTAAGCTAATTCTTAGAACAGATGAAACTGGTAATTTTGGCATTTATCGGTTATAGACCGTGTCCTTTCCAATTCTGAAAAAGACAACCTGGAAACTTCTGTGTTTAGAACAAATAATAACAAATAATCTTGATAAAAATGGGACCAGTTTTAGTTGTCAGATAAGATGATCCCACTTCACCTCATTCTCAAGGTACTGGGTAGTGACAGTGGTTGGGATACAGTCAACTTGTTTCTCAAATGCCTGAACAGTCAATGAGAAGGGACTGAAATATAACCCCTTCCTCTCTAGCCTTCTCTAAATGGACTCTAAATAACCCAAGGAGAGGTAGAATACTTTTTTTAGGCAAGGTCATCTTAACTTCAAGGAGGACAAAATAGGAATTTGGTTGTAATGCCCGAGATAGCTTAGAAGAGCAATGCAAAGTGATGTTAGTACAGTTTATGAGATAGAGGTTCCAGTTGCTAAATATAGATAAAGAGAACAGAAGAATATAAAGATTCTAAACTGTATCAGAAAGACTCATGGACCTTGAGGAGTATAAAGGACTTTAGAGACACATCATTTTAGCTCAACTCTTTCGTTTTAAAGAGGGAGAAACTGACCTTTTAAAAGGTTAAATCACTTGACCCAGGTTGCACAGGGAGTTAGAGAAAATAGTGTCTGTGATTCCTAGGGTGGGGATAGGAAAGAACACATAAGGGAAGAAAGGAAGTGGGTCTCTTTTCATTCTGATTCAGAAAAAAACTGTAAAAAAGGGTTGCGAACCTTTTTTTTTTAAAAAAAAAAAAAAAAAAAAAAAAAAAACAGCTGGCATCACCTGCAGAGCTGAACCAAATGCTGTGGTTGGTACCCAGGATAGGCGAGAAAAATGCTCTTTGTAAAATTTCTCTTTGTGCATGAATAACCTTCATAAAATTAGTTCATGCTTGCTTTTACATTGTACTTTGCACCTGTCCTAATTGTCCCTGGGTGGAACTGTCCCAAGAGTTACATAGGATTTGTAAAATTGGGCCACTGGCATTATTTTTAGGATCACTCTGCCTTGCTTGGCTTAGAGAACATTTTTCTGCTACTAACTTTAGATTCTGTATGCTACATAACTCAGCTTTAATTCTCCTCATAAAGTATTCAATAGATTATCTTTTTCTTTACTGTATGTTTTCTTCATGAGGTAGTCTCCAGAATGCTAATGACATATCATGTGAATTTTATAAACTTACATGGGACCCTTCCTTAGCTGTTGGTTCACATGATTTCTACATTTTAACTTTCTTTTCCTATATATATATATATATTTGAAAATAACTACATATATATAGATAAATGGATAGATAGTTATTTCTTTATTTCTTGCCTGAACTATTTAATTAATCTTTTTTTCCTTTTTTATTAAATAGAGATTTTTGCTATAGGGCATGTGTACTCGTAGGAGAGAGAAAGAGACAGGAAGTGAGAAATCATTCCCCAGGGAGGATGACCACACCACAATCCTCCTCTCAGGATTTTGGGCACTCATACACACATGTACAGAATGAGTTTTAAGCTGCTAGGTCAGAAACACAAAATGCACTTGACTGTGTGGGAGTCCAGTGACATAACCATTATGTCATCTGGAGGCCCCTTACTCATCTTTTTAAAAACCTAGCCACCTCCTTAAGCACATGAATATGTTCTTTCTCTCTTTCTCTCTCTTACATAGATATACACACAACACACACACGCACATGTACATGTACACTATCATAAAAGCATTTTCACCATCTGAGGAGGTATAAATCATGTGAGAAGTCTGGAGAAGGTAGGAGTAAAACATGTGAACAAGATAATTTAAATTAAAACATCAGTAAAAATGGCAAAATAAGGAACTGCCGGGACGTGCTCCATTATAAAATGAAACAAAATATGCTTGTATGACTGTCAGAATTAACTTCATTGGCAATCTGGAAAACAGTCAATGGTTTACAGCAACCAAGAGAATTCTTAATCAAGAGAAAGCTGACTGAAACCCATTAGGAGAGATGTGCAGTGTTTTTATTTACTCTTT
>NW_006159512.1:2659344-2663685 GCF_000334495.1 Tupaia belangeri chinensis
CTCTTTCCCAGGTCCATTCCTGGTTCAATTATGATCCTGGAAACAGCAACCTTTTCCCGTTGTGAATCCTGGTTTTGGAGTCAACCTTGTTCTCAAAGAATTGTGGTTGCCTATTTGGACTCGCTGGGTGGATCCCTGAAGGATTAACACAAAGGTCTTTACTTTGTCTTTATTTTGCCTAACACAATTATTTCAGGGCACAGAAGTAGCTACACAGAGGAAGGCATCTGTCAAAAATATTTAAAGGCCCAGACATGGTAACATGTGCTGGATGCTGTTACTCAGCAGGCTGAGGTCACATGGGAGGCTAGAGACTGATTCCCAGCCTGCCCCAAAAGGCTGGACACAGCGGCATGTGCCTGTCATCCCAGCTACTTAGAGGTGAGGTAGGAGGCTTGTGGGCTCATGGGCAATGAAAGCAACTTAGAAAGACCCTGTGTGAAAGAGCTGGGCATGGTGGCATGCACCCAGGAGGCTTACACAGAAGGATTGTGACATAGTGAGACCTTGTATAAAGAATTTTAAATAGCCACCCAGTCAAAATACACACAAAATATTTAAAGACTAATGAACCAGAATTGCTACTTGAGACAAAGAATATTAGTTGGGACAGGAAATAAACCATGTGAGAAAGATTTTCTGGAAAATAACGATTTTGAATAAGGTCACATATGTCCAAAGCAGGCACATGGTCATAAATGGTCTGAGAAGGTCCTAAACTTTCACGTTTGGCTGAACTTCAGGCTCTATGCAAACAGGAAGTGAATTTGAAGGTTGAGCATAAACTGTTCAATTTTTGATTGTTGAAGTCTGTCCCAATATGTATATAGAGTCCAGATGCAAAATTTTAGAACCTTTGTTTTGTACAGACATTTAAGAAAATATCTGTCAAAATAACAGCTGACAACTGAGTTAATGGAAGAGAGATTTCCTTTTCACACAACAAAGAATATAATCACTGAGAAAATACTCTAGAAAAGTCACTAAGCAAATAACCACAACTTTAAAAAAAAAAAAGCAATGACAAAACCTGAGGAGGGGGAAGAATCTGATTTCCAGAATTATCACATTATAATATTCAAAATGTCCAGTTTTAAACATAAAAGTTGTTTGATATGCAAAACAACAAGAAAGTATGGCCCATTCACAGAAAACAAAACAGATATAAAAATGAGCTGTGCCTGAGTAATTCTAGACACTGAATTTACTGACCAAAGAATTTAAATAAACTCTTTAATATTATTAAAAATCTAAGTTTGAACAAATAACTAAGGGAATCTAGGAGAATAATAACTCACCAAATAGTGAATAATAGCAAGGAAGGAGAAATGATAAAAAGAAACCAAACAGAAATTCTAGATATAATGTGAGCAATAATTAAATGAAAATTTTACTTGAGAGTTTTAATAATTTTTGAGAGAATTCTGCTATAGGGTACATGCTCATCAGAGAGACAGAGAGAGACAGGGAGACAGAAAGTGAGAAATTACCCTCCAGAGGGGATGGCCATGCCGTAATCTCTTCTCCATTCTCCTCTAGGAACTTTTGGCATGCACATGTGCCTAGGATGAGTTTTAAGTTGCTGGGTCTGGGAATCAAACCATGGTAGACTACATGGGAGTCCAGAGAACTAACCATTAGGCATCTGCTGGTCCCGAAAGTTTTAATATTTGCACAGGCAGAAGAGAGAATTAGAATTTATAGAAAAGCCCATTATAATTATTCATTCTTAGGAGCAAAAACAAATGAAAATGATAAAAAATAAGTAGATCCTCAGTGACCTCTGGACATCATTGAGTACATCAACATAGTTCAAGAATTTTGTGGAAGATATAATTAAAGTATTAATTATTTTTGTGTGAAAATTCTTGAAGCCCACACATAGGTTTTTCATAATATACATTCCCGTGATTTCTTTGAAGACCTCTTATATATAAGAGAGCTGCAAAAGGAAACAGAATAAGGGATAGAAATAATACTTAATAAAATAATGGCTGAAAGCTCCTCAAATTTGATGAAAGACATAAATCTACATATCAAAAAAGCTCAGCAAATCCCAAGTAAGGTAAACTCAGGGACCTAAAGCAAAACTCATTATAATCAGATCACTATGTAAAATCATTCTCAGACAAACAAAAACTGAAAGAATTCACTGATACTAGACAGCTCTTCAAGAAGTACTGAAGGGAGTACTGTACTAAGAAAACTAAACAGAGACAAACAAAATAAAAGGACAAAAATAACCAAGAAAACAACTAACGAAATGGCTGAGACAACTTCACAAATATCAATAATAACATTGAATGTTAATGGATTAAATTCTCTAATCAAAAGGCACAGACTGGCTGAATGGATTAAAAAACCAGAAATCCTCTATTTTCTACCTACAAGGAATGCACCTCATGGATAAAGACATATAGAGACTAAAAGTGAAGGGCTGGTAAAAGATATTCCATGCAAAGGGAAATAACAAAAGGCTGTAGTTATGCTATTTATATCAGACAAAATAGGTTTTAAGATAAAAACTGTCAGAAGAGACAAAGAAGGACGTTATATAGCATAAAAAGGGCTAATTCATCAAGAAAATATAACACTTATAAATATCTATGCACCCAACTCAGAAGCACAAAAATCCGTTAAAAAAAAGACTGCTAGATCTAATGGGAGAGATAGACTGCAACACAACTAATCACTGGGGATCTCAACGCCTCGCTATCTCCCTTGAACAGATTATTTAGACAAAAAAATAAGCAAAGAGATACAGTATTTAAATGACACCATAAATCAAATAGACTTGACAGACATCTATAGAACTTTCCACCCATTGAACAACCACAAAATATACAATTTTCTCTGACCCCTACATCGAACCTTTTCAAAGACTGACCACATGATAGGGCATAAAACAAGCCTTTACTAATTCAAAGACAAATAAACTATATCCAGAATCTTCTCCAACCATTATGGAATTAAACAAATGAGTAATAAAAAAATACCTCGAAAAAGCATAAAGATATGGAAACTAAACAACCTATTGCTGAATGACTTTACAACCACTAAAGAAACTGAGTGAAATAAAAAGATTAATTGAAACCAATAATACTGAGTATATGGATTTCCATAACCTATGGGACACAGCAAAAACAGTCATAAGGGGGAAGTTCATAGCAATTACTGAGCATAAGAAAAGGACAGAAATGTGGCAAATAGACAATCTAAAAACACATCTCAGGGACCTAGAAAAACAACAACAAAACCAAAATGGCAGGAGAACAGAAATAATAAAAATGTGAGCAGAGATAAATGAAATAGAGAATAAGTGAACTATACAAAAAATAAATGAAACCAAAAGCTAGTTCTTTGAGAAGATAAACAAAATGGACAGGCATTAGCTAGACTAATTAAGAGAAGAGAAAAAAAATAAAAACAGGTCAAATCTGCAATGAAACAGGCACTATTACAACACATAGAACAGAAATATGAAAGATCAGTAGAGAATACCATGAGCAACGATATACCAACAAACAAGAGAAGCTGGATGAGATAGACAAATTCCTGGACACATATAATCTTCCAATATTGAATCAGGAAGATGTAGAAATCCTGAATAGACAGATTATTATCAAGCAATGAAATGGAGTCAGTAATAAATAACCTCCCCAAACAAGGAAAAGCCCAGGTATCAATGACTTCACTTCTGAATCCTACAAAACTTTTAAAGAAGAGCTAACCCCATTCTACTCAAACTATTTCTAAGGATCCTAAAAAAAGGAGCCCTCCTGAATTCATTTTATGAAGCCTCCATAACCTTCATCACCAAAAAGAAGGATATAACACAAAAGAAAACTACAGACAAATATCTCTGATGAATATATTCATAGATGCAAAAATTCTCAACAAGATACTGTAAATTTTATCCAACCACATATTAAAAATATCATACACGATAACCAGGTACGTTTTATTCCAGGGGTGCAAGAATGGCTAAATATATACAAAATTGCAAATGAATACACCATATTAACAGAAAGAAAGATAAAAACTGTATGACCATGTCAATTGATGAAGAAAAAGCATTTGATAAAATGCAACATCTCTTTATAATTAAGACTCTAAGCAAAATGAGCATAGAAGGGACATTTCTTAATACAATAAAAGTCAAAAATGAAAAACCCTCAGCTAACATCATACTGAATGGGGAAAAGCTGAAAGCATTTCCATTAAAAACTGGAACAAGATAAGGCTGCCCATTTTCTCCACTTCCTTTCAATACAATACTGGAGGTCCTAGCCAATGCAATCAGAAAAGAGAATAGAATAAAAGGCATTCGAATAGGGAAAG
>NW_006159512.1:2663701-2751640 GCF_000334495.1 Tupaia belangeri chinensis
TTTGCAGATGACATGATTATATCATAGAAAATCCAAAAGAATCCATGAAAAAATTCCTGAAAGTGAAAGTTGTTGGATACAAAATAAACATACAAAAATCTATAGCATTTCTTCCCATCAACAATGAGTAGACTGAAGTAGAACTTAATAAAACAATGCCATTTACAATAGCCAGAAAAAAATATAAGATACCTAGGAATAATCCTGACAAAAGAAGTCAAAGACCTCTTCAAGGAATATTATGAAAAATTAAACAAAGAAATTGAAAATGACTCATATAAGTGCAAAAACATCCCATGTTCCTGGGTTAGAAGAATTAATATAATCAAAGGGTCAATCTTTCCCAAATTAATCTGCAAATTTAACACAATTCCAATCAAATTACCAGAGATAGTTTTCACATATTTAGAAAAAACAACCATAGAATTTGTCTGAAATAAAAGACACCATGTTGCTAATGCAATTATGCAAAAAGAGTGGAGTAGGAAGCATCTCACTCCATGATCTCAAATGTATTACAAAGCTGTGATAATCAAACCAGCATGATACTGGCACAAAAACAGGCATGTGGATCAATTGGACAGAATAGAGACCCCAGAAATAAACCCCAAAACATACAGCCCCCTGATTTTTCAAAAAGGGTACAGGAAAATCCAGTAGGAAAAATAAAAAAACTGTTAGCAAATGGTGCTAGAAAAACTGGGTATCCATCTGCAAAAAGATGAAATTGGACCCCTATCTCTCATCATTCACAAATATTAACTGAAAATGGATCAAATATCTAAACATAAAAACTCAGACTATAAAACTACTGGTAGATAACCCAGGGGAAACTCCTAGAGACACTGGACTAGGCAAAGACTTCTTAAATAAGGCCTGCAGAGCACAGGCAAATAATACTGAAAACAGACAAGTGGAATTACATCAGGTTAAAAAGCTTCTGTACAAGGGTGAATCTGTGCTCGGGGCCTGGGAGCCACTTCAGGACTTTTGGACTTCATTGTCCACCATCCCAGCAGCCTGGGCCTGCCCAGCTTGCCCTTGGGGGAGTCTTTAGCCCATTCTTGACAGGACGTTATGGTGAGTCCATGCTTGGGGCCTGGGAGACACTTTGGAACTTCTGGTACACCAACCCGCCTCCCCTCACCCTGCACTTTGCTTTGTGCAACATGACTGGGTCATCTTCACCAAGCTATATCTCCTTAGCTTGCTACCACTTCATCAAGAACTGAATGTTTAGTAGGGGAGCCAAGCACCTGTAGTTATCCATAACTGTTCTGACCTGGGAAACACAGCTCTCCAAAAGGAACATACCTAGGAACTAAGGGTGAAATTTCTTCCACCAGTACTACAGAACTTACTCCAGTAAATAGAATAAAGTGAATACTGCATAAGATGACTAGAAACCAGCACACCTACTGAAGAAACACAAGAAAACAAGGGGGTAGCTCTTCACCAGATGAGGGTAGTAGCCCCTCAGCAACAGTGGACAGCACTGAGAAATACAAAGAAATGTCAGAAAAAGAATTTCAAATACAGTGTCAAAACTCAATGAGATGCAAGAGAAACCAGACAATCCATCCCAGGAAATGAGAAAATCATTTCAGAATATGAAAGAGGGATTTCATAAAGAAATAGACACCCTAGAAAAGAATCAAACAGAACTTCTGGAAATGAAGAATACAATATGCCCAAGAATTCCTGACCTCAAAGACAAAGTCTCCAGCACAGACCAAATCACCAAAAAGAAGCAAAACAACAGCAACAACAACAACAAACAATGAGGACAACATATGGGAAATTCTAGAAACAATGTAACACCCAAATATCTGTAAAATGGGTATGCCAGAAGGTGAAAAAATCTGCTAAAGGCATGGAAAACCTCTTTCATAAAATACTATTAAAAATTTTCCAAATATAGAGAAACAGAGAAATTCAGACCCAAGAAGTAAAAAGGATCCCAAATAGAATCAACACAAAAAGATCCTCCCTCAGCGCATCATAGACAGATTGGTAAAAATTAAAGACAAAAACAATATTCTTAAAATGGCAACAAAGAAACATCAAGTTACTTATAAAGGTTATCCCATTAGGCTAATGTCAGATTTCTCAATTGAAGCAATGCAGGCAAGGAAGGAATGGGAAGATGTGTTCAAAACATTAAAAGAAAAACAATTTCAACCAAGAATACTATATCTAGCAAGATTGTCCTTCAAATGGGAAGAACAAATAAAAGTATTCTCAGATAAACAAAACTGAAAGAATTCACCGATAATAGACCAGCTCTACAGGAAGTACTGAAGGGGACGTTATCAGAATAACTAAAAAGAGACAAACAGAAATAGGAGAACAAAAAACAGCTAAGAAAATGGTTAACAAAATGACAGGGATAAATCCACAAATATCAATAATAACATTGAATGTTAATGGATTAAATTCTCCCATTAAAAGACACAGACTGGATGAATGGCTATAAAAGCAGAAGCCATCTATATGCTGCTTACAAGAGACACACCTCACTGATAAGAAAATATACTAAAAGTGAAGGGCTGGAAAAAGATATTCCATGCAAATGGAAGCCAAAAAAAGGCTGGAGTAGCAATAACGATATTAGACAAAATAGACTTTAAGATGAAAGATGTAAGAAGAGACAAAGAAGGACATTACATAGTACTTGTCTTACCACGATGGAATCAAACTTGAAATCAATTACAGAGAAAGCCCTCGAAAATTTACAAACACATGGAAACTAAACAACCAACTCCTAAATGACTTTACAACTATAGAAGAAATTAAGACTGAAATCAAAAGGTTCATAGAAACCAATGATAATGAACAAACAAGTGTTTATAACCTATGGGACAGAGCAAAAGCAGTCGTAAGAGGGAAGTTCACAGCAATTAGTGCCCACAAGAAAAAAGCAGAAAGGTGGCAAATAAATAACCTAGCAACACAATTCAGGGAACTGGAAAAACAAAGAAACCCAAAAAACCCAGGAAAAAAGAAATAATAAAGATTCGAGCAGAAATAAATGAAACAGAGAATAAAAGAACTATACAGAAAATAAATGAAACCAAAAGCTGGTTCTTTGAGAAGATAAACAAAATTGACACACCATTAGTTAGATTAATCAAGAAGAACAGAGAAAGGAACCCAATAAATCAAACCAGTAAGGAAACAGGTGTTATTACAATGGATATAACAGAAATAAAAATATCATCAGAGAGTATTATGAGCAACTGTATGTCAACAAACAAGAAAATCTAGAGGAGATGGACAAATTTCTAGACATGTGTAACTTACCAAGAGTGAACCAGGAAGAAATACAAAGTTTAAATAGACCCAAAGCAAGCAATGAGATTGAATCAGTAATAGAAAGTCTCTCAGTAAGTAAAAGCACAGGCCCAGATGACTTTACTTCTGAATTCTACAGAACTTTTAAAGAACTGACCCCAATTTTCCTTAAGCTATTTTTAAAAATTCAAAAGGAAGGAATGCTCCCAAATTCATTCTATGAAGCCTCCATCATCTTAATTCCAAAATCGGACAAAGACATGACAAAAAAAGAAAACTTCAGGCCCATATCCATTTACTTGAGACTCACAGTAGACCCAAAGATGCAAAAAGTGTCAAAAGTTGAAGCAAGCCAGGCTATGAAAGACATGATATGTTCCCACTTAATATATACGGAGTGTCTGCACTCTATGACTGAAACTGATTGATCTAAGGTTGTACAAATACAAGAGATGGGGGTTAGTGCCAGAAGTGAAGTGTGTGGAGAAGAGGGACCTAAGGAAGGACATTTGGAGGAGGGATACGAAGACAGAGCATTGATGGGATGGGGAGGTGTGGTGTTATTGGTGGAAGATATTTTGATCAACTGGACTGGGGAGAAGTGTTCAAAATTGAAATGTTCACTTTGTAAGCCTAAATAATATGACTGAATATATATAAAAAATTAAAATAAAAAAGTCAAAGGATGAAGAAAGACATTCCATGCACGTAGAATCAAAAGAGATATGGGCTGGCTATAATAACTTAAGACAAAATATGTAAGGTCAAAAATTTTACATAGAGATGAGACAGGGTATGTCATAAAGTCAATCATCTCTAATAATTTAAGATAGTCTGAGTTGTTTGTCTGGACTTCCCTATCTTCCCCCAAAGAGCTAAAATGTTAATGTATTTAAAAGGAGGTGAAAACTTTGGTATGTATTTTTAGTAACAGAAGCATCTGGCTCTGTGAATAAAGGAATGTATAGATGTTTGGATGGAAACAAAAGCACTAGAATGAGTTTCCTCTTATAGGTATTTAAAAATAGCACTTTTAGGAAACCGATGTTGTACACTTTTTATTTTTTTTGTCTCAAAGATAGTTGGCATTGGAAGTTTGGCCTTTACTTGAATGAGTACTGTAGATTTTTAACAAAGCAAGTGCTAAATTTATTATATTTAGTATGATTTGAAATGACCTCTTTCATATGTTTTAAGTAAAGTGAAATTTATGTATGTTTTGTTCATAGATATACAATGATTATGTTAAGAGGCTTCAAGATTTAACAATTTCCCACAACCATATATATAGCATTTCATGCCAATAAAAATTTTTTTAGTGGTTAAAAACAATTATTACAAAGTAGGGCATTATATATGAGATACCTTCAAAAAGTTCACAGAAAATGCATATTATGCATGGCTTTCAACTTTTTGGGCACTCAAATAAACTCATACTTTAATTCTGTCTTTCTACAAACTTTGAAGCATTCTTACATAGATTAAAAAGATCACTTCATCAATAAGAAATTATAATTATAAACATACATGCCCCTAACAACAGTGTATCAAAAATTTTAAAGCAGAAATGGATAGAAATGAAGGCAGAATAAGCAGTTCTACAATAATCATAGGACATTTCAATACTCTACTTTCAATAATGAATAGAATAACTAGGCAGAAGATCAATGAGCACATTGAGGATCTAAATGACATTTAAACCTTGCAGGCAAATATAGACCATGCTTTGGAATTAGGTAGTAGTGATGGTTATACACACTTGTAAATTAACTAAATACCAATGCATGCTTTCAAATGGTTAAAATGATAAATTTTATTCTATGTATATTTTATCATAATAACACAGTTTACCTATTCACAAGAAAATAATTCATCAGAAGGAATAAAATTACGATAAAAGAATCTGCATCAAATTACTAACTTGAAACCATAACCTCTATAAACATGAGACAAATGTGAAGGTCCATGGGCTTAGGCAGGAGGAAACAAGACAATAAATGAAAATGAAAATATTAAAAATTATGAAAAGATTTTTCTGTAGGAAAAACAAATGGGATTGAGGCATAAATGTAACATTAAATAAAGAATTATAAAATAATTATTGCTTGAAACTACACAAATGCATAACTTGACTTAAAAGAAAACATCAAGTAATTAAACAGTCCCCAAAAAAATGATATAAAGGAAAACCATGCTCTTTTTTTTAGTT
Source organism: Tupaia belangeri chinensis (assembly GCF_000334495.1). Lineage (NCBI taxonomy): Eukaryota > Metazoa > Chordata > Mammalia > Scandentia > Tupaiidae > Tupaia > Tupaia belangeri. The sequence continues at coordinate 2,669,205 of NW_006159512.1, forward strand.
TTTTTTTTTTTTTAGTTTTTTTCCATAGGGCACATGTTCTCTCTGAAGAGACACAGAGAGAGAAGGAAAGTGAGAAATCACCCCTGAGGGTGATGGCCATGCTGCAATTCCTTCTCCATTGTTCCCTCGGGACTTTTGGGCATGTATGCACACATACCTGGAGTGTTTTTCAAGCTGCTGGGTACAGGACTTGAACCATGGAGTCAGCCACATGGAATCTAGCACCTTAACCATCACAACTACCTGCTGGTCTACCATACTCAATGTTTACGCTCAGAATTTTCAGAAAGCTTGAGTCATATCCATGTCTTTCTAAATGCATTCAGTTCAGGTCACTAAATTCTGTGTTTATTTTGTATCTGTTTTTATTTTCTTTTTATCTGTTTGGTTTTTTTCCTTTTAATTTGCTAGAAGCTGCATGTGCTCACTGAAGAGACAGAGACAGACAGAAATCAAGCACCACCCACTAAGGGGCACTATATATGGTCATGCTGTAATGCCCTCTCCTACATTTCTCCATTCCAGATTTTAAGCACACATGCACATATGCCCCATGTGCTTTTCAAGCCTCCAGATTTTGGACTTGAACACACAGCCATGTGGGATCTAACCATCAGTTGGCCCCCTGTGTCTATCTTAATAGCATTCCCTCTAAACCTAACAATCTCCAGGTGTTTCTCTTTCTCTAAAGCTTTCTCATTTTATTTTGAGAAATGTCTCCCTCCCAGTAATTTAGGATTTTATGAGTCATTTTCAAAATCACAAAGAGTTACATCATTCCACCTTTAAAAAAGAATCTCTAGAATGCAAGGGCTTTGGAGAAATGTTGGTACTCTGCCTTCTAAGTGTGTTGAGAGGCAGCCAATAATGCTAGCACTGCAAAACTAAAATAGGCACAAGAGAAGAGACATAGGCCATGCAGGTGTCTCATTTCCTAAGACACAGTATTTTGAAATGAATTCTGTATGTCTTTGTATTATCAGCTCTGAGGCCAGGGCCTGTTAAATTAATTGAGTTCTCAAAAAACAAACCATTTTTGATGAATTTTTTTTTGAAATTTAAACTTCTTTTTCTTAAAGATGGATCCTTGTTCTCTCACAGTTCTCCTGCCTCAGCCTTCTGAACAGCTGGGAACATAGGCAGGGATCAGTATGCCTGACTTTTAGGGTGAGCTGAGAATTGAACCTGAGGCCTTTCATGTGGCCTCCATCTGCTAAGGAATAATGTCTAGCACCATGAATAGGCCTAAATTTTTATTCTATTTCTTTTTTCTTTTCTTAAAAGTTTTTGCCATAGGGTACATGCTTGGGAGAGATGGACATAGGCAGAAAGAAGAAGAGTAATAAGTCACCCCCAAGGAGGAATGGCCATGCCACAATCCCTCTCTTCCATTCTCCTCTCAGGATTTTGGGAACACATGAACATGTGCCTGGCGTGATTTTCACACGGGTCTCAAACCATGCCTGGTCATGTGGGAATCCAGTGCTTTAACCACCATGCCAATTGCTGACCCCTAAAGTTAAACTTTTTGAAAGTACTATTCTCAATATTTTCCCTAAAGCTAATCTACAAAGATTTTTAGTTTTTAATTTTTGTTTTACTTTTGAAATGAGGTATTTAGCATTTCAATTTGTGGTGGTGGAAAACACATTCTAAAATCAAGGACACCTGGGTTTCAATTCCAAGCCCAAAACATGGAAGTTTAGTATACATAGATATATTCGTTTATTTTCTAAGCTTCAGTTCCCTTATCTACAGAAAGAAATGTTGTTATGTAGTTTTCATTACTGTCATAAAAATTAGAAATAATATATATAAAGGAGTAAGAATAGTGCATGACAAAGAATAGGTGCTCACACTGATGGTTTTTTCTTTTTCTTTTTTTTAGAGGTCATTTTTGCTATAGGGCATAGGCACTCGCTGGAGAGACAGAGACAGAAAGCAAAAAATCACCCCCTAGTGAGGGATGACCATACCACAATCCCTTCTCCTCCACTCTCCTTTCCAGATTTTGGGCACACACGCAATGTGAGTTTCAAGCTGCTGGGTCCAGGACTCAAACTGCATTCCTTAATGTGGGAGTCCAGCAATGTAGCCATTACACCATCTGTTGGTCCCACACTGATGGTTTAATTTTTTAGATTAAAGAACTATTAAAAATCTCAGACCTAAGGACCATCTTATGTAGTAATGGTTAAGTTGCTGGACTCCCATGTAACTGACTGCAGTTTGAGTCCCAGACCCAGTGGCTGAAAATTCATGCTGGGCATGAATGCCCAAGATCCTGAGAGGAAAATGGAGGAAAAGGGATTGCAGCATGGCCATCCCCTCTGGAGGGTGATTTCTTGCTTTCTGTCTCTGGCAAAATGCAACCACCCTATAGCAAAAATCTCTCTCTACACAATCCCTTTTCCTCCATTCTCCTCTCGGGATCTTGGGCACGCACACACACGCGCCCGGCGTGAATTTTAAGCTGCTGGGTCCAGGACTCAAACTGCATTCCTTAATGTGGGAGTCCAGCAATGTAGCCATTACACCATCTGTTGGTCCCACACTGATGGTTTAATTTTTTAGATTAAAGAACTATTAAAAATCTCAGACCTAAGGACCATCTTATGTAGTAATGGTTAAGTTGCTGGACTCCCATGTAACTGACTGCAGTTTGAGTCCCAGACCCAGTGGCTGAAAATTCATGCTGGGCATGAATGCCCAAGATCCTGAGAGGAAAATGGAGGAAAAGGGATTGCAGCATGGCCATCCCCTCTGGAGGGTGATTTCTTGCTTTCTGTCTCTGGCAAAATGCAACCACCCTATAGCAAAAATCTCTCTCTAAAAAAGGAAAGAAAGAAAAATAAAAAGAAAAAAATAGCTCAACCTCATTTAGGCCAGTTCTTATATTTTAACAGAAAGGAAGCTGAGTCAAGGAGAGTGACCTGATATTGTTTAATAGATTGGAAAGCTAGTTAATTCCAGGGATCAGTGCTGAGGTTTCTTGCTGAACCACAATGTCTTCCCATCCGTGGACTCTCTTCACTAAGAATGGAGAGAGCCTCATTGTAAAGAGAAATTTTAAAACAATTTATTAAGCATAATGAATGGAAAACTCAGAATATTCAGAAATCTGACTTAGATGTACCTTCCAAGATTGAAAGTTGGCAAAAATTATCCAATTATTTTAAGTCTTTGCCAATCTTTGCTTATTAGTGATTTGGAACTTTTCCTGATGCATATGCAAGTTATTTACCTTAAGAATCCATATTTTTAAAAATATTCTGGTTATAGGGTCTAATATAGATAAAACTAAAGATTTTCAATAATTCATAAGAGCTTACTTCAGATACAGTCATATAAAGGGTAGGTTTCAAATTATAATCTGTTTCATATTGTAATTCAAATTCTTACTTGACTTCTCACCTCCAAACAGAGATCTCATACCCTCACTCTGTTGTACACAAAACAATCATACTAGCCTAAACATAGATTACCTTTCTCCTAATTGGAATCTTTCCTTCTCCCCAGTACAAATCTTACAATGAGAGCAGACTAACTACATACAAGGCAACACAGTATAGTGTGGTCTTTAGAGTCAAATATATATGAGTGAAATGCTAGCTTTACTCCATTTTATCTGTGAACTCTTGGATGAATCTCATCTCCCTTGAGTTTCCACTTTTTTATCTATAAAACTGAGATAATACCAATCCCATACATTCATGGAGAGAGTAAATGCATGTATTGTCTATAAAAATCCTGGCATATGATAGGTACATAATAAATGATAATGATTATTATATTAAAATTATATTTATGCAAATTATCTTGATTTCAGGTAAGCTTCTTTTATTTTTTAGAGAATTACTTCTTATAATTATTCTTCAATTTGACCAGAGAAAGACAGAGTGAAAGAGAGAAAGAAATTGAGAAAGCAAGCTGCCAAGTCCGGGACTCAAATTGTAGTTGGCCACATAGGATTCCAGCACCTTTAACCCCCATGCCACCTGCCAGCCTCCTCAGGTAAGCTTCTTATCAGCACACTGAATTCTTTTCTTCTTCTTACAAGATAAAAGTATTTTTAAAAAAATTAAAACTAGGTCCAGCAGGTGGCACTGGAGTCCCCATGGCTTACTGCAATTCTAGTCCAGGAACTGGTGGCTTGAAAATCATGCTAGGCATGTGTGAGTGCATGCCCAAAATCCCAGCAGAAGGGATTGTGGCATGGCCATCCCACCAGGGGATGAGTTCTCATTTTCCTTCTCTCTCTCTCTGGTGAGTACACATGTCCTATGGCAAAATAAATAAATAAATAAATAAACAAACCTACCTTAAAAAATTATGAACTAAGTAGTAAAAACACTAGGTCTTTAAGAAGTTCATGGAAAGTGTGTATTGTGAAAAAATTATCTATGAGTTTTGAAATATTTTTGTGCTAAGATAAACTTGTATTTTAATTCCTTTTCCATTAACATTTAACATTTGAAATCCTCTTGTATTTCACAGGAGTCTAAAATGAGCCACAGGTCCTTTCTTTTTTTTTTTTTGAGAGAGATTTTCACTGTAGGGCGCGTGCGCTCGCCAGACAGACAGAGAGAGACATAGAGACAGAAAGCCAGAAATCACCCCCCAGGGGGGATGGTCACGCCGCAATCCCTTCTCCTCCATTCTCCTCTCGGGATCTTGGGCACGCACGCACACGCGCCCAGCGTGAGTTTTAAGCCACCGGGTCCGGGACACGAACCGCGGTCGACTACGTGGGAGTCCAGCGACATAGCCATTATTACGCTAACTGCTGGTTCCCCAATATAAACAGCTGAGTTTTAAGCCACCAGGTCCAGGACGCAAACCACGGTTGACTACATGGGAGTCCAGCAACATAGCCATTATGCTAACTGCTGGTCCCATGGTCCTTTCTTGTTTATTAGGGACACCATTGGGTAGAATAGCAATTCTCAAAATCAGGTGCCTTGTTTTTATTCCAGACAAACTGTTAGAGCTTAGGAAACATATGCTAAAATGTTTCTGATGTGATTTCAGGTGCACTAGGTACCATAAATACAGTAAGGAATGTATGTGCTTCAAAATCAAAGTTAGTCTCTGCTTTCTTTGTATACAAGCTAAAACTGACCTCATTATTTCCTCATAGTGAGCATTAAGTGAGATGAAATGTGTATAGGGTCTAGCATATAATAGGTACTCAGTAAGTAGGGATGATTTATCTATTATTTAATTTAGATTACTAGCCAGAAGAAATGTGTATCAAATCCATTGTTATCACCACTTTGGGAAAGAACTAAAACAAAAAATGTTCAAGTAACCTTGAATCTAGACAACAAGGCCAAACACTCACAATATCAACATACATTAGACTATGGATATAGGTTGTGAAATCAATTGCATAGGTACAGGGTGGGAAATCTATGGGATAAAACCATTGACAGAAGGAACAAAATTTTCGTTGACTGCAATTTCAGTACATGATAAACACGATTTAAACAATTTTGTGAGATAGAAAAATAAGAAGCTGGGAGGGAAACATGCTAAATGTTTTATATGTATCATTTCCTTTAATTGATAAACTTTTTATCTCAGAATCTTTGTAAATAATAACTTCCTTTGAATCCCTAAATTTAAAACCAGTCCATTCTAGGTCAAAGCCAATGGAAATGGCTAACCCATCACAATAGCTCCCATTAGCTAAGACAAATGTGCTTCTGTTTTCATAATCGGTAACTGCAGATTTAGGGTAGAGCTAAGATTATTTCCTTAGTTTTTATTCAAATTTCTCTGTTTAATTCATTTAAATAATTACTTTAGATCTGCATTTGCAAAGTCTTCTTTATTTTCCCTGTGGCGAATTTGTCCCTTAACCAAGGTTTAGGTTCATTTTGTTCTTTTTATGATGTCTTTAGTGGTCCGTTGACTAAAAGGTTAGTAATATTAATTTGAGAGAATCATCATGTTATTCAGAATTAGATGAGCCCTGTTGCCTGCAAAACAAGTAGCTCAGGTCTCTTTGTTTGACTCTCAGATTCTGTGGTCTCTGCATGGAAATTCAGATTTCATTTTTTATTTACAATCATGATTTTGTCTTCAGATAGTTTGCCCTTCTATAATGCCTTATTTGTTTATAGCTTGCTCTGCTTTTTGCCATTTCAGGAGGAAATATTTTTCTTTAATACCTTACATTTCCTCCTTCCTTGCTTAAGAGATATTTTTACTCATCTTATACCATATACCTGCTCATTTATTTGGAATTTTATAGGCTTTAGAGAGATTTTATGTATCTTTTCCATATTTGAATAATTATGATTCTTTACATCTCTGACAAACACCATTACAATATTTTAGCTATATCATTTACCTCTTCTTACTGATGAGATAAGAGTGTAAATTATAACAAAATTATTTTAGTTCACAAAAATCTAGGCGTTATCAGTCAGGGTCCAATCAGAAGACTGCACAGTAATCTCAACAGGAAAAGTATAAATATATATCTCAACAGGAAAAGTATAAATATAAATAAAGAATATTAACCAACTATAAAAGAAGAGTGAAAATACTAAGGAATTGACCAGTTAGGAATAAAGAGAATGCTAGAAAAAAAATAGAAATTGTAGATATAAAAGGCAAATACTACCCTAACTGAGACAGATGCCCAGGGACAATATTTCCGCCTCCCACATACCTCAAGGCTGATATCTGAACTTGGTCACTGAGAGCAGAGCCTTAGCTCATAGACTGGCAGACACAGAAGAAGGTGCTGCTCTAGAAGACGCTGAAGATCTTTGTTCCAGAATGTGCTGGAAATCTGTTCTCTAGGATGCCAAGGAAAACTGTTTATAGGAGCCTCGTGTGGTTGCACAGTTGGTAGCATGGTGAACTATAGTGCTGGAAGCCACATGGCCGACTGTGGATTAACTCTCTGGCCTGATAGACCTGAAACACTGTGGAAGCTCATGAACATCCAAAATCCTGATGAGCTGAAGGGCTAGGGAAAGTGCCATGAGGCATGACCAGACTCTATGAAGGTGCTTCTCTCTCATGTATGTGCACCCACTGTCCATCATTAATTAAGCAAATACTAAACTCTTTATAGGGAAGTGTCTTGCTGGAATCACTCCACTATGAAACTGCTCAAGGTGAGTTCTGGGGTAATTGCAGGCTGCTGGGTGCTTCGAACCACCATTCATGGTTGGAACCTGATGCTAGAATAGCTGCTTACACTGCAGAAGCCTCCTGAGGGAGCTCATCAGAACCAAGATGGAAAATCCCTTCCTCCTGTGCCTTCATCTGACAAAACTTACCACCGCAGGATTAACAGAACAGGCTGGCAAAGGAAAAGCAGTAGAAGGGCTCATCTCTGCTTTTGCAAAACAGGCAACAAGGTATAAATTCAACTGAAAGATAATAAATTCATACGTGGTATAAAAGATAACCTGTATACAACAGGCATCTAGGAGGATCATCTGGTTCAGTATCCTCTCTTGCAGCAAATTAATGTCAAGCTATTAATATCTAATTCAGGTGTTTGTTAATTCTGTTCACATACAGATTCCCTTCAGAACACGCCTCACTTTAAAAACCTAAGTTGGTTAAATCTATGCATGCTCACTAATGAGAATTTTGGAAATACTGAAAAAAAATAGCAAAAATTAAAATAACCATTTCAAAAATTTAGAGTGGGACCAGCAGTTAGCGTAATGGCTATGTCGCTGGACTCCCATATAGTCAACCGCGGTTCAAGTCCTGGACCTCATGGCTTAAACTCACACCAGGCACATGTGCATGCATGCCCAAGATCCCTAGAGGAAAATGGAGGAGAAGGGATTGTGGCATGGCCATCCCTCCTGGGGGGTGATTTCTCACTTTTTGTCTCTCTGTCTCTACCTGTCTTTCTAGGGAGCACACACACCCTATAGCGAAAACCTCTCCAAAAAAAAAAATAAGAAGAATTTAGAGTTTTTTATATATATTCATCATGCTTTGTGTGTGTGTGTGTTATACATTCAATTAAAACTTATTTAGCATCTATTAGGTCCAGGCTCAGTGGCAATATGTGTACAATAGTAGACCAATCAAGCACTTCCTCCTCAACTCAAACTCTTATGAAGGAAGCAAATGTTAAATGAATATGTATTTATAAATTATGCATATTTAAATATGTATAGCACACATATATACTTAAAACACTTTAAATAATGAATCGAATTCATTTTATATATGCTGATTTTTATCCAGCTTTTTAAATTTAACATTACATTATAAATATTTCCCATGCCACTAAAAGTTTTTGTAAAGTATCATTTTTCTTTCATGGCTGAATAAAATTCCATCATTTAAATATGGTTTAATTTCCTTGACCTTTTTTTTTTTTCTTATCGCTTTAGGGGACATGTGCTTGCCAGAGAGAGACAGAGAGAGAGAAGCACCACCAATGGGGCATGGTCACGCTGCAATCCCTTCTCCATTTCCTCATCCTGTCAGGATTTGGGGCATGCGTGAGCATGTAACCAGTATGTTTTTCAAGACATCAAGGCCAGGATTCAAACTTTGGTCAGCCATGTGGTATTTGGCTCCCCTAAATACTAGGCTATAAGGTTGTCCCTTAACATTTTTTTGGGACATTTTATTATTTTAAATAATGCACTCCGCACATATTCATCCCTGCATAGTGTTTAACACTGTAGACATAGCCACACTCTGAGGTTTAAATCCTATCTCTAGCATGAACTGAGAGACTTGAGACAAATCACTTCTCTGTCTTTAAGAAGATTATGATATCACCTTCCTCCTCTGGAGGTTAGGAAGATGACATGTGTAATATAGGAAAGCACCTAGAACAGTATATGAATATATAAGCTATCTAAATATTACCTGTTACAATTATTACCTATTTGTCTATATGTTCACTGAGATTTATAGGCCTTGATTACTTTGTTTACTATTATATCCCTAACATCTAACCCAGTATCTCATTCATAAAGTGGGATTTAGTAAATTTATTTAATAAATTATGTGGAAAATTCTCCATTTATACAATATGTCACTGAAATTACTAGTTGAAAGAGTATGAAGATTTTTTAGGATCTTGATACTTCCCAACTATGTTCTAAGAAAGTATTAATTCATATTCCAGCCATGGTACATGATAAGAATGCCCTTCTGAGCCTACTCTCATCATTATTAAGTATTACAATGAAAATTTTTTTCTAATTTTCATTAATATATTGCATTATATTTCTGATTGAATTTATGTTTTTAATTACCAGTAAAGTGAAAAATGTTTTTCCAGTTGAATATATTATTTATATTGTCTATTTTCAGGGCCAGCAGATGGCATAGTGGTTTGTCACTGGACTCCCATATGACCGACCTTGGTTTGAGTCCCGGACCTGGTGGCTTGAAAATCATGTGTGCATGCCCGGGATCCTGGAAGGAGAATGGAGGAGAGGGAATTGTGGTGTGGCCATCCCTCTGAGAGGATTGAGTCATACTTTCCCAAATCTCACTGTCTCTGTCTGTCTCTCTCTCTGGTGAGCACACTTGCTCTAAGGTAAAAACCTCTAAAAATAATAATAAGAAGAAAAATAGTCTATTTTCTTCATCCAATTTTTGGCTGACATTTGGGTGTTTTCCTTACTAATTTTTAAGAATTTCTTTCATTGTTAATATAGTAACCATTCGTTAAAAATTTTTACATAACATTTGCCTCTTAAGTTTTGTAAGCTGTTTTGTTGCATTCCAAATACCTTAATTTTTATGTAGTATAACATTGATTCTTTTCTTTGTGATTCACTCCATGCTTTTGTCACTAGAAATTCTTCACCATGTAGGAGTCAATAAACAAATCAACCATATTAAATTCAATGTTATATTGAACTTAACTCTTCGATCCAATGGAATTTATTTCCCCTCCTCTAAATAGTAACTAATTTCAATATATAATTTATGCAATAACTTATTATTTCCACATCACATTGATAACACATGCTTTTACATTTAGTTGAGTCTCTGAATTTTAAGTTCCATGGTTTATAGACTCCACCAATCCTATAGCTTTTAATGTGGTAAGTTTAATACATTCTAATATCTTGTAGGGAAAAATCTCTGATTCCCACCATGCATCTGTACACAGATGCACGCACGTACACACACACACACACACAAACATACGTAGTTCTACTCCATCACATTTCAATCAACAAGTACTTGGATATAATATTATGTGGAACCAGAAATTTTGCCAGATGCCATGACAGAGTAAATTAACACAATCTCTTCAATTACAGAGCTGAAAAGTTGCAGAGGTGGAACTAGATAAGCAAGCATGCAATATATTACAGACAGGCTGTCATAAGGCAAGGAAAGTATATAATGAGTAGTCACTGGTCTGGACTTAGGGGAAAAATTAACAACTTTTTACAGAAGATGAAATGAAACTTAAAGTGTTAAATTATGAAAAGGAATTGATCTGTCAGAAAAGTCAGGACATTTCACACTTGTGAAATGAAGCCAATGATCTCCCCATTCCCCTGTTCTTTTAAAGTTTTCATCCATTTGTTCATTTAAGTTGCTTTGATGATCCAATTTCTTATTTGTTTTGGAAGCTAAAGACAAAATATCCCTCTGTTACCCAACTTAATGCATTTTTTTCCCCTACAATTCAGGCACTTGATATGAACTAAGCAACTACATCTATGTCTGTTATCTATCTTTAATATATACGCTAGCTCTCCTTCTCATGTCATTCTCCTCTTGTTGTACCTAACCTGGAGTGCTACTCAATTAGACAGTCTATTACACTTTATACTCCATGATTTTTTGCTTACTTTTTCTGTGACTTTCATGAGAACATAACTGTGGCACATGTACACTATGAACTTACTCAGCCATAAGAAACAATGAGACCCTATTATTTATTATGGATGAGTAAGTTCATAAAAATAATGATAATTAAATAATTCACTTTTAAAAATTTTTTTTATTTATCATTATCGTTATTTTTAAAAGTTTGCTAGAGGGAATACGTGCTCACCAGAAAGAAAGAGAGGGAGGGAAAGTGAGAAAGCAAACAGCCAGGTTAGGACTTCAACCACCGTTGGCCATGTGGGAATCCAAAACCTCTACCATGAAGCCACCTACTGGCCCCAAATAATTAGCTTTTAAGAAACTGAAAAATAATTGTAGTCACGTATGCTTAGAGCATAAAAAATTAAGCTTGTCAAAAATGACACAATTATTCTTTCTACAGAAATACAAAAATGACATCTTATTGTTAAAAGAAATTAAAATTTTTAAATGAAGTAGGGAAAAATCTCTGATTCCCACCATGCATCTGTACACAGATGCACGCACGTACACACACACACACACACAAACATACGTAGTTCTACTCCATCACATTTCAATCAACAAGTACTTGGATATAATATTATGTGGAACCAGAAATTTTGCCAGATGCCATGACAGAGTAAATTAACACAATCTCTTCAATTACAGAGCTGAAAAGTTGCAGAGGTGGAACTAGATAAGCAAGCATGCAATATATTACAGACAGGCTGTCATAAGGCAAGGAAAGTATATAATGAGTAGTCACTGGTCTGGACTTAGGGGAAAAATTAACAACTTTTTACAGAAGATGAAATGAAACTTAAAGTGTTAAATTATGAAAAGGAATTGATCTGTCAGAAAAGTCAGGACATTTCACACTTGTGAAATGAAGCCAATGATCTCCCCATTCCCCTGTTCTTTTAAAGTTTTCATCCATTTGTTCATTTAAGTTGCTTTGATGATCCAATTTCTTATTTGTTTTGGAAGCTAAAGACAAAATATCCCTCTGTTACCCAACTTAATGCATTTTTTTCCCCTACAATTCAGGCACTTGATATGAACTAAGCAACTACATCTATGTCTGTTATCTATCTTTAATATATACGCTAGCTCTCCTTCTCATGTCATTCTCCTCTTGTTGTACCTAACCTGGAGTGCTACTCAATTAGACAGTCTATTACACTTTATACTCCATGATTTTTTGCTTACTTTTTCTGTGACTTTCATGAGAACATAACTGTGGCACATGTACACTATGAACTTACTCAGCCATAAGAAACAATGAGACCCTATTATTTATTATGGATGAGTAAGTTCATAAAAATAATGATAATTAAATAATTCACTTTTAAAAATTTTTTTTATTTATCATTATCGTTATTTTTAAAAGTTTGCTAGAGGGAATACGTGCTCACCAGAAAGAAAGAGAGGGAGGGAAAGTGAGAAAGCAAACAGCCAGGTTAGGACTTCAACCACCGTTGGCCATGTGGGAATCCAAAACCTCTACCATGAAGCCACCTACTGGCCCCAAATAATTAGCTTTTAAGAAACTGAAAAATAATTGTAGTCACGTATGCTTAGAGCATAAAAAATTAAGCTTGTCAAAAATGACACAATTATTCTTTCTACAGAAATACAAAAATGACATCTTATTGTTAAAAGAAATTAAAATTTTTAAATGAATGATTCCTGATATATACTATATTTTATAATATCTTTGAAAATTGCTTGTGTTCATATAAACACCACTTATTTTCTATAATGGAGAATATGATATCACTAACCATTTTGGCTAAATGTTTCCAAAGAAAATGAATTCTTCAAGTATCAATAAACATTTAATAGACTCTGATCTTTATGTATTTGTTTCAGGCATTATTCTAAATTCTATCTCTAAAAATACCAAAATTCTGTGACTATTTTGTATAATATATAAAAATTTAATGATATGAATGTAAATCTAGGGGTCCCTGAAGGTCAAATGTCTTATACTAAGTAATATACTGTAGAAGACTGCATTATTTATTCACAATTTTTCATCTCCTTTTTCAGCATAGTTTCCCTGTGCAAAGTATAATTTCCTTCCCACTGACTTTAGGCTTGGCCATTTGACTTTGACCTATGGAATGCTGTGGAAGGCACAGTATGGCAATCCAAGGAAAAGTTTTAAGAGCCACTACATATGACTTTTTCTTTGGAATATGCCCTCTGCTATAAGCACAGTCTATCCAAGCACCGGTTTTCTGGAACCTGGGTCTCTGAGCAAGATCAGAATTAACCAAGGTGAGCTGAACCTTGCCTGCAAAGTCTAGTCAATTTGCAAATCTGTGAGGAAGAAATAATCTTCACTGTTGTAAGCCATTAAGGTTTTGTAGTATACTGACACAGAAGAAGCTGGCTAATCAAGTATTAGGTGTTATTTTTATGAAACTAATGAAAAGAAACTATTTCTGAAAGTCTCATTCCAAACACTGTATTAAGCAACTCCTTATTATCAAAGCATTTGTTCCTTCCTTGATGCTTGGTACTGTACTAAATTAGCTAAAATAAGTTATAGACTAGAAAAGATGGAAAAGTATGTTAGCAGGGAAGTTAATAATGTCTCTCTGAAGATAATTCTCAGAAATAATGTGTTAATGGTACAAACAGATGGAAAGTTTTGGTTCAATTATCTAACAATATTGCCAATATATCACCAAGAGCATTTGGTGGATAAATTATCTTTAATGTTTTGATTGATTTAATAAATTTGTCTGAATGGTCAAATTTTAACATCTACATGGAGCTTTCTAATTAGTTGAATGAAATTTATTATAAAAACCTCTAAAACGACATAATCGTCGGTGTCACTGATGATTTGTTTACGCTTATAACAGAACACTGGGGATGGGGAAATGCCAAGCATCTAGCTATATTTAATTTTAAAGAAAAAATTAATTGTGTTCTTTATTTTATCTTCATCTGTCCTTTATACTCAATAAGTAAATCAAGAAAATGATTAAGCATCTAATCAACAATGAAAGCTTCTACATATTTTCCAAATGCCAGGGGGGAAAGAAAAAGGTGAAATGAAACATGTACTCCATGTGGGGAAGATAATAAACATTTTCTAAAAATATTATAAATATGAATAATTATGAAGAAAATTTGAATAATCAAAATCTCTATATCCACTATCCTAAAGCATCAAAGACATTGATTATTCAGTTCATTGAAATGAAATGGTATATTGTTAAAATCTACTGGCACGTTCAAATGTGGAGGGCATTTTATGACAACTATAACTTTAGTAATTTTAACTGTACCTAGAAAATAAGTGGACACAAAGAAACCTTATATTAACTGCCAGGCATGGTTAAGTTCTAATTATCAGCTAATCTCTCTGCTAATTGACTTCATTATATATTATCTCTTGCAATCTTCATTAAAAAAATAAAAAAACTATGAGGTAGGTTCTATCATTATCCTTACCTTACAAATAAGGCAACTGAGGTTTAGAGATATAAAATACTTTGCCTACGGTAATGGGTAAAGGTCAGAAAATATGACTTGAGAATTGAAACTCTTTAAGTGAAAGTGCATCCTAATGAAGGAAAAAAGTGAAGAAGTTCTTTAAGATCATAAGTTTGATTTAAAGATACTTAATATCATACCCAAAGTTAAAGAATTAGAAGCAAAAATTAAGCAAGAACTTGAGGTTTTGACCATGGTCTCTTAACACATTATACCACGTATTTATTAAAATATCAGCCAAAAAGTTCTTAAAATTTTGTTGCCAAGTATGTAGTTTATTAACCAACCTTCAGTGTCATTTTATAGTCATGTGTAGTAATAGAATCAATTTCTTTCCTGAGGTTTACATTTCTCCTCTGAAGAGATCAGTAATCTCCTAAAAATACATTTTATCTCAGTAGGGGTCAAGGAATATGAAGATAATTAACTCCTAAGATGTCTTTGTTATTTTATTCATATTTAGTTACTTAATTAAGGTAATTGTGAGATACACAGCCAAAGTAAGTTGAACTTAAGCTTAATAATTATTATTTCTACTAATTTCAAATTGCCCATCTCAATGACATTTGAAAATTATTAGCAGCTTGAAAATTTTAACAAATATGTTTTTAAATAGCCAAGCATTTTTCAAAGACAAAATGAATTTTTTTTTACTGAGCTCATTATGGTCAATGTGTAATGACTCTTTCCTTTACTTAGCCTACAAATAAATGCTTTGGAAACGAATGTTTAGACTTCCCAATTTCTAATTTTAGTGAAGAAGATGAGTTTCACTCTAATTTAAAGAAATAGAAACTAAGTAAGAAAAAAAGAAACATTATTTTCGTTCATAAGAAATAATACAAGGGAACCAGCAGTTAGTGTAATGGCTATGTCGCTGGACTCCCACGTAGTCGACTGCGGTTCGTGTCCCGGACCCAGTGGCTTAAAACTCACGCCGGGCGCGTGTGCGTGCGTGCCCAAGATCCCGAGAGGAGAATGGAGGAGAAAGGATTGCGGCGTGACCATCCCCCCTGGGGGGTGATTTCTCGCTTTCTGTTTCTATGTCTCTCTCTGTCTGTCTGGCGCACGCACCCTACAGTGAAAATCTCTCAAAAAAAAAAAAAAAAAGAAATAATACAAGAAAATCTATTTAGTAAAATCTTTGACACACTTACTTGTTATTTCACCTGTGACTTCAATGAAATCGTGGATGAAATGCTATAATTGTAAATGATATGAAGCTAAGAGGAATAAATAGTATAATATAGGCTTCTTAGAAATTTCATAAAATGAAATTGAGAAATAATGAAGACAATATCTTGTAATGAGAATTTCTTTAAAAGTTGGCATTCAGCAGAGACTTTTTTACTGTAAAGTTCATGAGGCTTAAATTTCAGGACCCCTGATTTACACCAACACACCTTCCAGAGCCTGTACCTAGTTACACGTATTATATCATTTTTATTTATTTAGTTAGTTAGTTAGATAGTTAGTTATTTATTTTTGGAGAGGTTTTTGCTATAGGGTGTGTGCACTCACCAGAAAGACAGAGACAGAGAGACAGAACCCGAGAAATCACCCCCTCAGGGGAGATGGCCACTCCGCAATCCCCAGTCCTCCTTGGGTACGCACACAAACATACTCGGCTTGAGTTTAAGCCACCAGGTCCGGGACTCGAACCGCGGTCGACTACATGGGAGTTCAGCGACATAGTCATTACGCTAACTGCTGGTCCCTATTATTTTTCTTAGAGATGTATAAGCTTCAGGCCCCATAAAACCTGGATTTGCCCTTGAGTTTCAATCAGCGCAGGATAATATAAACTGCCTAACCATGAATCCTTCCACTATTAACCTTTCAAACCTTTCTGGTTAAACAAGGAGAGCAAATAAAATCACCATAACCCATGCAAGCCAGCATAACCTGGAGACAAAAGTCAATTTACACAAAATGGGACAAATGTTTACCTGAGACCACCAGAGTTGGCTCCTTGATGAGGAGGAGGGGACTTTTATGTTTAAGAAGAAAATGAGGCATTTGACCATGTAGAAAGCACAGGGATCAATGAGCATGTTCCCCAAAAGCAGAGAGGCCAATAAAGACTACCCTTATGGTATAGAGGACTCTGAGCGGTTGTTGGAAAAGTCACAATGTATTTTTCAATGTTTCTCTATGCAAAAATGCATCATGACTTTTCTGACAACTCAGTATATTTATTATAAGCTCCCATGGATGCATGCATGCACATATATACACACACACACATGTGCACACACGCAAGTTGTGAGGAAAAGAGTGTTCATGTACCCTGTTTTATACACTTTAAATTATTTGTCACCTTAGATCAGAGAGCAGGATCCTATGACTCTTTTTCAAAACACAATAAAAATTTACGGTGGATTTTCTTTCTAAAAAATCACTTCTGCCAATAAGCAACATGTTTTAAGATAACAAACTCGACATGTTTCTTTTATCATTTTTACCAAGACAGACAAACTGTTGGCACTTAGAAACCTCCCTGTCTTAGTAGTAATATTAGAGTAAAAGAGCAGAGGCTATTAGCTTCAGTAGAGAATAGATAACTAGTATTCATAAATTTTATTTTTACTTGCATTGTTCTCATAAGGCTCATGGTTCAGACGGAGTCTCTTAGCTCATTTCACAAATAGTAATGTGTAGAATTATTTTAATGCTCTCCAAGTCTTATGTTATCAGTTAGCTATTGTTGTATAACAACCACCCCTAAATATAATGGCTTCAAATGCAAACCTTCATTTAGCTTCAGATTTTGTCGGTCTGCAATTTAGGCTGGACTCAGCTGGATGTTTCTTCTGGTGCTGGCTGAGCTCCATCATGTATCTGTGACACTTGTGGTCACCAAGGAAACTTGGGAGTCTGGAAGCTAACTGGCTCAGTTTTTTTTTTTTTTTTTTTTTTTTTTTTTGTAGCGATACTATAAAGAGGTTGATTAAAAATGTATTACAGAACCAGCCTATAGAGTGTTGGTTTAAGGTTGCTGGATCCACATGGCCTATAGTGTTGTTCAAATCCTATACCACAGGATCTGAAAAACACAGCAGTGCATGTACATGCATGCCCAAAATTCCAAAAGGAGGGACAGATAGAAGACAAAGGATTGTGAAATCATCCCCAAGGGGGATGCTTTCTCTTTATCTCTCTCTCTCTGGCAAAGCACACATGCCCTCTGGCAAAAATTTTTAAAAATGTATTATAAATTGGGACCAGCAGTTAGCGTAATGGCTGTATTGCTGGACTCCCATGTATTCGACCACGGTTTGAGTCCCGGATCCGGTGGCTTAAACTCACGCTGGGCGCATGTGCGTGCGTGCTCAAGTTCCTGAGAGGAGAATGGTGGAGAAGGGATTGTGGCATGGCCATTCCCCCTGGGGGATGATTTCTCACTTCCTGTCTCTCTGTCTCTCTCTTTCCAGCGAGCGCATGTGCCCTCTAGCAAAAATCTCTAAAAAAAACCTTGTATTATAAATTCATGTACCCATGTGAAATTTAGTGATTTACTGAAGATGTAGAAATGTGGATATAGAAGAAGTTTAAGAAGTACATACATGTCATTTGCTGTAAAATCAATGCATTTGAAGATGCTTTGTAGTGTTTGGAGACTACCTCTTCTTGTGCATATCCACCTTCATGTCCTTTATTGTAATAATGTGCAATTACTAAGTTCGTATATTCTGACCTCAGAAAAACACAGCATTGCTGGTACTGCTATAGAAATGACTTTGGAACCAGTGTATATTTGCACAGCACAGAGCCATCTGCACCTGTAGTTCTGTAATACCACTTGCTTAAAGCTGGTTACATGATTATTCATGACACTGCATCATTTATCATGACACCTGTGATTTTCTAACTTCAATAACTCTCTTAAAGGTTGCTGTGGTACTTTGTTGATAATGACAAATCCAGAGTATTTCAGAAAATATGAATGATAGTTTGTTTTCTGGTTATGTTGAATTCATTGCTTATAATTTTATAGCAAAAACTTAACACATCTTCCAACCATATTTCTCTTGAACTATTTAATTTAAAAAAATCAGTGCATTTCTATAAATGCGATTACACACACTTCAACAAACTGCCACCAGTGGGAAAGATAGGCAAGGGACAGTGGGATAAGAGATTTATAATTTATAAAAAAAGAATGTCTTTCATTCAGCATGACTTCGAATTGTCCCTATAAAGAACACACCACTACATCAATCAGAAGGCCCATGGGCAATACTTAGAAAAGTCCCAGAGGAGGGAAGCATAGCCATCCCCAGAGAACTGTTTTGCATGTGGCATGCAGTCTGCAGAGGAGATGGAGTGAGCATCCTGGTGCCAGTGGTTGAAAGGATGTTGGGTTAGGATGCTTCCTAGAGCCCCTGCAGGATGCCTACAGGGTTGTGGACTAGAGACAGCATCAGGGGCAGACACAGACCAGTGATATCTTTTTTTTTTTGAGAGGTTTTTTGCTATAGGGCGCGTGCGCTCACTTGACAGAGAGAGACAGAGAGACAGAAAGCGAGAAATCACACCCCAGGGGGGACGGCCATGCCACAATCCCTTCTCCTTCATTCTCCTCTCGGGATCTTGGGCACGCACGCACACGCGCCCGGCGTGAGTTTAAGCCACCGGGTCTGGGATGCGAACCGCGGTCGACTACATGGGAGTCCAGTGACATAGTCATTACGCTAACTGCTGGTCCCTAGACCAGTGATATCTAACACAGACCCAGAGCTCAAACCCAAGAGTCGGTGACAGACGGTTGGTAGCCCAGAACTCTGAAACATCCTGTATCTGACATGAGTCACCCAAATCAGCAGGTCAGCCCTATTATACTCCACTGATTTCATGTGATTCCATGAATAAACACTGTGGTGGCCACTCACCAGCTACCCTCATGGATCCAGGCTGATCACAGGGTCCTAGGACAACCCAATGTATTGGGTCATTGAGAAAGTCATGACACATTTTTTAATAGAAAAACAGAAAAAGTACATCAAGATTTTCCCAACAGTCTAAGTGAATCTCAGAGCTCGTGGGGGATGTATGGATAATTTCCAAGTATAGAGCAGAGAGGTGTGGATTGCCTCAAAAGTAAGCCATGGGGACAAGAGTCCATGTGGAACAGGCTTGAGACACACGGCCTAAAGCAAGGACTTGCCTGGGTCTAAAGGTAGTTCTGGGTCCAATTCCAAGTGACAGAGTATTCAGAACAGACCTGAGACCAACTGGATCAGAGTGCTGGATATTGGAGAGTTGGAAGGAAAAAATTTAGTGGGATAGACCAAAAGTGGTGGTCTCTATCAGTTACCTCTTCTGATACAGACGGGGGTACTACATGTTCTTGGTGGTTTAATAATGAAAAGGGGGGAGGGAAATTCCTTAAAACTGGCGTTATACTGACACAAAATTATACTAAAAATCAAGAGAAAACAAACAATAACAAATGTCAGTAAAAGAAACAATCAACAATTTTTTAAAAAATCTCTCATATAGCAACAGAAGTAGTTCTTGAGCTAAGAAAACCAGTACCGTGAACTTGGACCTATTCACTTTAAAATTCCATCTTTGTCCTCCTGTTCTCTGTGCCACAGAAGAATGGTACCTGTCACCATATTTCCCTAGGCTGACAAATAAGCCGGTTTCTGAGTGGGCTTGAATAGCTAACTCAAGCACTTGTGAGATACTGGAAAGTTTTAGGAAGAGAAAAGCCAGGTGTGGTTTTTTGTTTTTTGAAGCACATCCTTTTTTTTTTTTGAGAAGTTTTTGCTATAGGATGTATGTGCTCGCCAGAAATACAGAGAGAGAGACAGAGAGACAGAAAGCAAGAAATCACCCCACCCCACCCCACCCCCCACGGGGGATGGCCATGCCTCAATCCCTTCTCTTCTACTCTCCTCTTGGGATCTTGGGCATGCATCCACATGTGCCCGGCATGAGTTTAAACTACTGGGTCTGGGACTCGAACCACAGTCAACTACACAGGAGTCCAGCAACATAGCCATTATGCCAACTGCTGGTCCTGCCAGGTGTGTTTGTCTCACTCCCTTTCTGCCTTGGGAGGCATCTCAAAAAGTGACTATTTGTTTTCTATTGTTTGATTATATTCTGAGTTTTCTTGGTCCCTAGGCTATGATAAACAGCACTACCTCCTTTGTCTCTCAGCCTAGTGATGCAAATGGTTTTCTACTTTCCCTGGTCTCTAGGTCACTTCACTACCCTGCCCCCCAATTTGGCTTCTCTACTCTTCTATCATCTGTAAAACGAATACTCTGCATTGTAGTCCCTCTGTTGCAAAGCTTCTATAATTAAAACAGTGAGGTGTGTTGGCCCATGAATAGACAGAGAACAATGAAACACACAGAAAGTCAAGAAATAGATGCAGGTATATATGGAAATGTGATATATGATAAAGTTGGCAACTCAGATCACTAGGAGGAAAGATGACCTTTACAGTAAATGGTATGGTACAGATTGACAGTAACTAGGAAAACCCCAAAATTTGAATCTTAACTCATGTATTACCTTAAGATAAATTTTACATAAGTGTAAAATAAAGCTATATGAGTTATAGAAGAAAACAACAGTGGGTACTTTTATAACCTGAGAATGAAAAAGAAAGCCTTTCTAATAATGATTCGAAATACAGAAGTAACAATAGAAATACTGAGAAATTTAGCTAACTAAAAGAGAAATGGCAAACAACAACAACAACAACAACAACTGTCATAAGCAAAATTAGAGGACAAATGACAAACCAGGAGGAAATATTTGCAACTTGCATCACAGACAAAGGTCTAAACTATGGTTTCTCAAGCTCAGCACTACTGACATATGAGGGCAGTTAGCTTTATTGAGGAATTGTGCTGTGCATTGAAGAAGTTTAGTAGCATCTTTGGCCTCTACTCTCTAGATGCCAATGGCACTTCCTTTCTTTCTTTTCTTCTTTCAGTTTTTGCTATAGGGCATGTATGTGCTCACCTATAGACAGAGAGAAAGAGAGAAATCTTCCAGGGAAGATGACCATGCCATAATCTCTTCTCCATTCCCTTGGGAGTTTGAACAGGCACACGTACCCAGCATGATTCTCAAGCTTCTGGGTCTGGCACTCAAACCATGTAGCCAGCCATGTGGGATCCAGCTGCCTTAACCTCTATGTTACCTGCTTGTCCTGGCATTTCCTTTTGAGGTGTAGCAACCAAAAGCATTTTCAGATATTGCCAAATATCCTGGAGAGGGGAGCAGGGAGGAAGACAAAAATCACCCCCACTTGAGAAACACTTGACTGTTCTAATACATATAAAGATCTTAGAGGGACAAGCAGTAGGCCTAATGACTATGTCACTCAACTCCCACGTGGTCGACTGTGGTTCGAGTTCTGGACCTGGTGGCTTAAACTCACCCCAGGCATGTGTGTGTGCATGCCCAAGATCCTTAGAGGAGGATAGAGGAAAAGGGATTACGACATGGCCATCTCCCCTTGGGGGTGGTTTCTCGCTTTCTGTCTCTCTGTCTCTTTCTTTCTGGGGAGCGCAAGTGCCCTAAAGCAAAAACCTCTCCAAAACAAACAAACAAACAAAGATCTTAGAATAGTGAAGAGAAAGTTCAAAACCTTAGTAGGAACATTTGATTAAAAAGAGAGACAAATGGCTTTTGAGCACATGAACGGTTGCTTAACCTTTCCATAATAAGAAAAATTCTAATTAAAACTATGCTAAATTATTTCATACCTAGCATACTGGCATACATACAAATATTTGAAACATGTTTCATAAGCTATATATTATAATGGAAGTATAAAATGGCATGACCTATTTGAAGGACAACTTATTTATTTTAATTAATTAAAAATTCTTTTCATCATTTTCTTTCATCTAGGAACCTTACTTTCAGGAATGTTCTCAAAGAGACATAGTTCCACAAATAAAAACCAACATGTACAAGGTTATTTATTGCTTAAACAAAACTGAAAACACTTCAGATGTCCATCAGTAGTAACCGTGGAATAAGCAATGATACATACACCCAGTGAAATACTATGTAGACCTTGAAGGATGAGATATGTACTGATATAGAATACTGTTCCAAATGCACTCTTACGTGGGAAAAGCAAGGAGCTGAATTGAGTATATTTCTCTCTGTGTGTGTTTGTGTGTGCGTGTATACATGAAAAAAAGAAAACTCTTAAAAATGATAACATGGTAGACGAATGTAAAGAATGAAGGATCCTATAGACAGACTAAGAATTTTCTGAGTGCATCTTGTCTTATAGTTTTGGCTTTTAAACTATGTAAATATATATTTAAAGCAAATTCACAGAAAAGTTAAAGCCTAAAACTGAAAAGAAACCAAAATAGATAAACTTAGTAATTTTTAATTACTAAGACAACAAAGAGAGAAAATAATTTCATGTGATTTTGGATACAGTCTTCTGGTTACATACATATTTTTAATTGCCAAATTGTACATGTACTTACCAGAGAGAAAGGGAGAGAGGCAGCAACCTGCCCTCCGATGGGGCAATCCTTTCTCCTCCCTTTCTTCATCTTATGGGGGGCATGCAAACACACATGCCTGGTATGTTTTTCAAGCTGCTTGGTTCAGAATTCAAACCAAAGTTGACCATGTGGGATTCAGCACTAAAGAATTATTCATTTAATTTTATTTATTATTATTGTTCTTTTTTTTAATTCACCAGAAAGAGAAAGAGAGGGAAAGTGAGAAAGCAAGCTGCCAGGTCCAAGACTTGAACCATGGTTGACCATGGCAGAGTACAGTGCTTTAACTACTATGCTACCCTGCTGGTCCCCAAATTATATTTATAAATACAATTTTAGAATATATTCTAAAAATGAAAGATACTTCAAGTAAATTTTAAATTTTGTTCAGTAGTCTTAATTGTTATTAGAAATATTGGTATTATAGCTTAGAGCCTATTTTAGAATACAAGATAAAACAAATAAATAAAACATCTTAGGAACCAAGCTTTGCATTATAAAAGAAAAGAGATAAAAGATAAAAAGTAAACACCTATATTATTAAATTATAGTATTTAATTGGAAACACCCATATGAAATAATTACATATGAAACCAAAATAAAATATACACACACAAATATATGTATGTTTTTTCTAGTGCTGTTCACTGTCATTGTTCATAAAACACTCATACATAAAAGTTAATAATTCCACAGCGGTTATTGAAAAAGAAAGGGAAGATTACAAAGCTATCAAAGGTAACTTCTAAAACAATTTTTAAAAGAGACTGATTAGGAATATACTTGCCTTGGGCCAGCGGATGACATAGGGATTATGTGGTTGGACCCTCATGTGGCTGACTGTGGCTTAAATCTCAGATCTGAAGGCTTAAAACTCACACCAGGCATGTGTACATACATGCTCAAGATCCCAGGAGGAGGAAACCAGCAGTTAGTGTAATGGCTATGTCGCTGGACTCCCACGTAGTCAACAGCGGTTCGCATCCCGGACCCGGTGGCTTAAAACTCACACCAGGCATGTGTACATACATGCTCAAGATCCCAGGAGGAGGAAACCAGCAGTTAGTGTAATGGCTATGTCGCTGGACTCCCACGTAGTCAACAGCGGTTCGCATCCCGGACCCGGTGGCTTAAAACTCACACCAGGCATGTGTACATACATGCTCAAGATCCCAGGAGGAGAATGGAGGAGAAGGGATTGCAGCGTGGCCATCCCCCCTGGGGGGGTGATTTCTCACTTTCCCTCTCACTGTCTCTGTCTCTCTCTCTCTCTCTAGCAAAGGTGCATGTCCTAAGCAAAAAACCTTTTTAAAAAGAAAAAAAGAATATGCCTGCCTCTTTGGGAAAAGCTGTTACTAACATTTTGTTGTGTTAAGCTCTTTACGTAGAAAGTAACTGGGGAATCACGGTGCCATCCCAACAGTTCATTCATCCCAAAGTTTACTTGCCGATTGAAAAAGGAAAAGCAGACCTTCATAATGGAAAGCTCCCACGGTTCTCACCATAAATGCTATCAAGTTCAACATTACCTTTTGTTTGTTTGCTTTTTAGTTTTTGCTATGGAGTGTCTGTCACAGAGACAGACAGAGAAAGAGAGAGAGGGAAAGTGAGAAATCACTCCTTAAAAGGGATGTCCACGCTACAATCCCTTCCTCTCCAGTATCCATTTGAGATTTTGGGCACACACACACACATATCCAGCATGTTTTTTCAAGCTGCTAGGTCCAGGACTCAAACAGTGTAACTGGCCATGTGGGATCCAGAGTTTTAACCTGCTGGCTCTTTACAGTGCTTTTTAACACAGATGTTTTAAGCCTCCTTGATGTGATACAATCAATATAAGGTGCGTAGAATTGTCTATGAAATAGTCTTGTCAAAATGCTGACTGGAGGGGCCAGCAGTTGGTGTAATGGTTATGTTACTGGACTCCCATGTAGTTGACCATGGTTCGAGTCCCGGACCTGATGGCTTAAACTCACGCTTGGGTGTTTGTGTGTTTGTGCCCAATATCCCAAGAGGAGAATGGAGGAGAAGGGATTGCAGCATGGCCATCCCTGCTGGGGGGTAATTTTTCACTTTCTGTCTCTTCTGTCTTTCTGCCGAGCACACATGCCCTAGAGCAAAAACCTCTCAAAAAACCCCCCACAAAATGGTTACTGGAATATAACCAAGACCTTAGACCTTACTTCCAGGTTATAAGAACAAGTTTTATAAGAACTAGTTAAAAATATCACAAGTGGGGGCCAGCAGGTAGAATGTTGGTTAAAGCCACTGGATTCCCACATGGCAGACCATGGTTTGAGTCCCAAACCTGGCAGCTTGCTTTGTCACTTTCCCTTTCTCTCTCTGTCTCTCTCTGGTAAATTAAAAAATAATGATAACAAATTTATTTAAATAAATAAATAAATAAATATTTTTAAAAACACAAGGAAAAAAATCACACAAATATAGTGTGTGGGATATTTTGTAATTATTGCAATCACATCAAAAAGTCAACATTATGAAAAAAATTGTTGGTGGACTATTCTAGATAAAGAAGCTAAAGTGATGTGACCAAGAAAATGTTCTTTTTTATTTTTTTCATTTGCCAAAGGGTGCATGTGCTCACTGGAGAGAGACAGAATGAAAGAGACAGAGAATGAGAAAGCACCCCCCCCCCCATGGGACTTGGTTATGCTTTAATATCTTCCCCTCTATCTTATCCTCCTTTTGGGATTTTGGATATGCATGCCTAGGGAGTATGTCCAGAGTGATTTTCCAAGCCATGGGGTCTGGGACTCATCACATGATTAGTCAAGTAGGCTGTCCCAAAAATGCTCTTTTTATGTATGCATACTAAAAGATTTCAGAATAAAATATCTCCAAAACTCACTTTCAAATCGTTCAGCAAGCAAGATAGAGATAGATAAGTAGATAAATAGATGGATAGATAAAGCGAATATTGCAAATGTTAATTGTTGAATATAGATTGTGTATTAGGCATGTTCATTGCATTGTTCTTTGAGCTTAATTGTTTGGAAATTTTAATAATAAAAATGTGGTTAAAAACACTGTACATAGGCCAATAGGTGGCATGCAGGTTAAGGCACTATATGCCACATGAACAACTGCATTGTTAGAGTACCAGACCTGGCAGCTTGAAAATCACTCTGAGTGCAGTTGTGTGAGTGCCCAAAATCCTGAGAGGAGACTGCAGGAGAAGGGACTGCAGTGTGGCTATTCTGCCCTGAGGGGGTGATTTTTCTCTCTTCCTATCTCTCTATGGCATGCACACATGCCCTATAGCAAAAATCTAAAAACAAGATTGTACAAATATAAGATGAGAGGTAGATGAACATAATGAAGAGCTAAATACGTAGGAGGTTAGTGGGGCATGATTATTTCATCCTTATACCATTGAGAGTGGTACAAAAACATGGGTCTCAGACAACTAACTGTATGGAGAAGCCAGGGTGGCACTAGATTCACCTTCCAGGACACTGGGGGAACTGTCTCAGCTGTTGGTGCTGATGGCAAAACCGATTAGACAAAGATCTACGAATCTTGGTCATGGTTTATAAATACAGGTATCATTGAATGGTGATGTTGCAGGTGATGGTAAGGTTGACCACAACTATTATTGTTATGGTTTATGGAATATGGTGATGGGTATAATCTCAAGAAAATAAGGAAAAGCAATTGTCATCAGGGAGATCAATTCACAGTAAGGACTTAGGCAAAGAGTATAAATTAATAGAAATACATCTAAGAAGGCCTATAGATCCGCATGAGTTCTGAGAATTTCTGTGGAAGATAGGCAACAGATATTTAATGAATTCATTTAAAATTATATAGTCATGGCATACTTTCCCAGTCTCAGGCAGAGTTTGCCCTTGGGTAGAAGGTAATGGTTTGTTAATAAGTACCTGGCTTCAGCACACACAGCCTGAAACATGAGTTTCAGGGTGAAAAGGAAATATTACTTTAATTGACTAGTTAAAAATTTCACAGGTCTGGAATTTAATTACCGATCTGTAGCTAGGATATCGCAGTTTCATACCATTTTATTGCCTTTTTAAAATGACCATAATTTATCAGATCCTTGGGAGGAAACTGCATTGTGTACAAAAACAACAAACATTGGAATGTGTTGATTCTCAGGTTGAAAAAGAGACTTGTATAAACTTGGATGTCCTCTACTGAAGTTCAGGTGAAAAGACAGATCCTGCTTAAGTGACAAAGATAAACTGGAATTCAGAGTCCTGTCGTCTTCACATTTTGCAATATAGTTTCTGGTTTTGGATTCCAAGAAAAACCTGAAGGTGGATGAAGTTGTTCTGTGTCTAACTATCCCTGCTCATTTCTTCAGTTAGTTCATCTATATGGCATTTAAAGCCTCTGTATCTGAATCCACTTCCTGATTATGTAGAGCTTTGAGTGACTTTCCAGGTTTTAATTCTAAATTATCTTTTCTAGGCAGTGTATGTACTCAGGGTAACATTGTGTTGTCTCTTTTTTTTTTCTTTTTTTGGACAGGTTTTTGTGTTGTGCTGTTTTGTTTTTTGCTATAGGGCACGTGTGCTCAACAGAAAGACAGAGACAGAGAGACAGAAAGCGAGAAATCACCCCTCAGGAGGGATGGCCACACTGCAATCCCTTCTCCTCCATTCTCTTGGGATCTTGGGCACACACACGCACACATGCCCGGCATGAGTTCAAGCCACTGGGTCTGGGACTCGAACTGCAGTTGACTACATGGGAGTCCAGTGACATAGCCATCACACCAACTGCTTGGTCCCTAACTTATCATATTGTATGTTGTCTCTAAACATTTATCACAAGATTGGGCTCACAGAAAGCCCTGGGTACTTGTTGATAGTTTGATGGAGGGGAAAGCGTGGGATGAAAGGGTTTCGAGCCCTGGGTACTTGTTGATAGTTTGATGGAGGGGAAGGAGTGGGATGAAAGGTTTTCTAGTCCCCGAGCCTTAGAGACTATGAATTCCCAATTTAATATACAAAACTCCTGAGAAGAGATGCATTTGCAAAGGGAAGAATTAATTGATAAATTAGTTGCTGTTCTATTTCACTAGGTAAGTAAATTTATCCCTCTTGATACATGTGATATTTACTTTTATGTGTCAACTTTTCTAGGTACCCAGTTTTTGGTCAAACACCTTTCTAGATATTGCTATGAAGGTAATTTCAGATGGGACTGACATTTAGTCAGTAGACTTGAGTGTGGCAGATTATTCTCCATAATGTCTGTGGGCCTTGTCCAATCAGTTGAAGGCCTTAAGTGAAAAGGTAAATGTCTCACAAAAATGAAGAAATTCTGCCACTGAATTGTTTTTTGTTCGAGACTGAAACATCAGCTCTTCTCTGGACCTCTAGCCTGCCAGCTTGCTCTAGGGAATCAGGACTTGCTAGCTCACAAAACCACACAAAGCAATTTCTTAAAACTTATCGTTCTTCTCTCTCTCTCTTTTCTCTCTCTGTATATAGATATATATCCATATATGCATAGATATTCTGCATATCTGGAGGAGCCTAATATATGTATTTCCTCATCTGTAAGGTCTCCCCAAATTTTGCAGTTTTATAGCTTCATATGCAATGAATAGATCATTTTTGTCAAATAACTGCCAGAAATTTGAGCTCTTATAATTAAGTTAAAAAATTCTCTGAAAAATATTTTCCTTTTTCACTGATAATTCAAAGGTACACACTCTGCTAGTATATAATAATAAGTTATTGATATCTGAAGTAATAATAATACTTCATCATTTGTTAAAATATTCCAGAGCTGAGAAGACATTTAACTACACTAGTATTTTGTTAAAATTGATGACACAGAGGATAAACAGGCAGAGGACAGAGGACTTTTAGGACAGGGAAATGCTTTATATGATAGCAAAATGATGGATACAGGTCATTTATATATTTTCAGAAACCTATGGAATGTGCAACATGAAAAAGAGTGAACCTTAATGTAAATTATGGACTTCGGGTGATAATGGAGTGACAATGTAAGTTCACCAATTGTAATAATTGTGTCACTCTGGTTAGGATGGTTAGGATGCTGATACTGGGAAAGGGGATGCATCCATGGAAGCAAGGGTATATGGAGAATCTTCGTACATTCCACTCAGTTTCGCTGATAACCTAAAAGTACTCTTAGAAACAAACCTTTAAAGAAAATTAATAATCCAGGTGTGAATAAAATAGGAACTACATAGAATGTCAGAATTTAAAAATCAACTTGCACCACACTGTTCCTACTTAGAGTTCTTATCATGCTGTGTTTCTTATGATTCAGTTGTAATTAGTCAGAATATACTGCAGCTGCTTGTGATTTCAAGGAAGAATGAGATGTTTATAAAGAGAAAGTGTTTTATTATCTCTGCTTTTTAGAATTCTTTTCTTCACAAATGGCATTTTATGATGTGTTTTTCCATCACCATTTCAAATACTAAACAAGGTTGTTAAATAGGGTTTCATCACACATAGAAAAATTGCTACATATTAGTTTCCTTCTCCACTTCTTCCCCAATGTATACACACTCTCACACATTATTTTTATATGTGACAGTTTCTGGCTCTGCATAAGATGTTTTTGCAAAAGTATACTGCATCAAATTTTTTTCAGCCTTTTTTTTTCTTAAGATTTCTGCCATAGGATGCGTCTGTGCTGGCTAGAGAGAAAGAGACAGAGACAGAAAGAGAGGGAAAGTGAGAAATCACTCCCTAGCAGGGATGGCCACATTACAATTCCTTCTCTAGTCTCCTCTTGGGATTTGGGGTATGCATCCATACATGCACAGAGTGATTTTCAAGCCGCCAGTTGTGACTTGAACTGTGGAGTGGGCCATGTGGAATCCAGCACCTTAACCACCCTGCCAACAGATGGCTTTTTTTTCCCCCCAGCTTTTTATATTTTTACTCTGGTATCATTGCCAGTTTCAAATGCACTATGATTTTCTTTAGTTTTTTTTTTATCTCAGTGATAATTTTGAAATTATCATGTCTCATCAATATATCAAAATATACACCTTCCTTATAATACGTGCTTTCTATATTATGTTGGGATATGTGCTTTTTCCTACTTTAATTTCCTAATTTATGGGATTATATTTTAATTAGTCATGGATATAACAGCAAGAGTCTATATTAAAAGCAAGTACTAGGGCCAGCAAGTGGTGTGATGGTTAAGGCACTGGACTCCCATATGGCTGACCATGGTTCAAGTTTGCTTTCTCTCTGTCTCTCTTACTCTCTGGTCAAAAATAAAAAAATACTAATAATACTAATAATAAATGAAATTAAATGAAATAGTTCTTTAAAAATAAAGCAAATACTTTCCTTATGAATGTAGCATGAAATTTTTGAGGTACCATGAAACATGGTGCAAAAATCACCTTCTTCAAATATCCAAGAAGACAACTGTTAAATTCCAGGTGTAGTCCCAGCTACAGTGGCATAGACAATAAGGCACAGCTGCACAAAACTAGAGGCACAGGGGAAGGTCCACGGTTCCCGTCCCAAGTCAACCTGATGGTGCTGGTTGCAACTATGTGGACAGGATCCTGGCTGGCTAAAAAGCTAGACTGGATGGATCACAGCATGAGGATCCATGCTATGGGTGCCCCCTATGTATGGAAAAAAATGAACAAACTTTAAAAAAAAATAAAAGAGGAAAGAGCAGGAACAGGCTATCATGTACATGTGATAATAAAAAAATAAAGAGAAGCATCAGAGGGATTGTATGAGAATTGGAAGATACAGAAACATATTCTCATGGTTTTTAGACAATTTGAAGAGGAAAAAAGGACTGTTCATGTAGTGGAGATCTACTTTTTAATTTTTTTAATTTAATTTTTTTAGATTAATGCCATAGGGCATATGTGCTCTCTGTAGAAAGGCAGAAAGGCAGAGAGTGATAAAGTGAGAAATCACCCCCACCCCCCGAGGGGATGACCATGTCACAATTCCTTTTTCTCCATTTTCCTCTTGGGATTTTGGGCATGCTAACACATGTGCCCAATGTAATTTTCAAGCCTCCGGGTCCAGCACTTGAACTGCAGTTGGCTGAGTGAGAGTCCAGCACTTTAACCACCATGCCACCTGCTGGCCCCAACATCTACTATTTTTGCTTGACTAGAATCTGCCTTATCTAATTAACATTATCATTATTTTCCTCTAAGAAACTACTCCTTTCCTATTAGATGGTGGGAATCTCAATCAGGATGCCCTATTCTCCTCTGGGCAGGAGTGTACTTTAACCCCTGCCCAGGTAAATCAGATACTCTATGGGATACAACTCTTTAATTGAATGAGAGACTGAAAAAAAATATCTCAAATGATTAATCTTGATGGTTTTCTGAAGTGGTTTTTTCATTAGTTTATGCTCCCTACATATCTCTAGTTGTTTTAGTTACTGTACTTTTTGAATTACTGTTTTTTGTTTTTGTTTTTAAATCCTGCTGGATTTCTGTTGCTATCAATGCTACAACTGAAACATCCTAACCATGAAAATGGGTCTTGTTAGTGGTATGGAAACGTTACAAAGAAAACTAACTTTGATAGGTGAACTGGATTAAAGAATAAAGACATTCTGTAAAACGGTGGAAGAAAACTTTGTCTGGAAATGGCCTAGAATCCCGGCCCTCCTAGAGGATAAGAAGACAGAGTCAGAATGTAAATCAATGTACTGCTTCCTTCACTGGGAAAGTCATACAATGAAAACTATCAGGTGAATCAACCAGTATGCTTAGTGATCTACCTAGATTTACATTATGCTTCCAGTTCTTCATATCATTTCAGTTTGAGTAACTTAGACTTAGGTTAGGTTGTTTTAATCCAAAGATGTGCTGAGACTTTTTGTTAGAATTCTAGAAGGTACCATATGATTTACCTAAGTGTAGGGGGTTCTGGGATACACAAATCACTAGAAAGAATAGTCTTTTCGAGCTGAGCAAATTATAGCAATGGAAGCTTTTTTTATGGTTATCTCAAAAGATTTAAGTTATTGGGCCAGACAACTGGAAACGTGGTAAAGTGGCTGGACTGCACATGACCATCAGGATTTTGGCCATGCACAGGAGATGATTTTTCAAACTACCAGAGCGAGGACTCCAACTGAAACTGGCTATGTGGTATCTGGCTTCCCATGTACTGTGCTTAACAACTACGCTGTGGGGATGACCCTAGATAGACTTTATCTTAAAAGCTGCATGGTGAACAAGGTTGAAGTTTCAGGATAACATGTTAGTTGAGTCAGAAATGTGTTTGGGTATATCAGGGTTTCTTAACCCTGGGATGATTGACCTTTTAGAGATAGGTCATTCTTTGCTGTGCATGGCTGTCCTAGGCATGATAAGATTTTTTTTTTTTGGCACATGTGGTCTGTATCTCTAGAATTAGTAGCAACCCTATCTGTTGACAAATGTCCCTTAAGAAAAGGGGGCAAAATCACCCCCCAGTTGAGAACCACTGTCATTATAATTGTGGTTAAGGGCATTGGTTTGTTGAGCCTGACAAATCTGAGGTCAAGTCTCAGGTCTGCCCCTTTCTTACTGTTAACCTGGGAAAGTTACTTGTTTTCCTTCTCTGGAAAATTCTGATGGTTTGTCTTTCTAGGATTCTTGAAGATTCTAAACAAGACAATGCACTTAGCATGGTGACTCACCAAGTAAAAACTCAATAAAAATAGATAGTTATTTAATAGTAGTAGTATCTTTTTTTATTTAGAGAAAGATTTTTGTTATAGGGCACAGTGCTTGCCAGAGAGACACAGAGAGACAGAAAGTGAGAAAATCATCCCCCAGGTTGATGGCCATGCCACAATTGCTTCTCCATTCTCCTCTCGGGAGGGAGTTCGAGCATGCATACACTATGAAATTTCTTTCCTTTCCTTTCCTTTCCTTTCCTTCCCTTTCCTTTCCTTTTCTTTCTTTCTTTCTTTCCTTTTTGGAAGAGTTTTTGCCATAGGGCGCATGCACTCGCCAGACAGACACAGAGAGACAGAGAGACAGAAAGAGAGAAATCACCCCCCAGGGAGGATGGCCACACCACAATCCCTTCTCCTCTATTCTCTTGGAATCTTGGCCATGTACCCACACATGCCGGGCCTGAATTTAAGCCACTGGGTCCAGGACTCCAACCATGGTCGACTACATGGGAGTCCAGCGACATAGTCATTACTCTAACTGCAATTTCTAAGGGTAATTCCCCTAAGGGTAAATTATCCTTCTAAAATCTGCACAGAAATGGCTAATTACAATTTCAATTGTATTGTTTGACAAAGATATAATGAATGAAACTCTTAAATAAATTAAATAAAGCTTTCAATACAATAATTTTTAAATGAGACAAAGATAAACTTGGTAGCTAAACCTGAACCTATTTTCAGAAAAATAACTAGAGTACTGTTGCTCAGCCATACATGGTTGCTGCTGAAAAGTACAGACAAGAATAATTATATTTCCAAAGTTCTTGTCTCAAGAAGAGTGCCTTGACTGTCCCCTCCTTCCTCTAACATCTCGCATGTTAACAGTGAAAGAGACCAAGAAAATGAAGAGGTCAATGTGAAATATTGTCAAATGGAACTAATATAAGATGCATGCTCAAACACAAATTTAAATGAAATAAATTTGAACATGTGCATATCAAATTATCTCAACCACAAAATTAAAGAAATGACAGATGTGTTGTCAAACCACTTGCTGTACAAAAATAAGCTTCTGAACTTTAGTGTTTTGCCTAATAGAAAATTTTTTTCTTTCTTGACTCAATTATGACCTCAGATATGCATCAGAACTTAATGCATATGAAAAAACAATATCAAGCCAAACTTTGAGTCTGGGGGGAAAAAAATGCACAAGTAAAATGACATTTAAAATGCTAATTTAAATTCCTCAGCATAAAAATTCAGCCATCTGGGAAATTCAATGCTTTCTTCTTGGGCTCTGGTGCATACTCAGGTGAGTACAGTGTGTTCATAAACAAATAATTGTACAATTTCTTTAGTATCAAGTTCACTTTATCTGGGATATTCAGACAGTACTTTCATTTTGGGATTATAGAAAGTCTATGAGACTAAAAGCTCAATATTTTATTAGGAGATTCTGCTAAGAGGAATCCAGATTATTGCTTTGTACTTGTAAGTATATCAGTAACAGTCTCTTAGAAGGAAGTCACCTGAGAGTTCAGATCACAGTGAATAATTTTATAAAAACTCTCTATGAAAGCATATTGCATGGTTCAAGTAATGTGCTACTTTCCCAGTACAAGCCATGTCATGTTAAAATTGCTTTAACTGTATATTGCATGAATTGCACAAGGATGCTTGTAAGTAGAAGATATTGACAAATATTTCTTGATGATAATCCAATTTCTCTTCATTTCAGCAAATTGAAATGAAGTTTCCAAGGCTTTAAAGAAGTCAAATATCTATCTAGTTGTAGAGTTTGTCAGGAAACCCACTTTTTTGAATCCCAGTCCAGCTCTGGGTTGGATGATTAAATTATGGGCACATTGATTGCTTTGGTAAAAGAAGTTTACACGTTCATTTAATCTAAGATATCCTTCACCTTTCTCTCTCTCTCACCACCCCCCCCCACACACACACATACACACCTCTCCATACATGTATCTTTATTTAACTTTTTATTTAACTGAAATGTTGAAATCTTAAAGGAATTGATCATTGTTCTTTAGGATATTGCTCTTGAACAAAATGAAGATATCCTTCACCTTTCTCTCTCTCTCACCACCCCCCCCACACACACACATACACACCTCTCCATACATGTATCTTTATTTAACTTTTTATTTAACTGAAATGTTGAAATCTTAAAGGAATTGATCATTGTTCTTTAGGATATTGCTCTTGAACAAAATGAGGTTTTTATTACATTCTGGCTTCTGCATGGCTAACAGTATCTGAAGAAACACTTAAGAAAACATTGTAGACTGTTCTATTTCTTGAGAACCAAAAAGAGCATCAGTTAGATTTCCAGAGTATGGAAATTTAAATAGAAAAATATTCAGAGCAAAGAAAATTAAACTATCATAAAAATGTTCTTTGTCAACAAATTGTGACAGTAGTACAAAGCATTCAACCATAACAAATCTTTTAAGCTTTTCTAAAACAATTCCAAAAGCTAAATTCTAGAGAATAATTTAGAAGAAAGCAAACTTTTAACAAAAAGAATCTTCTTCCAAGGTAACCACTTTAAAGCCATTTGCATGTTCCATAGTTAGGTCAGAAAAGCAGGAACCAGGGAAAGAAAAGATTTGTTCTCTACATGGGCTTACACTTTAAGAATTCCTAAATAAGGAATTAAATGTATATGAAATAATAACAATAACAATGAAAGAAGTGTTACATACTTTCTAAAGTCTATTACAAATATGATCTAAGATTATGGAGAGGTAGACTAAAACAGTTGTTAAAAGCACAGGCCTTGAGTTAGAATGCATGGAATCAAAGCCCAGCTCCATGTTTTTAGCCGTTTGAACAGAGGCAAGTGACGTGAATGCTCTGAGCCTTGGTTCCCCATCTGTAAACCAGAGATGACAACAGTTTTGAGTTGTCCAGAAAGTCATGATACATTTTTGCGTAGAAAAACACAGAAAAATACATCATGACTTTCTCATCCACCTAATACTTACCTAGTGTTGTGAAAATTAGATTAGTTAACATATATAAACCATATAGAACACTTCTCAACAACCACAGATATAACTTACCTACGAAAATTTGATTAGCAAGGACAATTTTATTGCCCAAATGAAGGAAATCATTTTAACAATTTAAATTGTTAAATGTTCTAAATTGTTTTTTTAAAGAATTATTTTATATAGCTTTATATATTATTTATTTGTTTGTTTGTTTGTTTAATTTTTACCAGTGAGGGGCAGAGCGAGAGAGAGAAAGAGAGAGGGAAAGTGAGAAAGCAAGATGCCAGGTCTGGGACTTGAACCATGGTAAGCCATGTGGGAGTCCCGCACACTTAACCACCACTCCACCTGCTAGCCCCCATTTTAAATTGTTTAAATGAAAGAATTATTTCAAAATCATGGGAAATTCCAAAATTAATCCTCTCAAGTCAAGAAAATTGCTATGTAAGGCCTTACAAGTGGTTATACCAGTACTTGAGACCCCCACACAATCAAGCTAGAAAGGCCTTCCATGTATCAAAATAAACTGAAAACAAATGAAGGATATTAAATATTAGGCTGTGAAAGCTGGTGTCTACTCAGAATAATTTAATGACAATAAATCTAGGCAGACCTAGTAGATTATGTCAATATATTTCCTAACTATATCTAATTTGGTTGACTTTTTCTGTTCAATTAGTGAGTAGTATGATTATGAGCTCTGGAAGTTGTATGAATTTAATACTATCAAATAGCACTAATGTACAGTACAGTAGGAAGACTTAGAATTTTTTCTGAAGACTTGTCTTACTACAAAAAATACAATGAACTCCTTAGAGTAATCCTTATTTGTCTCCATAATGAATGCTGTGGGAGAAATGAAGTACTTCCACTTTTCTTCTCATTAACACCTATATGACCTAGTCTGATTTAGTTGAACTAAGGGCATCTTCAATAATTATAAACACCAGGGTCCACCATAGATCCTCACCTGGGAAAATCTATTAATGTAAGCAATTTAGATACAAACTTGCATGTCTGACACTTCTTAATTTCTTGGTTGCCTAAATATTCAATTAGAGTTTTTTTCAGCTCTATCTGTAGAGAGGCCTAAATATTTTACAAAATAAAGCAAATATAAGTTACAAATGGTGCTCCCTTTCTTTCAGGTTAATATCTAAAAGAAACATTTTGTTAGGGTATAAATACTAGTATTTTTTCTTTCTTGTGATTTCCCTCCCTTTTCTGTAGTTAGAATGGTAGTTAATTGGTCAAATTTGTCCTTCTTAGAGGTATACTCTAGAAATATTAAGGAAACCATATTTTATCCCATAATGTCAACAAAAGCAGGAACTTTATTATTAATAAAGAATGTTAGGAAGAACCAGTTACAAAATAAGCAATAGGGAACATAATTGCATTTCTCAGAATCTATGGGAATCATAGAATTTTGCTGGAATATAGAAGAAAAGTTTGAATAAGTTTATAATAAGTTTTCACTGATTCACACTGTGTTTTGTTAATATCTTGACTATATAAAATTACATTTAACCACATTTTTAAAAATTTATGGCTATGCTTATTTTGACTTTCTTATCAGTTTTTCAGATCTTTTTTATATTTTATTTCAATTTCTATTATACATTCAATCATATATGTCACTTAGCTTGCAAAATGAATATTCTAACATGTATACATTTCTCACCAGTCTAGTTGAGAATACTACACATATTATCTTCAGCAGATAATAACCCATTTCTTTGTCCCATAAATGCCTTGGCTCTCTATTTTTCTCCTTAATGTCCTTCCTCAGACTCTCCTCCTTCACCCACCCTCTTCCCACACTGTATCTGGTATTTATATCCATTTGTCTTCCTATCTTCCTTTCTTCTTTTCTGTAATAAATACTTATCTGACAGCAATTCATTTATTGACATTATACTACATATTAAAAATTCCATTAGAAAACTATAATCTCTATAAACATGAAACTTATGACTATACAATAAAACAAACAAAGGTAATTAGAGTGGGTCCCAAATCCAGTGACTAATGTTTGTATGAGATGAGAGGACACAGAGACACAAAGAAGGCCAGAAGAATATAAAGCCACAGATTAGAGTTATGCTCCTACAAACCAAGGAACACTAGAAACAGGGAGGTTTCTCCCTAGAGCCTTCAGAAGGAGTGTGGTCCTGCTGACAATTTGATTTCAGATTCTAGCATCTAGCGCCATGAGAAAATAAATTCAACCAGCTTATGGTACTTTTTGAGACATCTCTAGGAAACAAAATACAGACATGATTTTGAAGCATCTTAATGGGACCCCTAAGTAGAATGGTCAAGGAGAAAACTGAATTTAGGGATTTGAAACTCTACTTTGGTCTGGAGATAAATCTTAGGGAACATCAGCATATTATCGAACAATAAAACCACATAAATGACTAGGATAATCTGGAAGCAGTATGTAGAATGAGGAGTGCCCCATCTAGAACCTGAAGAACAGTAACTTTTTAGGAATGGGCAGAAGTAGAGAGCTCACAAAGGGAGATGGTGAAGGAAACTGAGGAGAGCTAGCGGAGACCAGGAGAGTAAGGTGTCATAGCGCCACATGCAGAGTGTTTCAACGGTTAAGTCCAGTAGACTGGTTAAGTAAGACTTTGTCTATTCAATTTAGGAAAGGACAGTTCTGGTGGTCTGAGATGTTAGTACAATAGTGGTGTTAGTTAGGGGAAATAACTTAGAGATGCAAAAGTGAATCCATAAAATGTAGACAACTCTTTCTAGGAGGTTGAATGTGAAAGGAAAAAAAAAAAAAAACCTAACTGTAACTGACAAAAAAAATAAAGGGAGGGCTTCACATACCTTAATCATCACTATTTGCATTTCCTTACATATAACTATGCTTTTAGCTAACCAGTCACCTTGATGTTTAGACAATGACGACAAAACAAATAAAACAGTTCCTCATTTTCTTAGCTATAAAACTGCCAACAGTTATAGTAAAACAACGAGAACATGTTTTACAGATACAAATCTACAAAGTCAGTAAATGAAAATCTGTTGTTGGTAGAAGTTTTCTGCATAATTTATAAAGAGGGAAATTGTAGGCAGGATAATGTTTTGAAATGCAAAACATCTGACTCACTGTTAGGATGAGGAGCATTGAGTGACCCATGAGAGAAACTTTTCTTATTGTTCACATGCGAGGCAGAGAAAATTCAAAACCCACAAGGCATCAGGCATCTCAAAGCAAAACTACTTTAATGAGGTGAGTCATAATGCCATCCAGGGAAATGAATCAGGTGCCCACATGCCCAATCGTCTCCATAATTACAGTCCCTACTCTCCCCCCTCTTAAATTAAAACTCAAGTCAGGTAACAACTAATGTCTATGTAGAACAAATTTAGCCAAATGGAAATGTACAGAGGCCTAAAAAGGAAAAGGAAAATATCACAGGGAGAGCTTGTCCAGCAAAGAGAAGAGCAAACAGGGACGCAAGAGAACCATCACTGTTAGTATCATGCCTACAGGCACCGAAGGAATTTTAAATGCTTTTACTGTGTTTTCTATTCCAGCTCATTTTGACACATCACACCATGGATTAACAACAGTAGTTTTTTCTCAACATTAAAGTCTTAGATATTATCCCTGAAGCGCCTATGGTTTCCTGCTCAAGCCAGCAGAGTGAGGAGCAGCCCTGTCCCCTCCCACCGTTTTCCCCTCTAGCTTCCACAGTCAGTCACAAGATCTATAAATTCTATACCTTAAACATCTCTCTCTGTCCTTCCCTAGAGCTACAACCTAACCTAAGTTGCCGTTGACTCAGCTATGCAAAATGGTCTCACTTAACCTGTACTGTGCCCTCTAAGCAAAGCTACAACACAGCTAGGGTAAGCATGGAAAAGAAAGCCTATCTTAAAAACTTTAAAATCTTATATGGTTTCCCACTAGGCCACTGCAAGCCTAAATAAGCCTTTGTGAAGAACTTGAAAAAAAGGTAATTGCCCTGCACTCTGAGATGAGCAGAGAACGAATCCTATTTCAGACCAGGTTTGCCCTAGTCAGGCTTTTTATCCAGTGCAGAAAATGCAAAAGCCTTTGCTCTTAGAATAAAATCCAGTCTTTAAAATGGCTTATAGGGCCATGGTGGTTAGGGAGCTGGATTCCCACATGGCCAACTGCAGTCCAAATCGCAGACCCAGGTGGTTTGAAAATCACATCAGGCGTGTGTGTGTGTGTGTGTGTGTATGCCCAAAATCCCAAGAGGTGTCTGCAGAAGAAGGGACTTGCAGTATGGCCATCTCCGCCTCAGGGGGTGATTTCTCATTTTCCCTCTGTCTCTCTCTGGTGAGTACACATGGCGTATAGCAAAAACCTGACAAAAAAAAAAAAAAAGAGAGAGTAAAAGAAAAAAAAAAAAGGGCTTATAAAACCTTCTACAGTCTGGTCAGTGACAATCCTGTATGATCACCTCTCGTCATTCTCTTCCCCATGCCCTCTGATTCTGCCGTCCTGGAAAACTTTCAGAACCTTGACCATATCACATTCTCATTTACGTCTTTGCCAAACCTCCCACTGTTTCAAACAATCTTCCTTCCTCTTCAGGTCTTGGCAAAAATATCACTTCCTCTCAGAGGACCTTTCAGACCCCTTCAATTAAAATATTTCTTGCCACACACTCCCACAGAGCTCTTAAGTGTGCCCTTAAGTAACACTCAAGGCTTATTTATTGAAACTGCTCATACAATGTCTGCCTTCTCTGATGGACTCAGTGCAAGGAGAGCAAAGACTTTGTTTTCCTCTGGATCATCCATGTACAGTAGTGTGTCTGACACTTAGATGTTCAAGAAATATTTTTTGACTGAATAAATAAGTAAATGAGTGCAGAAAGCCTGGAATCCCTCTGGCAGCAAAGTGTAAAAGTTCTACTTTGTCTCTTCCACTATCTTATTAATTGTGCACTTTTAAGCAAGTTTCCTAACCTTCCTGAGCCTACTTTATTAATTTTAAAAATGTTGATAGTACCATCTGTCCTATCTGGGTACAAGGTTGTCACAAAGTTTGACGAAGGTGAAAAGGGAAAACTAATATTTACTGAGTGTCTAAGATGCAGAAGTTTATGCCAAGTACTGCTATCTACTTTATCTCAAAAGCAATAAAAAAAAAAACTCTGAAACATTATCATTTACTTAAAGATCATAGTGAGTGATCAACTAGACTAGGGAGAAATGTTCACATATCCAAATGTTCACTTTGTAAGCTAAATAATGTGGTTGAATGTATAAAAAAAAAAAAAAAGACTTAAGTCTGTATTTCTCTGGTCCCAAGGCTCTGCCCTCTACTTCTTACTCCCTTTTCCTTCTTCCTTCAATATCCATCTGATTAATTCAAGTCAGAGGACAAGTATAGCTTCTTCTATGAAAACATCTCCAACTCTCCAAGGCAGGTTAAAATGCTCTTATCTCTAAGTTCATATTATTCTGAATATAATATTCTATTTTTTAAATTTGTTTCTTACAATGTTTTCTGGGGAAGGGAACATGTCTTCCCATTACAATATCTCCAGTATCTTGCTTGGATATTAATATTTTATAAATAGTCAAGAAGCATGTATTAAACAAATGAATAAACTCAATCTATCTGGCATTTTTAGTAAATGTGATGATATGACTGTTTTTTGTTTAGTGTTTCTAAATAGTTTTATATTTTATCCATAACTAAGCAATAATTAAGGCTCTTACCACAGTAATTCATAGGCTTCAGGTTACTAAGATAGTATTAAGAACCTATGACACCAGCTCCTATTCAGTAGTAAAGGTCTGTTTTTCCTCATCTTTTTTTCGTTTTTATTTTTAATTTGCCATTTGCAATATAGAGAAAGAGGAAGAGAGAGAAAGAACTAGAAAGAGAGAGAGAGAGAAAAAGTGAGAAAGCGTCCTCTAGGGAGGAGTGACCATGCTGCAATCCCTCGTGTCCTTTCTCCTCTCAGGATTTTGGGCACACATGCACAGGCACCCAGTGTGTCTTCAAACTGCTGGTCTGGGACTGCAATTGTGCAGTCAACCACATGGGATACCCACACCAACCACCATATCACCAGCTGACCCAAGATACAGTTTTAAACAAATATATTAAACATAAATTTTATAGTATAAGAAGTAATTGCATGAATGGGAATATATAAAATGCAAGGTATGGGGAAATGATTCAAGTTCATTTTGAATTTGTTATTCTAGTTTTAGTTTACTACATGGCAACTTGAGGGAGCAAAGATATTGTCAGTAAATAACAAAACTATTTAACTTGGCATACTATTTATTATAATGTTATCCTGTCCCAGAGGATTATAACTAATAGTAGAAACAAAGCCCAGCTGCAGATTAATGGCCTTGAGCACACCAATGGACTAGGAAATGTGCTCAGGAGACTGAAATAGAGCTGCAGGCTTCCTTCAGATTTCAGTGAAAATGAGGACTACTTCCTTAGTACTTTATCAGGAAGAAATATTAAAAAAAACTTTGAAGTTATGTATGATCTAAAGCCTTCATCTAAGACAACAGCTTGTCAAAATGCTAATCACTAGGAACTGAAAGATTTGTTTAGTTAATAATGCTTCCTTTCACAAGTGCCTATGTGCTTCCCAGAAAGAAATCTGAAATCTATTATTAGCTTTACACAGTCAACTCTTGATTATGTGAGTTAATAAAAGAAAATGCAGACATCTGTGAGAACACAGACATACAATAGATCTGATTCAAATTCAAAACAGTGGATAATACAAAAATTACATCTTTGAATCTGGAATAAATGTTGATTCTTTGTAGCATATTTGCTTTCCTAATACAGTCAATTAGTTTTTCTAAGTAAGAACTATGCTATGGAAAACTCACCTGCACATATAGGTGACAGTTCACCCTAGATCCTTTGACTGCTTGTCAGAGGTGAGAGTTCTGTCAGTGGTATTCATTCTGTGTAGTGAATTTTGACTATCACTAACATGTTAAGGGTTTGGGGAACAACAGATTGCATAATGGTTACATCGCTGGACTCCTACATAGTTATCCACAGTTCAAGTTCCAGACCCAGCAGCTTAAAAAACTCATGGC
Source organism: Tupaia belangeri chinensis (assembly GCF_000334495.1). Lineage (NCBI taxonomy): Eukaryota > Metazoa > Chordata > Mammalia > Scandentia > Tupaiidae > Tupaia > Tupaia belangeri. Next base: position 2,711,800 of record NW_006159512.1, read on the forward strand.
AGAAATAACCCCCAAAACATACAGCAAACTGATCTTTGACAAAGGGTACCAGTCAATCCAGTGGGAAAAGGAAAATCTTGTAACAGATGGTGCAGGAAAAACTGGGTATCCACCTGCAGAAAGATGAATCTGAACCCCTATTTGTCACCATTATTAACAAAAATCAATTCAGACTGGATCAAAAATCTAAACCTAAGACCATAAACTATAAAACTACTGGTGGAAAACACTTGGGAAACTCTGGGAGACACTAGGGTAGGCAAAGACTTCTTAAGTAAGACCCCCAAAGCACAAGCAATAATTCCCAAAATAGACAGGTAGAATTTACATCAGATTAAGAAGTTTCTGCACAGCAAAGGATACCACAATTAGTGTGAATTGACAACCCTTGGAATGGGAGAGAATTTTTGTTAACTATGCCTCAGATAAGGGACTGATAACCAGAACACACAGGGAATTCAAGCAGCTTACCTGGAAGAAAATGGTTAACCCAATTACAAGATGGGAAAATGAAGTGAATAAACAACTCTCTAAGGAAGATATACAAACAGCAAAAAAGCATATGAAAAAATGCTCAACATGTGTCATCATAAGGAAGATGCAGATCAAAACTACAATAAAATACCACCCAACCTTTGTCAAAATGGTGTAGATTAAAATACATATATATATATATTAAAATATACATAAGTGCTGGAGGGGATGCGGTGAAAGGGGACCTCTCCTACACTGTTGGTGGGAATATAAATTGCCACTATAAATAGCCACTGTGGAGAACAATATGAAGGTTTCTTTTTTTTTTTTTTTTTTTGTGGAGAGGTTTTTGCCATAGGGCACGTGCGCTCGCCAGACAGAGAGACAGAAAGCGAGAAATCACCCCCCAGAGAGAATGGCCACGCCACAATCCCTTCTCCTCCATTCTCCTCTTGGGATCTTGGGCACGCACGCACACGCGCCCGGCGTGAGTTTTAAGCCACCAGGTCCGGGATGCGAACCACGGTCGACTACGTGGGAGTCCAGTGACACATTCATTACGCTAACTGCTGGTCTCGAGGTTTCTCAAAGACATTCAAATAGAACTACCATATGATCCAGCATATGATCTACTCCTGGGTATCTACCCAAAGGACAGGAGAATGCTCAGTCAGAAAAGCACTTGCACAACTATATTTATTGTGGCATTATTCACAATTGCTAAGACATAGAACCAACTCAAATGTCCACAAACAGATGAATGGATTGAAAAAGTGTGGCACATACACTCAGCCATAAAAAATCAATAAGACCTTGGTATTTGATAGAAAGTGGACGAACATGAACGATTTATTGCTGAGTGAAGCAAGTCATGCTATGGAACAGAGACATTGTATGTCTCCACTTCACACACACTGACTAACTACACTCTATGGTAGATATTGAAAGACTGGAAGACATAAAAGCATTGAAGATTGTTATGGACACTGGGGACAAGTGTAAGGAGAGTGGGAGAGGGGAAGAGTGCAGGAAGGGGAATTTGGGAAAAATTGGAGAAGACATTAATGAGACACAGATATGGTTTGTTGCCTGTTGATGATGTCATGTATAGTATTCTCAACTGGTCTGGCTTGTGGCATATATCATGTTGGGTAAATGCTCTTTACAATCTAAACGATATATAGTGATTGAATGTATAAATAATCATAAACAATAATAATAATAAAAACATCATGTATATATATTTATCTATATATATATTATATATATATAAATTAAGGGTTTCATCCTCTTCAAGTCTTCAGATCCTAATACGATATCACCATCCTTACACATGACTAGTTCAGAAAGTAGCAAAACTAGTGCTGAAGAAAGTATCTATTTTAGAAAAGAAAAAAAAAAGTCATACTACTCATTGCTTCGACTTTGTAAAAGAACAGGGATCATAAGATTTTATTGTCATTTTAAAAAATTAGGTTTTAGATGTTGGTACTAAAATAAAAAGAGAAAGAAAGAGAAATTAGTGTACATTATCAGATTATCATCCATTGCATTCTAGAGTGATATTAATAATGATTTTGGAAATGCTGGGTCAACAACTTTATATAATTGTCTAAGAAAACTATATATGCCCCCAATGTAAATAACTAGAATTGTTTCATCTGTAAAATCAGATCATTGTGTAACAAAAATTTACATTAAAAATGATACATCTCTTTTAGGTATTTTAGTAAATAACCCATAAAAGGTGGGTTCGTGGCTCAAAAAAAACGCAATGTTGAAAAAAAAAAAGAATAAAAGGTGATCTTGCCTTATTATTAATATAGAAACATTGTATAGTAGGTGGTGTAATTCAAAGAAAGCAAATATTTCTTCAGTTATTCAGTTATTTACCATTAACTGGGCACCACTTGTAAGTCAAATATCATAGTAATCCCTGGGGATATGTCTTATGGCACATGGTTTCTGCATTTAAGGAACCCACAGTCCTGAAAATAAATATGTTTGTGTTACATGTAAGGACATGGAAGAATGTACATGTGCATGCATGCCCCAAATCCTGACAGGATAGAAATATAAAGGAATAAAGGATTGTGGTCAGCTAGCAGATGGCATATATAGTAGTTACATTGTTGGATTCCCACATGACTAACCATGGTTTGAGTCCTGGATACAGTGACGTCAAACTCACTGCTGGTGCATGCAAGTGCATATCCAAGATCCCAGAAGGAGAATGAAAGAGAAAGGATTGCAGCATGGCCATCCCCCTTGGAGGGTGATCTCTCATTTTCCCTCTCACTGTCTCTGTCTCTCTCTCTGGTGAGCATGCATGCTCTAAGGCAAAAACCACTTAAAAAAAAAAAAAGGATTGTGGCATGACCACACTCCCCTAGAGGGTGATTTCTCTCTCTCTTTCTTTCTTTCTTATTCTTGTGAGAACACACACTCTCTGGCTATTAAATAAAATAAGTAAATAAATAAAAAAGACAACTTCACAAAGGAGGTTATTGCTATGAATGTTTCTGCCCTTCCTGAATTCATATTTTAGCAAAACCCTGTCTAAAAAAATGCCGGGCCTGGTGGCACAGGTCTCTAGTCCTATCCCTGTAGTCCCAATGCGAAGGCTGAAGCAGTAGAATTGTGACATCAAGATCCTGTCTAAAATAAAAATGGAATAAGTAAAATTTTAAGAATGAATAAATTCATATGTTGAAATTCTGACTTCCAAAGTGATGGCATTAGGAAGCAGGGCATCTGGGAGTGAAGAAGCCATGAGACAGAGCACTCATGACTGAGATTAGTGTCCTTACGATAAGCACCTGAAGGGGTTCATTGGCTTTCCCACAAAGTCAGGTCATTGGCATCTACATACGGACTTCTTAGACTCCTAGACCATGAGAAATAAATTTCCATTGTTTATAAGCTACCTAGTTTGTGGTATTTTGTTACAGCAGCCCGAACAAACAAAGACAACCATGCTTCATGAAATTCCTCTAAGAATCAAAATTTACCAGGTAGATTAGATGGGAAGGCATTCCAAGCTGATAGAAGAGTACTTGATGAATCAAAGAGCCATGATCTCGAACACTGCATATTAGGAAGAAACTATGTATGGATTTCAAAATTTTGGGTAGAAAAATAAACTCATACTTTAATTCCATTTTCTCTATTTTTTTTTTTTTGAAGTACCCTTATATTTAAGAGTATGTGATACATTTGGGAAGAAGTAAATAGAAAGACTCATGTTACCAAAGGCCACATTGAGCATTGTAAGACCTTTGGACATTCTCATGCAGAGGTTCTCAAGTAGTGACAAGATAAAAGCGGATTTTGTTTGTTTGTTTGTTTTTCACTAAGGTTTTTGCCATAGGGCACAAGAGCTTGCTGGAGAGGAAGAGAGGGAAAGTGAGAAATCACCTCCAACACACCAGAAGGGAAGGCCACACCACAATTCCTTCTACTCCATTCTTCTGGGATTTTGGGCAGGCGCACACACATTTCTGGCATGATTTTCAAGCTGCCAGGTTTGGAACTATAGTCAGCCATGTGGAAGTTCAGCACAATGTAGTTAAAAAAAGAAAAAAAGCTGCTGGCCCCAATATTCTGATCAGATATACACTTGGGAAAAACAAAAACAAAAACAAGAAAACCCTCCTAGCTTTGAGAAATCACCAAGTTCTGGAGTAGGAAGCTGAGATGGGAGGCATCAATAATTTAGGAATTTCAGGTCTGGATGATCACTAATACAGCCTCCCTACCTCTGTTTTATGCTTTAAGATTTCATTATCAGTGTATTAGTTTTTTGACTTAGTACTTATTAAAACAAAAAACTAGAATTTTGGAAAAAATATGGTATAAAATGACATAAAAATGCATATTGATTATGTTGGGTTTGGGGATGTGGGATAAGGGACATGTTTTCAAATCCTTCACTCTCCACTGTGTAATCTCAATGTTGGCAAGAAACTAGCAGTAATTGGAAAGGTAACTTGAGACTAAGGTAGATAAAGAGAGAGCCTCCCTCTTTCCCAAATCAAAAGAGCATTAGAGGGACCAGCATTTAGCGTAATGGCTGTCGCTGAACTCCCCTGTAGTCTACTGAGGTTCATGTCCCAGACCTGGTGGCTTAAACTCACACTGGGTGTGTATGCATGCATGCCCAAGATCCCGAGAGGGGAATGGCAGAGAAGGGATTGCAGTCTGACCATCCCCCCTGGAGGTGATTTCTCGTTTTCTATCTCTGTTTTTCTGGCGCGCACACTCCCTTTAGTGAAAAACAAACAAACAAAAACAAACAAACAAAAACATTAGGCACTGTATTTTTTTTTTAAGATAAAAATTTTGCACTTGCCAGAAAGACAGAAAGTGAGAAATCACCCTCTCAGGGGGGATGGCCATGCCACAATCCTTTCTTCTCCATTCTCCTCTCAGGGTTTTGGGCATGTATGCACACACACCCAGCATGAGTTTAAGCTGCAGGGACTGGGACTCAAATTGCTGTTGACTTCTTGGGAGTCCAACAACATAACCATTATGCCATCTGCTGGCCCTGTCCCTGTATTCATTTTCTATCTCTGCAAAACAAATCACAGTGAATTTACTGGCTTACAATAGATATATATTATCTCACAGTTCACGTGAGTCTTGATATGGTTTAACTGGGTCCTCTGCTCAGGGTCTCACCAGACTGCTATTCAAGTACTGGCAGGACTGCAGTCTCATCCGAGGCTTGGGGTCCTTTTCCAAGCTTACGTGCCGTTGGCAGAATTCATTTCCTTGCAGTTGCAGAACTAGTGTTTCCTTCTCCGAGTATAGAGAAACTCTGTTTCTTCAAGTTGCTTATGTCTAGACCCCCTTTAAAGGGATCACTTGATTAGTTCCGGTCTACCAAGAATAATTCCTCTTGGATTAATTTAAAAATCAATAATTAGATATTTTAATTCCATTTGCAAAATCCTTTCACCTTTACTATAACGCATATCATAACTTTGAGAATTATACTGTATCTTCTTTGACATTGGGTAGTAGTAAGTTACAGGCTCTAGACATACTCAAGAAAAGGGGATCATTCAAAGGCATAGATACAGGGGCCTTCTTAGAATTATGCCTCCCACAGATGCTAACAATCAAACGTCAACAGAAGAGGTGAGGTTACCAGAGTGGAGCACTGGATAGGAAGAGAAGAGTCGGTCTATTAAGCAAGTGAAAGATAATTGATAGAATTCTGGAACAAGTTCTATCTTATAGAAACTTTAATCTGGATTAAGAAGATGATTTCTCCCTCTATGGACCTGGAAATACATTTTGCTTCTTCTTTTTTTTTCTTTCTTTTTTCTTTTTTTAATTACTGTCAGATTTTCTTTCACAGTTTTACTTTTAGCTCTAATAATCACAAAGATATCACATAAATATAACTGATAAGCAGGGAGGTTTTTTTCCCCAGAGATATAAACAGCCTGGTAGAGAAAATCAGGAGAAAAAACTAGCAAGCAAACAAAAGTAGACAAGATAATTAGAGAGCAGATATATGCAGTAATGAATTTCAATCTCAAAAAAAAAAAAATCCAGCTAACAAAGCAGTTATATTTTCACACACATTAACAGAAGGTAAAAGCAAGAGAAAATTGAATTAGTAAAAGATTTAAAAAAAAAAAAAAAAAAGGTTTTCAACCACAATCTCTCTGGAACTTTGCCTTGCTGCTGCTAAAATTTTGGATTTGCACTTGTAGAATTCTGGCTCCCTGCAGCAGTGGCACACCTTCCAGCTCTTTCTGCCCTCCCACCCAGGACACACACAACTGGGGCATGGAGGCAGACAGAAATTCTAACCCTGCTCATCAGCAGGTTGACCTTCTCATTCTAAGAAATGTTGTGGATTTATTTAAGATTCTAATGTTGGGATCTAATGGTGGAATAGTTATATTGCTAGACTCCCACAGTCAACCACAGTTCGAGTCCTGGACCTGGCGGCTTAAAACTAACGCCAGGCATGTGTGCGTATGTGCCCCAAATCCCAAGAGAAGAATGGATTGTGGCATGGCCAACACCTCTGGGGGGTGATTTCTTGCTTTCTGTCTCTCTGTCTCTCTGGTGAACACATGCACCCTATAGCAAAAATCTTTCTCAAAGAAAAAGATTCTAATGCCTGGCTGGACTCTTAAGAGTCCATACTCTGCTTGTCGCCTGCCTAGACCTATAATAATATTATCAATGACAATAATAATGATGATGGCCACAGCTATTAAACATTTATGAAACTACATTAATTCAGCATATGTTGTGTTCATGTATGTTCATTTAGTGGAGTAATGTAACAGGAAAGCATTTTTCAAAGAAGAAGCTGATATATTTCCATCCTTCAATTGTGTTCCATGGAAAAGCTCTCCGTCTCCCAAGGCTAGACTGGAGACTGAGAACTCTGAGGTGGGAGAAAGTGGGTTAGCACTCAATAGACTTAAAAGTAACACTCTGGCTTTAGAACAGTTAGAATTATGTCTGAAGAACTATCATGCAGACAAATGGAAAGTTCATTTCAGAAAAGGAAGGCCATACTAGCCGCTGAGGAATTCTAAAATGGAAAAGACTGAATGAGATAGAGAGGATAGAGGAATAGTTCTACATGAATATTCTGAACTTTTCTTTTTGGGCTTGGTCCTTGAGAAAATGCAGTAAAAGTAGCATTGAGAGAAAAGAAGGAGGTAGGTTTCAAATTCTACCTAGATTCTGGGCATGGCCATATCCTATTAAATTTGATAGCTCTGCATAATAAAGACTAGTGAAATTCTAAGGATATAGTTTTTTGAGCCTTGTATATTTTCCTTAATTATGAATGAGATCCAGAATTTCCTACAGCCTCTAAAAGTGGGTCTTAGAAGACAGGTAGGTGGTCTGCCATGGGGCCTGTTTGGCAAGAGGAGAGGTGACTGCAGCAGAGGCGAGAGTAGACAGATGGTCACCTAACTGAGACTCACAGGGACCACTGTACTACTGAGAGGTGAGCTGAGCTGAGTCAGCCAAAAAGAGTTAAATGCCCTGGCAAGAATAGTCTTAACCTCAAATACGTCACCTACAGGCACAGGCGTTAAGTATAGTTAGAGACATTTCATGATCTATCAAAAACTGATAAGATTATATTTTGCTATCACCTATATCTGACATTTGATATAAAATTACTTTCTTTTTGGTACCTATAATCCTGGTCTATTTAAAGCATCAAATGTCAACAAAAAGCAGACCTGGGCCTGTTCCTGCTCACTGCTGCCTCCCACAATCATTATTCCCAACATGACAGGCTTCTTCTCTTCCACCAGATGGTTAATATGTCCAGTCTTGGATAATAATTTGAAGTCTGCAACAGTTAAACTGTAAATAGGATGAAGTTATGTTTTGTTTTGTTTAAAAAAAAAAAGAGCAAAGAACAGATTTTGCTAAAAAAAAAAATAAAACAAAACTAAAGGGGAAAAAAAAGAATCAAATTTAACAATAATTCGGCTAATTTGTGTAATGCATATTTTTAAAGAAACAAGTCCCAACAATTTAATTATGTGTCCTTCACACTAATCTTTTTCTTTCTCCTCATCAGCTCACGCTGAATCTTATGCTGGAGTTTAAAGAGCACCTCAGCAACCTGTCTTTGGCCTTCATGCCAGCTGGAGGCCAAAACCTCCTTCAGCTGCTTGTGTCCGGTGGCTGCTATAATAATGATGCCTCAACTTCAGGAGTTCTATTTCCAGTCCATGTGAACTAATTAAAAGGAAAGCCTTCATTTGCCTTTCTGGTAATCCCAGATCAGCATGAGAGAGCCATACCACCTCTCTATTCTAATTTTAGTTCTTTTCTGGTGTTTCTTCTCCTTTGCAGGAAAGCAGCCTATGACACTAAGCACTTAAAGGCTTTTGTTTTTGTTATTTCTGCCATTTGGAAAGAGGCACTTTTCCACTTTACTCTTTTTTAGATTTTTCCCCTCCTATTGACTTTTTCCAGCAGGAGGTGATGGTTTGAAACTACTAATGAAACTGTAGAGTCTAGACTACTTACCCAAGGTGGTTGACTTGCTTAACCAGTGACCTTAGGAAGGTACTAACTTCAAAAATTCTTCATATAGAGGGACCAGCAGTTAGCATAATGGCTATGTCGCTGGACTCCCATGTAGTCAACCGTGGTTCAAGTCCTGGACCCGGTGGCTTAAACTCACGCCAGGCGCGTGTGCATGCGTGCTCAAGATCCCAAGAGGAGAATGGAGGAGAAGGGATTGGAAGGGATTGTGGGGTGGCCATCCCCCCTGGGGGGGTGATTTGCTTTCTCTCTCTCTGTCTCTGTCTTTCTGGTGAGCGCATGCACCCTGTAGCGAAAATCTCTCCAAAAAAAAAAAAAAAGAAAACTCTTCATATAGAGAGAGCTTTATGGACACAACTTTCCATAAAGACATAGCATTTGTTATTACTGGTAATCTCAGCTTTTATCATGGGAATTCACAACATACTTATTCAGAACATTTCCACTGAAGAACTCAGAACTCATAAGTCACTCCTTCTAGGCTAAGGCACCATTTCTGAATCTTTCAAAAAGGATCCTGCAGCCAGCCTAAGGAGGATGCATCCTACATTGATGACTTCACAGTTCAAATCCCAGACCCAGTGACTTGAAAGTTACACCAGGTACTTGTGTATGTGCTCAAAATTCTAAGAAAAGAATGAAGAGATTGCAGCATGACCATTCCTTTCCCTGCAGGGAGTGGGTTTCTCACTTTCTCTATCTTTCTGTCTCTCCATCTCTCTCTGGTGAATGCATGTGCCTTACATACAATGAACATAAAATTATAACATAGAATAGCAAAAAACTAAAATAAATAAAAATTAAATGATTCCCATTACATATAATAAACATAAAATTATAACATAGACTCTTCCCACACTTCCCTTACCCACTGAAAAATCTGCTATCTACTTAACATAACTACTTGGATATCCAATAGTGTTTCAAACTAAAATGTCCAAAACTCTTCTTTCCCGTCTCAATTAATTTGATCTTCCAAAGGTCAAAGGGGCCAAATCCTTGAATCACATCTTTGGTTCCTTTCATTTTCTCATTTCCTATATCCAACCCATCACTCTGAGTAAAAAGCTTAAGTCCTTAAAAGGGCTATTGGGCCTTGTACGATCAATCTCCCCACATTTACCTTCTGACCTACAAATATGTCATATTTCAAGGGATAGCACTCAGATTGGACTCATCTGCTTAAGCTGGAAACTGTAGAGCCTTCCTTGACTGTTTTTCCTCACCTATGCACATCCAGTCAATTACCATGATCTGTTAATTACACTTTTCTGATATCTCTCAAATCCATTTATGTCTTTCCATTGTTGATGAGACTGTGTTCTCCCCACCACCAATCACACCTCATCTCAAATACTACATATTAATACTAGAGTGATATATTTATTCATTTTTGCCATAGCTTGAGTGCACTCACTAGAGAAAGAGAAAGACAGATCAGAAAGAGAGGAAAAGTGAGAAATCACTCCCCAGGGAGGTTGGCCATGCTGCAATCCCTTCTCCCTCAGGCTTCTCTTGGGATTTGGGGCATGTACACACATGCAGCTAGTGTGATTTTCAAGCCACAGGGTCCTGGACTGAAACCATGGAGTCAGCCATGTTGGATCTAGCATCTTAACTATAGTGATCTTTGCTGGTCCCTAGAGTGATATTCCTATTTAAATGCAAACCTGTTTATATCATTCTTTAATCCCTCTAACATTAAAGCTCTTCCCTTTAATAACTTTTTTTTGATGCTATATAAGTTGAAGCTTTAATCACAATTCATACTACTTTTTTTTTTTTTTTGAGAGGTTTTTGCTATAGGGTGCATGCGCTCGCCAGAAAGACAGAGAGACAGAGAGACAGAAAGCTGAAATCACTCCCCAGGGAGGATGGCCATGCCACAATCCCTTCTCCTCCATTCTCCTCTCGAGATCTTGGGCATGCAGGCACATGCACCCGGCATGAGTTTAAGTCACCAGGTCCGGGATTCGAACCGTGGTCAACTATATGGGAGTCCAGCAACATAGCCATTACGCTAACTCCTGGTACCAATTCATACTTTTTAGATGACCCTTTGTTATAATAAAATCATTGGTCCACTTTAAAGTGTTTTCTAGCATATCATTTGTCTTTCAAAGTGTATTAGTCTTTGTTTTATTAAAAGCCAGTTTTGTCAAGATTAATACTTTTGTGCATTCAATCATTTACAAACTGAACTAAAGCTTTAGTAATAGTCCATTTATACTTTTAAGTCAAAAGGTCAGCTACTTTGGCATAAGTATAGACTTAAAACTACTATAGATTTCAAATAATAAGAATATTAAAGAAGACAAATAATAACATTAAGAATGGCAATAATATTGAAGAAAAATATTATTTGTCATAGTTTACAAATTACATTTACATAAATAAACTCATTTATTTCTACAAACACTCAAAAAGGATATAATATTCTCTCTTTTCAGAAGATCATATTGAAGATCAGAAAAGTCAAGTGATTTGATGGAGAAATATCTAGCAAATAAGCAATTGAACTGATGTTTCAAATCATTCTCTTTCAAAATGTTTTACATGGCAGTGCGTTTATATGAAGGTTCTTAAATGCAGAGTATGACAAATTACCTATGCTTCTGGTCATGAAATGCTACTTTAAAAAAAATTTTTTTTGAGAGGTTTTTTGCTATAGGCTGCGCTCGCCAGAAAGAGAGAGACAGAGAGACAGAAAGCGAAAAATTACCCCCTGGGGGGATGGCTATGCCACAATCCCTTTTCCTCCATTCTCCTCTCAGGATCTTGGGCACTCATGCACATGTGCCCAGTGTGAGTTTAAGCCACCAGGTCCAGGACTCGAATCATGGTCGGCTACATGGGAGTTCAGCGACATAGCCATTATGCTAACTTCTGGTACCTTAAAATATTTTTTTACAGAGAGATTTTTTTTGCTATACAGCAATGTGCATTCACTGGAAAGACAAAGAGATAGAAAGCGAGAAATCATCCCCCCAGGTGGCATGGCCATTCCACAATTCCTTCTCCTCTGTTCTCCTCTCTCCCATTTTCCTGTCAGGATTTTGGGCACACATGTACATGCCTAGCGTAAATTTCAAGCCGCTGGTCTGGGACTTGAACCTCAATCAGCCATGTGGGAATTCAGTGATGTAACAATTGCACCATATGCTGGTCCAGAAATACTACTTTTTCAAGATGTTACCTTAAAAGTTTTACTTTTAGGAGCCAGCAGGTGGCGTGGTGGTTAAGCTTGCTGGACTCCCACATGGCTGACTGCAATTTGAGTTCCAGACCTGGCGGCTTGCTTTTTCACTTTCTCTCTCTCTCTGGTCAAATTAAAATAAGTAAATGAAGTTAAATAAAATAATTATTTTTAAAAAGTTTTACTTTGAGACCAGCAGTTAGCGTAATGGCTATGTTGCTGAACTCCCACGTAGCTGACCACGGTTCGAGTCCTGGACCCGATGGTTTAAATTCATGCTGGGTGCATGTGCATGTGTGCCCAAGATCCTGAGAGGAGAATGGAGAAGGGATTGTGGCTTGGCCATCCCCCCTGGGGGGTGATTTCTCGCTTTCTGTCGCTCTGTCTCTGTCTTTCTGGCAAGCTAACGCACCCTATAGCAAAAACCTCTCTGGGGGAAAAAAAGGTTTTACTTTTAAATAAAAAGGTTGACTTTTTAATCCAAAGCAAATCAGCTCTGTTCTTCCATATTATAACTAAATATCAGTCAATTGTAAAAGTTTTGATGTAATGTGGATATGGTTATCACATTAGGGAACCATAGTAACAAGCTACTGGAAACCATTTCAATGGCTAAAAGGTTAGATTTTGGTTCTGTTTAAAGGTCAGACCTGAAGATAATCTGATGAGTGTAATTTCTCCACACAGTTTGAATGGTACCACCAAAGTTATGGCAGCAATGAAATGTGTGTGTCCTTAAGCCCTCCCTCTGGCAACTAGTGTCAGAGTGGAGACAAAGCACCAGGACTTCGCAACTAGATATATAATTTCTCTTCCTTTCAATTGAAAAATAAATAAATAAATAAATAAATAATATTTCTGTCTACCTCAGAGGATTGTTGAGAAAAAATTTTAGTCACCAGCAAAAAAAATAAAAATAAACAAAACTTCTTGCACTAAAATAAAGCCAAGAAAGATTTTTTAAAAGGCAAGTGTCAAAGAATTGGATCATTGGAAAAGTCATGACGTCTTTTTCTGTTTTTCTATGCAAAAATGTGTCATGCCTTTTCCAACACCCCAATACTTGTCATTCCTACAACTTTAGAATGTTAAATCTGAAAGTAGTCATTCAAATAAGTATTTACTGAATAATAATTATATGTTCAGAACCTCTCATGGGTCCATACATCATTTTTATTTACAACCTCATCCTTCCCCTAGTTTCCTATAAAATTTATCTATTACATGACAGACACACAATAAATGCTAATGTTCACTGAGTGAATGCCGGGCTAGGTATAGACTCTAAATAATTTTGTTAGTATTATAATTATTGCCACTACTACTGATAGGTACTAACATTCATTGAGTACCAACTCTATGCCAAGTACTGTGCTAATCACTGTGAGTATCACCACACCACATGACAGGGTAAATTAATCTGACTGACTATAGATTAGGAAACTGTAAATCAAGTTTCATAATCTCATAGCTAGGTAGGAGTTTCAATCTCATACTTACTAATCAAACTGAGTCTGACTTCAGTGCCTACAAGACACCCGAGACACATCTACTCTAGCTTATCTTCTAGAAAGAGAAGACAATAAGTAAGTAAACAAGGGGTCAATATAATGTTAAGTAGTAACTAAAGCTATGGAAAAAAGAAAACAGAATGACAGGACAGAAATGAATAGAGCAAAGTAGAAAAATGGCTAAGAACAGGGACAATAGCAGCCAGTTTGAATTTCACTTTTATCTTTACAGGCTTATACATTTTTTAGTTATTCATCCTCTTTGGGTTTTTGTTTCCTTATCTGTAAATAATACATAATCGATATGATAGTCATGAGGTTTAAATGAGCTGATACACTTATCCCATGGTATCTGAGGGAAATTGATTCCAGGACCTTCCAGCAATACCAAAATTCATGGATGTTCCAGTAGGTTATATAAAATGGCATAGTATTTGCATACAACCTATGCACATCCTCCTATATACTTAAAATCATCTTTAGATTACTTATAATACCTAACACAATGTAAATGCTATTAAATAGTTGCTATATGGTATTGTTTAGGAAATAATAGTAAGAAAAGTCTGCACATGCTTAGTACAGATGCAACCAATTTCTTTTAGAATATTTTTGATCCTTGATTGGTTCAATCTGTAGATGCAGAACCTCCAGCTCTGGAGGGCCAACTAAATATGCAAATGGATGAAATAGTGCCTGATACAGAGTATTATTGAAATATTTGCTAATCACTATTATCGTTCTTTTGTGTCTTTGCTATTATAATTATTAGCATACCAAGAGCTTCTTGAGATCAGGTCATTAGGGAAGTCCTCTATGAAGAAGAGCAGTTGATCCAAAATCTAAATGGCACTCAGCCACATGAATATTTGAAGACAGAGATACCAGGCAGAGGGAACCAAAGTGCAAAAGCCCCAGGTCAGAAGCCCCAGTAAAGACCAGTATGTGTCAGGATGACTTTGCTGAAGATGTAAAGAATTAGTCTAGAACCAGGCTAAACTATGCTTCACTGGCCATGACAAGAAGTTGGATTTTAAAAGCAATGCAAAGCCATTGTACTGTTTTAAGCACATAATGACATGCTTTGATTTGTATGTTATAAATATTACTCTGGCTGCCACAAAAAAACTGGATTATGGGACCAGCAGTTGACGTAATGGCTATGTCGCTGGACTCCCACGTAATGGACTGAAGTTTGAATCCTGGACCCAGTGGTGTAAACTCATGCCGGGCGCATGTGCATGCATGCCCAAGAACCCGAGAGGAGAATGGAGGAGAAGGGATTGCAGTGTGGCCATCACCCAGGGGGGTGATTTCTCACTTTCTGTCTCTCTGTCTCTCTCTGTCTTTCTGATGAGCGCACGTGCCCTATAGCAAAAACCTCTCAAAATAAATAAATAGATAAAATAACTGGATTATAACTTCCATAGACTATCAGTACAACCCCTCCCATTAGTCACTGTGTTTTAAATCTCAGCGTTTTTACAAGGAAAAATAATTATTTTGCTATATTTTTGAAATGTTGGTATTAGTGGTTTTTAAAGTACAGATTAAAGGACTCAGTCAGTGTGTGTGTGTGTGTGTGTGTGTGTGTGTGTGTGTGTGTATACATACTCTCACACATTCATTTTGATCAAAAACTACTTGAAATATTCACACAAACCATATTTATGATTCTAAAATTTATGTGAAACATGCTTACTAGAATTTAAAATCATCTCTCTTTGAAAGAATGTAGTTGAATAGTTTACGTACTGTAAATTAGATATAAAGCCAAGAGATTATTTATGTCCCACTTTCATATTTCTGTCTTTTGGTCAATACAGTTATTTGCCTCTTGCCTCTCCTTCTCCCCCAAAAAGAAGCATTGCCAATATGACTGAATAAAACCAGGTATGTTTTACTAGTGGGTATTGTTACTTTCCTTAATCTTGTTCTTATTCTCAGCCTTATTCCTCCACATCCTTCCTCTCTAAATTCACGTTGACTTAAGTACATCAAAAGCCCACTTAGGCCACACCAGCCTACTCAGTTTTATCAGAGATCTTCGGTATGGGTTCTTCAGCCTCAAAGCCGCTATCATTCAAGTCACGTATTGATAACACTGTGTGCAGAGGGCATTGGAAGAAGAGCATTGCTAGGTCTTTGGCTAGTTTACTACCATCATTACATTCAACTATCCTCTTTCACTTCTAACACCAAAAAGAACAGTAATGTACTCAAAAAGAATATAACACCCATACTCTGATGAAGATCTTAAAGCCCTATCTTACCACACATGTAAATGAACCAAAACCACAATGCAATTTGTACAAAGATGCCTCTTAATTTCTCCAACTCATAATGACTTTCAACTTAAAAATTCAAAACCGTATCTGCACAAGGTGAACTGCTTTACCTGTTTGGTCCTTCTCCTTGTCCTTGACTTCTGTGTTCTCCACAGAAGAGGTGGGTGGACTACCAGGAGGACTGGAAGTAAAGCTTGCACACCCTGCAGATGTGTTGATTTCAAAATACTCTTGGTTGTGATTCATTCGATGAAAATCCAGAGAAGACACAATAGATGTTCGTTGTTTGGGCTAAAATAAATGAGCATAATGAGAACATTAATATGATTGTGTTCATCTTCAGTCCAATCTCCCCATCAATTTAATCTAAGTGCTGATTTTTTTTCCAGTTATACTATCAATATAAAATATAAATGAATTTTACTAACAAACCCTAAATAATTATCCAATTAATTAAATAATAAAACATTGCTTAGTGAAAAATATGATGGCATAGTTGATGATAATAATTAGGTTTTTTATTTGATTTCCACAGAACATTATAGAAATACAGTGTACAGAATTTTCTCTTAAGGATCCATTTGAAAGTTGCAGTCTTAAGTCACCTTTCATACACCTAACATTTATTAGCATCTGGCATTTGCCAGGCCCTGAGGATACAAAATCTAATAATAAAAGGGCCCTTACAACATTGAAGCATAATTAAGGCAGTTTTGTTTTTTGACTCTTTATATCATCCAAGGAATTGGTGGCATTAGATATTGTCCCCAAGTACCATATGCTGGAATTTTATAATCAAAATGAAATAAAGTTATACAGAACATTTTCTAAAGATATAGGAATCTAATAGGTATTTGTGGTGAACTTTTAGTTTCTTTTTAAAGGATTTTAATTAATCCCCAAATAGCAAGAAAAGTCCATTTAAACATAAAAGTTAAAATTATGGAGTAATAGCAGATATAATCTATACCCTTTGTCAGTAATGGGTTATTCCCTATAGCAATTTTCTGGGGTTTTTTTCCCCATAGTTTTAATTATATTCACTTTTTCTCCTGCCTAGCAGGGCTTCTAACATTGTCCTTCAGAAAAATCGCAGTTTTTTTGACTTTCAGATGTGCTTGTATTTCCCAAGAACGAATCCAAATTTTCTTATTTTTTTATTCTTCTCAATTAAATTGATGAAATATTAACCACATGTATTATTTGTAATAATTACAATAACCTTTTGTGTCACTAATATTTTCACTGCCTTCAAATATTTACTAATCACTGAGCCCTATAGATTATTTTCTTGCAAAGTTGTCAAATTACCCTGTAGCTTCTAGATCATCATCATTTTATTTTTCAAGTAGATACCATTTAGTCTACAACCTAAAGTAGACAATTTAGAAAATAACTACATTTTATAGGATGATTTTTTTCCTTTTTGGAGAGATTTTTGCTATAAGGTACGTGCGCTTGCCAGAAAGAGAGAGAAAGAGAGGTAGAGAGCGAGAAATCACCCCACGGGGGGGATTGGCCACATTGCAATCCCTTCTCCTCCATTCTCCTCTTGGGATCTTGGGCACACATGTACATGCACCCAGCGTGAGTTTAAGCCACCAGGTCTGGGACTCGAACCGCAGTCAGCTACATGGGAGTCCAGCGACATAGCCATTACGCTAACTGCTGGTCCCCCTTTTATAGGTTTTTTAATGCATAAAGTGTGAAATTATCACAATATGCTTTATTCTTTCACCACTGCAATAATTCAATGAAAAAGGTTGAGAGGCATAAATATTGTTATTTAAGAAAGTTCAAGTCATTTATTATTATGACACACCAACTCAGTAAGAGAATTTAAATTAGTACCCACACAGGACTCAGTTGTTATGAAATATGAAAGATCAGGGTCTTCTGTCGGGTTTGATGTCTCATGAAAAGTCTATCCTTGAGGCTACTGAATCTCAATTTTACATTCAGAGTCCTTTCCAGTAGGCAATTAAAAAGGCATGAACTATGACACCGGTTTCAATGCAGACATGGGTGTGTCCATCATTCTTGGTTGTTTTATTATATTGTGTTGTATTTTTATTTCACTTTATGTACAAACAGACAGCAGACCAAATTTCTGTTTCCTCTCATAAATTTTGTAAAGGTCAAGTCAATTCCCTGGCTTCTAAATGTTTGAGAACCCTGACCACCCATAGTTCTAATTGCATTAAAAACACAATTTGTTATGCAATCATCAAAATAGACAGGCTATTTTTGCTGCTTTAATTTATTCTGCTAATATTTGCTGAGTTTATACTAAATTTCTGATACCACGATAAGCACTGTGATAGGAATAAGACAAACAAGACATCATCCCTGTTCTCCTGGTGATAGTATCGAGGTGAGAGCAAGGATGTTACATGAGGGAAGAGACACATAATCCAGTGATTATGCTTCAGTAAGTGCACTACACTTTTGAGAGCTATGGTATGTGGAAGCACAGAATATAAGGGAGCCAAAGCCTCCAGTATAAGAAGAGGTTCAGCAAAAGGCTTCTGTGGGCAGGTGATTCTTAGCTGAGTTGAACTGTGACGACACAGAGGTGGTGGGAAGATGAAAGAGATGTGGAGAAGGAAGTACAAAACTGCAAGGAGCTCAGTATGTCTATAGTGAAGAGTAGATGAAAGCAATAGTGAGTTCAAGACACGAGGTATTAGGAGGATAGGGACCAAATCATAAAGAGTTCGTAATGCCATGTTAAGGAGTCTGGTCTTTAACCTGAATATTTTTTAAAAACACTGAATTTTCATGCAAGAAGATTTCATAATTGGATTTGTATTTTAATAAACTCACTTGAGCAGCTTAGAGAATGGATTGTCAAGATCAGATTAGTGAAAAGAAGACTAGTTAGGTGTATGTTGCAGAATTCCAGCCAAAACACAATGTAGCCCTGAAGTAAAACAGTACTAATAGGGTTGGCAATTAGCAGATGCTAATGTGGTTATCTCTTTAGGACCAGGCATCTGATTAGCTATGAAGGTATATTTTAAGGGGGAGGTCTAGGATAATTTATCACTTGGATAGGTGCCAGAAGGTAAGCTTTTTTTTTTTTTTTTTGACATACTCCTATACAAAAACTACATAAGATGTATGTTTATATGTATAGAGACTCAGTTTAGACCACTGAATACATGTTTATACAAATCTTCATATGTCTCCTTCTTTCAGGTTGCTATGACAGCACTGTAGCGCCAAGGAAAGGTGGAGAAAGGAAGACAATTCCAAAGGGAAACATAGAGCAGTGATCATCTGACCTCGTTCTTGTTTCTTTGGAGTTGTCCATTGGTTAATGAACACGAACACAGAGGAGGAAGTCATTGTCTAAAGTTCTCTGAGCATCTGAGGTGATGACAAATGAGAATCAGTATATGGTAGTCATTCTCTCAGGCATCAGGCCTTTCTCCTGTTTGACAATGAAGTTTTATTCCTACACAACTACAACTATGGCCCATTCATTTACTTACAGTCTACAGCTACTTTCACACAATAATGGCAGAGTTGAGTAGTTGCCACACAGGCCGTGTTACTCACAACATCTACGATCTTTATTGTCTGGTACTTTAGAGAATGTCATAGCCTGACTGCAACCCATATAGATATCCATATATGAATAAATGAGAACATATGATTCCTGACTATGATGAGATATAGAAAATGTGTACCTTGTATTTATTTCCAATTATCTCTAGATTGGAATCTATGTTCTTATTATCTACTTTTATGCTTCCTCTTCTCTTGTTTTCAAATGACTTAAACTAACAGACATCCTAAAACTCCATATGCTTAGACACAAGTGAATTTTACATCATTTGATTCATTTAATTCTTCAGCCTCCTAATAAAATGTCAGATAGGACTAAAGGAATACACCGGTGTCGATTTAAAGAAAAAGAGGTGTGGGCAAAAGTCAATGGTGATATTAAATTATCCAAGAAAAATCAAGGTTCAAAATGAATTCCCAGAGAAGACCACTGAATGTCAGAAAATGAGTGCTGACATCAATAGAAATATGTGGAGATGAGATAACACTGGCTCATTGGTAACTTATATGGTTAGAAAGCAATGTTCTAGCAAGGCAATGGGAGCAAAATTAGGTGCCTTCTTAAGTACTTTTTAAAAGAATGAGCAAGGTAGTAAAAAATAAGGTGTCAGAACAGTAGCATTTTCCTATAGAAATTTAAACCAATATGGAATAATTTGTGCATACAGAAAAAAAAGACTTAATTCTAATTTTTTCCCAAAATAATAGCTTACTATATCATTTCTTCACTGATTTGAAATGTCTCCTTTATTATATACTGAATTTCCAAATATAAACTGGATTTACATTTTTACTGTTATGTTCCCACTAACGTACTTGTCTACTCTGCTAATACCACACTCTTATTATTTTTTTTGAAAGGTTTTTGCTATAGGATGTGTGTTCTCACCAAAGAGACAAAAGAGACAGTGGGAGGGAAAGTGAGAAATCATCCCCTGGGGAGGTGGCCATGCCACAATCGCTTCTCCATTGTCATCCTGAGGTTCTGGGCAGGTATACACATATGCCAGGTGTAAGTTTCACGTCCTCCAACTGCGGTTGACCATGTGGGAGTCCAGTGCCTTAACCACTATGCCACCTGTTGGCTCCCACCACACTCTCTTAATTACTGCTGAGGCTTCTCCTCCTACCTTCTAGAACTGCTAGTGAATGGATATTGCATCTCTCTCCATGAACTTTTTCTTTTAATGCAAGAAGACATGTATGTGCCTGAGGGAGGAAGAGAGAGGGGGAAAGAGAGAGAACCCCACAAATCACCTGGTCACACTACAATCTTTCTTCTTCCTATTTTCCATCCTATCAGGATGTTGGGGACATGTATGTGCAATTGATATGATGTTCAAGCCAACAAGGCCTGAACTCAAACCTCTGCATAGTGCCTAACTGCAGCACTATGGGATTGGCTGTCTTGCCATTATATTTGAAGTCCCTTATGTGCCTAAGGGGAATATTTTTTTAACAAGAGAGTAGAGAAAATGAGGTTGTTTTTTTTTTTTTTGAGAGGTTTTTGCTATAGGGCACATGTGCTTGCCAGACAGAGAGAGACAGAGAGACAGTGAGAAATCAACCCCAAGGGGGAATGGCCACGCTGTAATCCCTTCTCCTCCATTCTCCTCTCAGGATCTTGGGCATGCATGTACACGCACCCGATGTGAGTTTTAAGCTACCGGGTCCATTGAACCAAAGTCGACTATATGAGAGTCCAGCAAAATAGCCATTAGGCTAACTGCTGATCCCAAAATGAGGTATTTTTGACATGGTCTTGCCATGTCATGATCCTCCAGCTCCAGCCTCCCAGTTAGCTAAAATTACATACACAACTCTCCTGACCTGTTCTGGTTGGTCTGGGAATTGAACTTGGGCCTCCCATGTGGTCTCAGCCTAATGCAATGGCACATGCCCTTGAACCACCATGACTGGCTGAGCAATATTGGATTTCATTGATCCTTCTTATTTTATATTCTGGAAGTATTCTTCAGTTTGGTGTTCTAAAGCACCTTCATTAATCTTTTCAAAAATACTATTGACCATCAGTTATATGTCAGACACTGTTCTTGGCTCTGGGAATGCCATCAGTGAATAAATAAGACATGGCACACACTTTAGGCATTTTATTATCACTTTTAATGTGGTGATTCTATTTTTAACTTTATTTTGCCAGAGGGTACTGTGTGTTTGTACATGTGTGTGTGTAACAGAGAGAGAGAGACAGAGAGAGGGAGAATGGTATCTCCTCAATGGGGTTTGGTTGTACTGTGATCCTTTTTCCTTCATTTCTCCTTCCTGTCAGGATTTTCGGCATGCATACACACTCAACCTGCACATTTTTCAAGGTTCGAGGAAAGATTTGAGCCAAGGTTGGCTACGTGGGATCTGCCTCCCCATAGTGTTAACCACTGTGCCATAGGGCTATCCCTACATTTTAATTAAAACAAAATCTTTATTTCAGAATATTCAATTGAAAAAATATCTTGTTCTTAATTTTATAAATTCAGTAGCCTTCCAAATCAACCCAAGTTTACTAGAATCTTTTTTCTGATATTAATTCTGTTTTTTCAGGGGTTATTTTCTTTTTTCATAGAGCTTGGTTTATCTCTTTTGGTTGTTAATTTTCCTCAAGTGTTGGACATTCTTGACTAACAATTTTTTGCCCCCTAGGTACTATCCCATTTCTCTTTCCTGTTCTAATTCTCATTATGGGAGACTTGGCCTTCTTGTGGTGGTGGTGGGGGGGGGGGGGGGTGGGAGCCAGTTCCATGAATAAGGGGTTGAGGTCCTTTCACTGCTTTGACCACTCCCTGCTGGCTTTGATAACCATGCCCTGCTGCTCAAGTTTGCAGTTTTTCATAAACTCTAATAAGAATATCAAGTCCATCGACTGTCTAGTGATATTCTCTCTGGATTGTGGATTTATTTCTCTGGTTTTGTCCAAATTCAACAATATTTCCTTATATCTTTCAGAACTTTTCAATTGCCTCTGAGAATAATACTTCCTATTTTTTTTTAAACAGCTATGAATTTACTCCTAATTTGACATATATTTTTATCATTTAAATTGCATGGAAAGGGGAAGAAAATGAAAACAGTTGGGATCTGTCCACCATTCTGAATTAGAATTCTCTTATTTGTCTGCCTTGATCACTTTGAAAACATAATACAGAAGGGATATGAAGAGCTCTAGACAACTCAGTGAAAGTAGATGTGCCCTTTTTGTTACCGGCAGCATGAATATTGAAAACAATTTATAGTCTCTTTCTATTCAATTAAAGAAGACATTTTAATATGTGATATGGTTTTCTTCTGTCATGAATATGATGTTACTATGTTAAGACTTGTTCTAAACATGTAGAACTTGTCTAAATACAGGTAAAATATCATTCTTCTGCTTTTAGAAAATGGTCAAACATCAAAAGGAAAAAATGTATGATTAATGCAGCAGAGTTAAAATAGGCAGTAGAGAATAGCAAGCACTTAATAATGGATATCCTTCCACACACTTGAAATTTGCTATCACAGTTAAGCCTGCAATGTTGGTACTAAAAGTAACTATTACTCCTTCCATTTTAGACTTCTCTTCCAGAGAAGTCTCACAGTTAGCAAGTAGGGGGGCTGAAATTAAAAGATAGGTCTACAAAATTGACTAAATTGATTGCACTCCCCCCTAGGATACCACACTATACATAAAACAAAAGAACTAAATATAAAGTTACAAGTAGAGTCAAAAACCTAATAGCTCTTAATTTCTCTTCTTTATCTTAATGAACAATTTTCCTACTCTTCAGCCTATTGATAGTATTGAATTTTTAAAAAATAAGCATTGTTTTAAAGAGTGTTGAAAGAAAAATATGAGTGGGTAGAAAATGGGAACAAATAAAATCTAATTCTGCTATGTACTAAACTCTTTCAGTCACTAGGTGTTATATTGAGAGACAGAAATTTTTAAAAAATCGTTATACCTTTTTTTATCTTTTCAATTAAGTTCTATATAGAAATATTTGGTTCTACATTAACATATATAATCATCTTCTAGTAAAAAATAAAAATTATAAAACTGTTTATATTCTTAGTTTTTCATACATATGAGCATAAGTTTTTTAAATGGAAATTCTGTAACATATATTTTTTTCATGAGTTAGTTTCTTTATAGAAGCTATTCAAACTTGCATTGGAAAAGCTACATAGAGACATAAGAGGATAATAAAAGTTTTGCCTTTTATCTAGTGTTATTCAATGGAAGTATTAAGTATCTCTGAGTTTGATGCAGATACTGAAGAACTGGAGAGCATTTTGACCTCCAAATGTGAGGGTTGGCTTCATAGAGGTTTCTCCCAGTATTAAAATAGTCACAACTACTTTGAGCATATTACCTTTTGAATAAAATATTTCAAATATTTATACAATAGTATTCCAGAGACATTCACATCAATTCAAATGTACCTCAAATTAAAAAAATAAGTCAGACCAGCTTTATTTCCCAAGTTTAAATTATTTTGTAACTAATAAAAAATAATTTGTTTCATTTCAGGAACAGTAGGAAGTAATTATACAATGGTTTATGGAAAATATGTTCTGAACAGTCGAAATAGGAAGCACATATTATTGTGTGCTTGAAAAGAGGCAATTTTTACAAATAAAGGTACACTTTGCTTTTTTTTTTTTTAATAACAGCTTAACTTTTTTTTAATTGCTAAAGGTATGTACAGTTGAGAGACAAGTCATGGTCATGCCACAATCCTTTTTCCTCCATTTCTCCATCCCTTTAGGATTCTGAGAAGGCATGCATATGTACTGACATGTTTCAAGCTTCCAGAGATGGGATTTGAACTGTGGGGTAGCCATGTAGGATCCATCTTAACTGCTGCAATATCAAGTTCAACAGCTTAATTTTTTAAAGTTTATTTTTATTGATTGAGTTGTCAGGAAAGTCATGACATATTTTTTCTTTTGGAGAGGTTTTTGCTATAGGGCATGTGTGCTCAGCAGAAAGACAGAGAGAGACAGAGAGACAGAAAGTGAGAAATCTCCCCCAAGGGGGGATGACCATGCCGCAATCCCTTCTCTTCTATTTTCCTCTTGGGATCTTGGGCACGCACCAGTTCCGGGACTCAAACTGTGGTTGACTATATGGGAGTCCAGTGACATAGCCAATATGCCAACTGCTAGTCCCGCCCTATGTTTTTAATGCAAAAATGCATCATGACTTTTCTGATGACTCAATATTGCATGAGACAGGGAGACAGAAAGAAGAGAGAGAGAGAGAGAGAGAGACAGGGAGATAGGTACTCCCAACAGAGTCTTCTGTGATCCTATCCCTATACTCAGCCACCCAACATCATAAGTGGGCACAGCAAAACTTCAGGACATGAACTAGAGACCTTCTTAAGTGACCTCAGCATCATGGAGTGTTATCAATGGACCACTGTGACTGGCCAACAGTTTAATTTTTTAAAATTTTTTATTTATTTCTTCCACTAGAAAGAGCCAGAGACGTCTCTAACAGAATCTTTATGGCATGATCCACCCTCAGACTCATTCAGTCCTGATCACAAGCACTCATGAGCCTGACATGTATAGGGAGGCCATGGATGCAAACCTGAAGACCTTCTTATGTGGTTCAGTTATATTACCTCTATATGACCATTTGGTCTCAGTTGTAAAAAATACATACAAAAAAGATCTTCTGTGCTCATTTCCTAATTTTCCCCAGGGATAAAAACATCTTATAAAACTGTAGTATACCATCACAAGGATCAAGAAATAATTCCACCACCATGAAGTTCTCCCCTATTGCCATTTTACAACCTCACTTGCTACTCTCCTGCCCCCACATCCACCTTAACTCATGGCAGCCTCTAGTTTGTTCTCTATTTCTAAAATTTTTTATGTCAAAATTTTATATAAATAGAATTATACAGTGTGTAGCCTTTTAGGATTAATCCTTCTCAGCATAATTTTATGGAGATTCAACCAAGCTGTTGTGTGTATCAATATCTTTCTCCTGTCCATTGTTGGGTAATATTCAATGGTATGGATGTTTAACCATTTACCCTTTGAAGGACAGTTGAGTTGCTGCCAGTTTTCGGCTTTTATGAATAAAGCTGCTATAAATATTGTGTACAGGTTTGTGAACATGTTTTCATTTATCTGGGATAAATTCCCAGGAGTGCAAATGCTGGATGGTATGATAGTTAAGTGTTTAATGTTTTAAGAAACTGCCAAACTGTTTTCCAGAATCACTGTACCATTTACATTTCCACCAGCAATGTATGAGCTTCTCTGTATCCTTGCCAGCATTCTGTATTGGCATCTTTAAATTTTATTTTAGCCATTCTCATAGCTGTTTAGTGATAATCGTGTTGTGCATTTCCCCAATGGCTAATGACGTAGAAAATCTTCACATGTGCTTATTTGTCATCTGTATGTCCTCTTCAATGAAATGTCTTTTCACGTCCTTCGCCCACTGTCTAACTGGCGTGTTTTTACTCTCTTGAGATTTTTCTTTTTTATTGACATATATTGTCAATAAAAAATTATAGCATATAAATTATATGTCATTGTATATATTTTATTTTTTAGTATAAGAATAAAATGTGTAATGATAAAATCAAGGTAATTAGCATATCATCACCTCAAACATTTGTCATTGCTTTGTGTTAGGAACATTCAAAATTTTTCTTTTTAGCTAATCTAAAAATATATAGAAATACATGGTAAATTGTTATTTAAATTATAGTTTTCCTCTTATAACATTTGTCATTTTATCTGCCTGTAACTTTGTATCTATTAAACAACATTCTTAGTCAATTCTCTTTAACCTTCTTACCCTCTAGTAGTCACTCCACTACCCCTTACTTATGAGGTCATCATTTTTAACTTCCCCATGTATGTAAGAACATGCACTATTTCTCTGTGCCTGGCTTATTTCACTTAACGTAATGTCCTCCAGACTTATCCATGTTGCAAATGACAAGCTTTATACACACAAACACACATATTTTTATATATATAAATAAAATTTACTGGGAAAATCATATAGATAATATATATATGCATATATATGATATATATATGCAATTTAAAAACTACTCATATAAGTAATTGTCAACTATATGGTAACTCTATCTTCTATATATCTATTATATATGTCAATCAATAAATATGTAACATATATATGGTACATATATATCACATCTATAAGTACATACATATATTTTTTTTGGGGGGGGAGAGGTTTTTGATATAGGGCACATGCACTCCACCAGAAGGACAGAGACGGAGAGACAGAAAGCAAAAAATCACCTTCCCCAGGGGGGATGGCCACGCCACAATCCCTTCTTCTCCATTCTCCTCTTGGGATCTTGGCTACGCACACACACACTCCCAGCGTGAGTTTAAGCCACCGGGTCTGGGATTCAAACTGCTGTAGACTACGTGGGAGTCCAGCGACATAGCCACTACACCAACTTCTGGTCTCATACATATATATATTTCTTATACATGTATCACATTTTCTTTATCTATTCATCTGTTGATGGACAGTTAAGTTGATTTTATAACTTAGTTACTGTGTGTAGTGCTGTAATAAACATGGGCAAATGACCTGAATAGACCCTTATCCAAAGAAGATATATAGGGGTCAGCAGGTGGCATGGTGGTTAAGGCTCTGGACTTATATCACATGTTCAACCTTGGTTTGAGTTCCGAACCCAGTAGCTTGAAACTCATACCAGGCGTGTGTACACATGTACCCAAAATCTGAGAGGAGAAAAAACGAGATGGGATTAAGGCATGATTAGTGGTTTCTCACTTTCTTTCTCTCTGTGTCTCTTTTTATCTCTGGTGAGTACATGTACCCTATAGCAAAAATCTCTCTTACCAAAAAAAAAAAAAAACAAAAAAAAAGACATACATATGACCAACAAGGATATAAAAATGCTCAACATCACTAATCATGAAAATGCAAATTAAACACGATAAAGTATCATCCCACTCCAGTCAGAATGGCTATTATCAAAAAAGATGAACAATAACATGTTGGTGATGATGCAGAGAAAGGGGAACTCTTTTTTGATGATGGTTGAAAACAGTATGGAAGACTCTCAACAAACTAAACATGGAACTGCCATATGATCCCGCAATTCCACTCGGAAAAGAAAATCAGTGTGTCATAGAGATATGTTCCTTATGTGTTCTAGATACTATCAGTAGTTCTTTGTCAAATATGATCAACAAATAGTCTTTCCAGTCCAACTAGAGAAGAGAGGAGAGGAGAGGAGAGAGACATAATAATGTCACCATAGAAACTGACAGGAGCCCCGTCACAAAGTTTAAGGACTTTAAGTTTAAGTAAGCAATAGTAATCAAGCCTGTGCTTAGCTAGGTTTAAGCTAGAGAATGAATGGACAGCTTTGGAAAAAATGGGGCATCACTAGAGAGCACCTGCACTCACCAAAGACAAAGAGACCGAGAGAGTGGAAGGGAAAGCACCTCCCTTGGGTCATGGTCATACCACAATTCCTTCTCCTCCATCTCCTTCTCCTTTCAGGATTTTGGGCATAAACACACATACACCTGGCACATTTTCTGAGCTGTCCACCTGGACTCAATCCTTGTCATCTGACATGTGAAATCTAACTGCCTCAACCACCATGCCACAGAGCTGGTCCAACAATCTGGGTTTTACATTATCTATCTGATTTGAATAATTTGTTTTCTCCTATATAGGTAGCAGAAACAAATTTGGAGAAAACATACACAAATACACAATGAAGAAATGCTATAAGTCATTCATTTTATATATATATATACTCACAAAAATGCATAAGTGTACATACACATATATACTACAAATATGCAAATAACATGTATTTGTCTTCAGTCTATTTTGTAGTTAATATACTAGTTAATTTTATAGTTATCATGTAGTTAACAATTACTTATATGACTATTTTTCAAAAATTATTTAATAATTTCAATATTCCATCTTCCATTTGAACATAAAAATTTTAATTCAAGTTTTTACTGTTAAAAACAGTGTTGTAGGGGGACCAGCAGTTGGTGTAATGGCTATGTCACTAGACTCCCATGTAGTTGACTGT
This sequence comes from Tupaia belangeri chinensis, assembly GCF_000334495.1. Taxonomy (NCBI): domain Eukaryota; kingdom Metazoa; phylum Chordata; class Mammalia; order Scandentia; family Tupaiidae; genus Tupaia; species Tupaia belangeri. The sequence goes on from NW_006159512.1 coordinate 2,739,995, forward strand.
GGTTTGAGTCCCAGACCCAGTGGCTTAAACTCACACCAAGCACCTGTGCATGCATGCCCAAGATCCTGAGAGGAGAGTGGAGGAGAAGGGATTGCAACGTGGCCATTCCCCATTGTGGGTGATTTCTTCCTTTCTGTCTCTCTGTTTCTCTTTGTGGCGAGTGCACACACCCTATAGCAAAAACCTCTCCAAAATAAAATAAAATAAAAACAGGGCTGCAGGAACCAGCAGAGGGCATAGTGGTTACATCACTGGACTCACACATGGCTGACCTTGGTTCAAGTCCTGGACATGGTGTCTTGAGACTCACACTCGGTGCGTGTGTGTGTGTGCCCAAAATCCGGGGAGGAGAATGGAGAAGGGATTGCAGCATGGCCATTCCCCTAGAGGGTGAATTCTCATTCTCCCTCTCACTGTATCTGTCTTTCTCTTCCTGGTGTGCCCACATGCCCAAAGGCAAACAACAACAAAAAACAAACCAACAAACACCTTTAAAAAAATGTAGTGTTGCAATGAAACACATTTTACAGATGTTTTTCCTGCTCTGAGTCTTTCACTGGTACTGATGAGAAATTACTAGACTGAAAATGGTATAAATATTTTCAAGACTCTTGATTCACATTATCAAGAAGATTCATAGAAATATGCCCACTATCAGTTTATAAGATCATCAGTCTGTCCCTGTATCACTATGCCTTTACCATATATTTATTAAGCACAAGGATATATTTTTATAAAGACATGAATTTTAAGTACTTCTTAGGTTAAATGTTACAGTTTTATTTCACATTTCTTTGCTAGTTAGTGCTATTAAGCATCTGTCCCTATCCTTTTAGATACCATATTTTCTTTCTTGAATCAACTATTCATATTCTTTGCTTGTTTCCCCCCCCATGATCATGTTAGTCGTCTTCTTCTTTTTTTTTTTTTTTCTGGAGAGGTTTTGGCTATAGGGCATATGTGCTCACCAGAGAGACAGAGAAACAGAAAACAAGAAATCACTCCCCAGGGGATGGCCATGCCATAATCTCTTCTCCTCCATTCTCCTCTTGGGATCTTGGGCATACACACACATGGGCCAGGCATGAGTATAAGCCACCGAATCTGGGACTTGAACTGCTGTCGGCTACATGGGAGTCCAGCCATTATGCCAACCGGTCTCATGTTAGTCTTCCTTATGGCCTGGTAATAGCTCCTTGTATATTACTATTTATTTTAACTGTTTATTATAAACATTTTTCATTTGTTATTTACTTTCTATTTTAATTGGAATTTTTTTGAAGTACTGTAACTTTTAATTTTTATGTAGTCTAGGCTATTTATCTTTACCATTGGGATTACTTTCACAGTTTTTAATGTTAAGTAAATGCCAGTGTCTCTAAGATTGCATTTGAAATACTGACAGCCTGCGTCTCTGTCTTTTCATACATTTTGTTAGTTAACAGAGAGATGACTGCTGAGTTTGTCACGTGTTACTGTTGTGACAGAAGGGGAAAAAAGGAAGTGTAATGATGGAAGATAAGAATATGTCTCTTTTATAGCTGTTATTAATCACTGTCAATATTTTATTAGAATGCATTGCCTAATGTCTGTTTATATAATTTAGCTTATTTGAAATAGTCTTTTACTTCACATATTTTCACTAACTTAATGATCCTCCTAATATATATTTTCATGTGTAATTGCAATTTTTATGTAGATATCTGCTTGTGTTGATATCTTTGTTGCATTTTTTATAGAATCCAGTTGAAGACATAAAACAAGAAGAAATTTTATGAAGACATAAAATTTTATAAAATTCAAGAAACATTTGAGAGGTGGAGGCTAGATAAGGGCACTTGAGTAAAATGAAGTGCTCTGAAATGTTGATCCACATAGGAAGGTTCTGATTTTGGCTGTAGACAATTCTCTGAGTATGCAGGCACTCCATACCTATTATCCAAAACCAACTAAAGATGGGCGGTGAACTGTCGTGTCAAGACTCTGTTGGGGATGCCACCTCACTTTCTATCTGTCACTCATGAAAGAAACAAATAAACTTTTTTAAAGAAACATTTAAGAGAAAAATACTTTTTTAAAAATTAATTTTATTGGGACCAGCAGTTAGCGTAATGGTTATGTCGCTGGACTCCCACGTAGTCGACCGTGGTTCGAGTCCCAGACCTAGTGGCTTAAACTCACGCCGGGTGTATGTGCCTGTGTGACCGAAATCCCAAAAGGAGAATGGAGGAGAGGGATTGCAGCATGGCCATCCCCACTGGGGGGTGATTTCTCGCTTTCTATCTCTCTGTCTCTCTCTGTCTTTCTGGTGAGCACACATTCCCTATAGCAAAAACCTCTCCCCCCCAAAATAAATTAATTTTGTTTTTCATTATTATCCTTCTTCAATTGGCTATACGGCATATGTGCTCACCAGAGAGAGAGGAGAAAGAGAGAGAAAAGAGAGAGAGAGAAATGAGAAAGCAAGCCACCAGGTCCAGGACTCAAACCATGGTCAACCAGGGGGGAGTCCAGTGCCTTAACCACCATACCACCTGCTGGCCCTGAGGAAAATAATCTTAAAATAGGAATATGGTCTTGTACTTGACTCAATTCAATTTACTATTTATGGCTTGCTTGTTCATATAATTCTTCATAGAATTCATGTCAAGTTGCATTAGTTATGCCATTGTCCACTCCACAAATACTTATTCTCAAGTTCTTTGCTAAACACCAAGCATAAAAGAAGAAAAACTTTTCACAGATTATTGGGAAATAATTTGCAATTACTGCTTTTATAAATAGTAGTATAATTATTATGTTTTCCATAAAATTTTCCCATATTTTTTAACACATAGACTCTGGAATACTCATGTACAAATTACATGACACACATACACAATGCTAAAAAGCATATCAGAAGGACTAGAAACCCTCATATTGGGAGTTGGATCATTGGGAATGTTCAGCCTAATCATATTTTTGCATAGAAAAATACATCATGACTTTCCTGACAACCTAATGCACGACTTGTAGAATTTATATTAAATTTTATATAGCTAAAACAGGTCTTTGATCCTTGCTTTCCAAACTCAGCAACACGAAAACAAAACAAACACAAAAACCACCATATATTTTGCCTAGATCGTATCATTTCAGTAAATGGTACCATGATGTTCACAATGGCTTAGGCTAAAAACCTAGAAATGCTTGATTTATATCCTATGTCCCCTAAAATCCACTCTGAAGTTTTATGTTCTACTTTGAAAATATGTCTCAAAACTACCCACTTCTCTTTATACCACTACACCACCGTAATGCAGGCAACTTCATTCTCTCTTCTGGACAACTACAAAACCTCCTAATTGTTTCCCCTGCTTCCATTTGTTCTCCATAAGATATTCTGTAGCAGAGTGAGGTTTTAAAAATAAAAGCATACCACATGCTTGTATAAAGCACTTCAGTGGCTTCTAGTGGTACTTGAAGTAAAATCTGCAATTCCTGATAGGCTCTCATTTAGACTCCCATATGGCAGACTGTTGTTCAAGTTCTGGACCTGGTGGCCTAAAATTAATGCCAGGCACATGTGTTTGCATGCCCAAAATCCTGGGAGAAGAAGAGATTGCAGCATCTTCCTCCCTGGGAGTAATTTCTCACTTTCCCTTTCTCTCTCTCTTCTCTGATGAGCACATACACCTACGACAAAACACAACAAAACAAAACCACAAAAAAACTTAGTGGACATGGATCTCTTGGGCTGAGAGTGTATACTAAGAGTACTCTCCACACAGGGAAAGAAGTTTGGCATTGGGGGGACAGAATCCAACCAGGGTGAGTAGACGATCTTCATTAGAGAATCCTCGGACTGGCAGTGCAAGGAGTGTGTTCCAAGGTGGAGGGCAGCCAGGGTGGAGAATCAAAGCCTTATCAGAGTGAGGAGAGGAGCTACTGGGGATCAGCCCAGCCTTGGAAGTCAGAGCACGTGTAAAGTAATGAGGACGGTGGATCACAAATGTGTCATACCCTGAGGAGAGTGAAGACAGTGTCCATGTCAGAGCAAGTTGGTGTGGGTATGAGTCCAAATGCCGTGAGACCAATGTCCATATTTGGAGATGACCCTAAATAGGTTTCAGGACCTGATCAAATAACTAAATTTATTAAGAATTATGGAATTCAGGTTTCTGACTATTAAAGAATAAAGGTACAAATATGGAAATGACTTTTAAAGTGTTTGGTTTGAAATCATAATATCTCTGTGAACTCACAGTTTTCAATATATAAAGAGATGGATATAGAAGTCCAGCTGTGTATAGGTGTATACATTTGTGAATATACACCCACACACCCATAAACATAAATATATGTGTACTGTGCACATATAGAAGTACTCTCTAACCCTATGCCCTAGCCCTGGCCACTGTGCAAGCCTGGGAACAAAAGCATCCTAACGGTAATGAGTATGCTTGGTTCCTAAATCTTGGCATATAACTATTATTTTTCACTAAGAAGAAATTAAGCTCCTTGGAAATATGCCTGAATCCATATTTGGTGCTGAAAAAGCATATAATTTGTTTGTTTGTTTTTGCCAGAGGGTATGTATATTCTCCAGAGTAAGACAGAAAGAGAGAGAGAGAGAAAGCACCCCTCCGCCCCCCAAATCAGGCTGCATGCAATCTCTCTATCCCTTCATGATTTTGGACATATGTACATGTGCCCAGTATGTTTTCCAGTCACCGGGACTGGGATTTGAACCATAGTCAGCCATGTGGTATCTGGGTCCCTTAACTGCTAGATGACCATAAGACCAACCCTAACCTAAAGTACATATTGATGTTCTCAAAGCCAGGAAGGGCACAAAGAATGATGGAGATATGTCAAAAGGACAAAGAAGAGTTCCCTTTGAAAAAAATCCTAATGATTTAATATTAAAACAAATGAGGGTAGTAATGGAGTATAATTCATTGAATAAAACAGGAAACCATAGGTCTCTGCAGATAAAAATAAATAAAATTAATATTTTGTAAGAAATGAGATGTTAATATAGTTTTGAAGTTTGTTTTTTTTTTTTTTTTTGAGAGATTTTCACTGTAGGGCGCGTGCGCTCACAGACAGACAGAGAGAGACATAGAGACAGAAAGCGAGAAATCACCCCCCAGGGGGGATGGTCACGCTGCAATCCCTTCTCCTCCATTCTCCTCTCGGGATCTTGGGCACGCACGCACACGCGCCCGGCGTGAGTTTTAAGCCACCGGGTCCGGGACGTGAACCGCGGTCGACTACGTGGGAGTCCAGCGACATAGCCATTACGCTAACTGCTGGTTCCCAGTTTTGAAGTTTTTTTGTTTGTTCGGTTGGTTGGGTTTTTTTTTTTTGCCCTAGGGCACACGTGCTCACCGAGAGAGAGATAGAGACAGTAGTGAGAGGGAAAGTGAGAAATTACTCCCCAGGGGGATGGCCAGGGCCTCAATGCCTTCTCCTCCATTCTCCTCTCAGGATGTTGGACATGTACCAACATGCATCCATTCTCCTCTCAGGATGTTGGACATGTACCGACATGCATCTGGCATGAGTTTCAAGCTACTGAGTCCAGGACTCGAAATGTGGTCGGTCATGTGGGAGTCCAGTTATGTAACCACTATGCCCTCTGCTGGCTCCTAGTTTTGAAGTATTTCTTTATACATACTTATACATTTTAAAAGAGAAAGAGCAACTTTATAGTGGAGAAGCCTGAAAGATACTACCTTAGTGAAGTGATCAAGGCAACCATCATTATGAATAAGATAAATCAAAATCATTCACCATCTCATAGAATGCCTTAAGAAAAAGAGTCACTTCTGGATCTTTCTAAAAAGGTTGAATATTCTGAACCTAATTATGAGGAAACATTAGACAAATCCAAATTGAGGGATATTCTCAAAATGGTCTGTTATCCTGAAGGAAGGATCATATATGTGATGGTTTAAAAGTCAAGACAAGGATGCGGCTCTGGTGGTGCAGGTGGTAGGGTGTTATTCCATGATACTGGAGTCCATGGAAGGCCCCAGGTCCTGGGTGTACCTGAATATACTGGGCACACCTGTGGGCACGCCTGTGCAGCTGGCTGACTAAAGGGCTTGGGGACAGGGTGTACATCTCAGCATGAGGAAACTCTGACAAGCCCTTTCCCCTCTCCCCCCATGAAATAAATACACTTAAAAAAGGAGGGAGAGGGTCAAAACTAGACTGAGGAGTTGCTCCAGATTGAAGGAGATTAAAGAGAGATAACAAATAGATGTACTGTGTGGTTCTGAACTAATAGATCCTTTCATCATTAAAGATATTGTTAGAACAATTGGTGAAATTTGATGGGGTGATCACATACCAAAATTAATGATTTGTTATTGACAGTTATTTTCTGGTTATAGATAACCTGTCCTTGTTCCTAAACAGTAATATGCTAAAGTATTTGAGACTGACGAAGCATCAAGTTGGCTCCTTAGTCACAAATAGTTCTGGGAAAAGGGGTCTTTGTATTTTATTTCCAACTTTGCTATCACTTTGTAATTGTTTCAAAATATAAAATAACAATAAGACATGAAAATCACTCTGTGAGAATCGTAAATGATAAATAAGAAACAGATGAGAATGACAAAAAGAGAGCTATTATGGGAGCTGTTTCAGTAATCAAGTAAAAAGAATAAGACAGTTGCAGTGGGAGCAGGGTAAAGAGGAAATATTTGAGATCTATTTAGGAAAATGAATTGATATGCTTTGCTGGCTAATTAGATATAAGGAGAGAAGAAAAGAGAGCCATCTAAGGCAATGCATGTGTAAGTAACTAGATGATGGTATAAGATATAAGAAAGGAAAAACAGATTTTTGTTGGAAGATGATGATTTTGATGCCTGGCAATAAGTGTAGAAAGTATTATCTTCCACAGGAACCAGCAGTTAGCGTAATGGTTATGTCGCTGGACTCTCACTTAGTCGACCGCGGTTTGTGTCCCGGATCCAGTGGCTTAAAACTCACGCCGGGCGCATGTGCATGCGTGCCCAGGATCCCGAGAGGAGAATGGAGGAGAAGGGATTGCAGTGTGACCATCCCCCCTGGGGGGGTGATTTCTCGCTTTCTGTCTCTATGTCTCTCTGTCTGTCTGGCGAGCGCACGTGCCCTATAGTGAAAATCTCTCCAAAAAAAAAAAATTTTAATAAATAAATAAAATAAAATTTAATTAAAGAGAAAGTATTATCTTCCAAATGCTAGATTACTTGACCACATGAAATATGTATATTATTATCTAGTGCTAGGCTGACCTATTCTCTGGCCTTATGTTTCCACAATAAAGGAACTGAATTAGAGTAACATTCTTTGCCTATTCTGTCACTTTTCATTCATTTTTTCTTCTAGGAATTTTTTTTTTTTTTTGGAGAGTTTTTTGCTATAGGGCGCATGCGCTCGCCAGACAGACAGAGAGAGACATAGAGACAGAAAGCGAGAAATCACCTCCAGGGGGGATGGTCACGCCACAATCCCTTCTCCATTCTCCTGTTGGGATCTTGGGCATGCACGCACATGCGCCCCGCGTGAGTTTTAAGCCACTGGGTCCGGAATGCGAACCGCGGTCGACTACGTGGGAGTCCAGCAACATAGCCATTATGCTAACTGCTAGTTCCCTCTTCTAGGAAATTAAGAGTTACTCAGATGTAAAATGATCTTAGAGAAGGAATCAAGCATGCTCATCATAGCCTCTTCTGGGTTTGTCCTATTCAAAGCAGCATGTCAACCTAATAAATACATTCTCTGCTCTTTTTGTGATAAAAATTACCTCATAGGTTGTTTAGCTATGCTAGGGATTGGTTGAGATTTGAGTCTAATTCAAGAGTGAAGTTACAGCAGGCACATTTAACTACGTGTCTATAATCTTATTCACACATCAGTAGTAATAAAAAAAATGACACTGATTGCAACTTAGTCTAAGTCCTTCATACCATCTCTCAGTTGGTTCTGAATCTGGAAGAGAATGAAAGCAGCCTGGTAAATTTGTCTCCTTAGCTCATAAAAATTGTGAAAAATTTTTATTCCTGAGTGTCTAAAATAGAGCTTAAAACAAACTGAATTGAGTTTAATCAATGTAAAATAGGATGATGCTAAAATAGTACCATCTTACAGGGAAAATTATAAATCATTCTAATTACTTGTTTTTCAATGTTAGGCATTTGACTTAAAACTTGTTTTTCAATATGGCATAATATGTAGAATACTTATTTTACCTTTTCTCATACATAAAATAGTAATTGTAATGGTCCTATCTATCTCACATGACTGCTCAGAGGATTAAAGAAGACAACGTAAAGACACCACTCTGTAACATACTTAACAAATCACATATTTATTGCTAAAGCAGGGTGCTTTCTTTCTAAGTAGTGTGAACTCGTGCAAGATGAGTGTAAATTCAAACAAGAATGGAATTGCTAAGGTCAGTTGTAGAGAGACATATAAAATGCCCTCGGACATGTTGCTCAAATTATATTTTATATGGATCACTGGTTGTGAAATATATTAACGGGTTTCCAAAGATGGTGGTGAGGGAGGGTTCTAAAAAATCATTCAGTGGGGAAAATATTTAACATTGTATTTCCACAATATAGTTAACCATGGATACATTTTTCTCTAAGCACATAACATAGAATGAATACTCCATAGACATTAGTACATGCTGACCAAGAGGAGAAGGATAGAATATCTGATTGGAATGTCTCAGTTTATAGAATAATTATGAGAATTCTGTAGTAACTGTAGCTCAGCATTAAGTCTCCTGCTCCCTTGGCTGTATATCTGCTACTTTACCCATCAAACTCTTATTCAAATATGAAGGTCGGTTTGAACCTCACCTTCCAGAACAGTCTTCACTTCTCTTCTCCCAACCATGTTTAGTTAATTAATTCAAATAAAACTTATTGAGCACCAATTATGTTCTAGATGAAATGTTCTAGGTGCTAGCATTGAACATTTAATACAAAGAATGAAAGAGAAATACAGAAGGAAGGAAAAGAAAGAAAAAGGTATAAAGGGAGGAAATGAAGAAGGGAGGGAGGGAAAGTTCTTCTCATGGAATATCTAGTCAAGTTGGGAGAAAGACACTAAATAAATCAATACATAATGTTCTCTCCAGCGTGAAATAAAAAACTCTAAAGGAAAATAACATGAGAGAGAGTAAAGTTGTAACTACTTTATATTCAATGGTAAAAAAAAGGCATCTCTCAGAAGGTAGCATTGACTAATGACCTGAAGGAAGGACAATAATAAGCCGCGTTAAGTCTCAGGAGAAGGGTATTTCAGACAAGTCAATGACAAGCACAAAGGATACAGAGCTGAACTGTTTGGCTTATCTGGGTTAAAGCAGAGAAGATGGCACAGCTGGAGCAAATTAGCTAGATGGAGCATGGTAAGACAGTTAGAGGTTAAAGAGAGAGACAAATTATATAGGCTGATGCATATCTTCACTCTGAGTAGATAGGAAGATACTGGAAGAGTGACTAGGTGATAATACGATCTGACTTTTATGTCTGGCTGCCAAGGAACCGAAGGGCAAGAAGTGCATGATAGTCAATGCCAGGAAGCAAGGTAGAAGGCTTTTCAAATGTCCAGGTGAGAGATGTTAATGGCTTATGTGAGAGTGATGGTGGAGAAATGGTAGAGCCTGATTCAATATATATTTTTAAAGAAAAGGTAGAGGACCGATGAAACTTCCTGGTTTCAGAATCCCTTCACACCCTTAAAAATTGATGAGCATGCTAAAAAGATTTTGTCCATGAAGGTCATATTCATTAGTATAATATATTAAAAATTAAAACTGAGCTGGACACCAGGCTACCTGTGGCTGCAGGCCCTAACTGCCAGGACCAGTTACTCATCCCCACCCCTACTCATCTCTGGACTTTAGGTTGGTTTTGGGGACTTTAAGACGAACTCGCACTCCTCCCTACACCATCTGGAAACCGGTTCAAGCCAGCAGGCTGTTCCGGATACCAGGCTGCCTGTGGCTGTAGCCCCTAAAGGCTGGGACTTGTGGCTCATCCCCACCCCTACTTGTCCCTGGACTTTAGCTTGGTTTTGTGGGACTTTAAGATGAACTTGCACCCCTCCCCAACCCATCTGGAGACCAGTTCACATCAGCAGGCAGTTCCAGACACCAGGTTGCCTGTGGCTGCAGGCCCTAGCAGCCGGGACCTGTCGCTCATCCTCCGCCCCTTCCCCACTTGCCTTTGGAACCTCTGAATTTCAGTGTTTTGAATAGCACTTGGTGTGTGTTGCATACCGTGCAATTTTTTTTTTCTTTGCTCTTGAGGTGTAGCTTATTAGGTCATTGGAGGCTCACCATTCCTTTGACATAGGGAGGACTATGGATCACCCAGGATCAGTGACAACAGTGCCTGGTACTGGTGAGCATTAGGTAGGCAGACTGTTAGAGAAATCACTAATTTTCTAATCCTGCATACCTTTTAACACTCAGAGATACCTTGAATAAGTTAGGAAGGAACATATAGATCACGTGATGACTAGGAACAATCGCAGAGGCTCAAGAAATATGAGCAACCAACAAAAGTCCTCTCCCCAAGGAAAATCATCAAGCCTACATCACCAACAGTCAATACAATGAACGTAGTGGACATGGCAGAGAAGAAATTCAGAATATTTGTATTGACCAAACTAACTGAGATGGAAGAAAAAACAGACAATGAGCCCCAAGAGATAAGGAAGTCCTTTCATGATATGAAAGAAGAAATAGATACCTTAAATAAGAACCAGATGGAATTTCTTGTGTTGGGGAATGTGATACAGGAAATCAAAACCTCCATTGAAAGTATTAAAAATAGGTTAGATTGGGCAGAAGATCTAAACTCAAATGTAGAGAACAAAACATCTGACCTAGAAAAAAGTATCAAGAAGATTGAGAAAACAACCAAGAAAAATGAGGATAATATACAAAGAATACTGAATATCATCAAGTGCCCCGACATCCAGATAATTGGTATCCCAAAAGAGGAAGAAAATAATAAGGGCATAGATAATTTATTACATGAAATCCTGGAAGAAAACTTTCCAAACCTAGAAAGGCATTCAAATATCCATATCCAAGAAATACATAGGACCCTGAGTAGAATTAACCCAAGAATATCCTCTCCAAGGTACATCATAGCAAAATTGGCCAAAACAACAAAGACAAGATACTAAATTTGGCAAGACCGAAACGTCAAGTTACTTACAAAGGTCACCCCATCAGGCTAACATCGAATCTCTCAGTGGAAACAATGCAGGCAAGGAAAGAATGAGGAAAATATAGTCAAAGTGTTGAATGAAAAGCAATTTCAACCAAGAATACTATACCAGCATGATTATCTTTCATATGGGATAAAAAGATAAAAACATCCTCAGATAAACAAAATGTGAAGGAATTTACCAACTCCAGAGCAGCTGTTAGAGAGGTTCTGAAGGGAGTGCTATACCAGGAAAACTAAAAAGTCAGACAGACAGTTATATGAGAACAAAAAGCAACCAGGAAAATGGCTCACTTATTAATAGGAATAGGTACGGAAATATCAATAATTACATTGAATGTCAATGTATTAAATTCTCCAGTTAAGAGACATAGACTGGCTGAATGGATAAAAAAAACAAAAACACCTA
>NW_006159512.1:2751907-2774007 GCF_000334495.1 Tupaia belangeri chinensis
GATTATCTTTCATATGGGATAAAAAGATAAAAACATCCTCAGATAAACAAAATGTGAAGGAATTTACCAACTCCAGAGCAGCTGTTAGAGAGGTTCTGAAGGGAGTGCTATACCAGGAAAACTAAAAAGTCAGACAGACAGTTATACGAGAACAAAAAGCAACCAAGAAAATGGCTCACTTAATAATAGGAATAGGTCCAGAAATATTGATAATCACATTGAATGTCAATGGATTAAATTCTCCAAATAAGAGACATAGACTGGACCAAAAAATAAATAAATAAAGACATACATAGACTAAAAGTAAAGGGCTAGAAAAAGATATTCCATGCAAATGGAAATCAAAAAAGACTGGAGTAGCGATATTGATTTCAGACAAAATAGACTTCAAATCAAGGACTGTAAGAAGAGACAAAGAAGGGCGTTATATAACAGTAAATGAGGTAATCCAACAAGAAGACATAACACTTACAAATATCTATGTACCCAACTCAGGTGCACCTAAATATGTGAAGGAAAGACTGCTGGAGCTAAAAAGAGAGATAGGAAGAAACACCATAATTGTTGGAGATCTCAACACCCCATTATCTCCTTTAGACAGATTTTCTGGGAAGAAAATAAATAGACAGATAAAGGACCTAAATGATACTATAAATAGAATGGGTTTGATAGATATCTATAGAACTTTCCACCCTAAGTCCAAACATATACATTTTTCTCACCCCTGCATGGAACCTTTTCAAAGATTGATTATATTTTAGGACACAAATCACGCCTTTACAAATTAAAAGGCATAGCAATGATCCATTATTTTCTCTGACCATGATGGAATTAAACTCAAGATTAATTTCAAGAAACACCCTTGAAAATACATAAATACATGGAAACTAAACAACCTCCTTCTGATGGACTTCTTTACTACTGAATAAATTAAGTCTGAAATCAAAAAAATTATGGAAACAAATATAATGAGTACAAAAGTTTCCATAATCTATGAGACATGGCAAGGGCAGTCATAGAAGGAAGTTCATAGCAATTAGTGCTCATAAGAAAAGGATGGAAAGATGGAAAATAGATAACCTAACTTCATGCCTCAGGAAATTGGTAAATCAACAACAAACAAACCCAAAAAATGCCAGATGAAAAGAAATAATAGAGGTTCGAGCAGAAATAAATGAAATAGAAAATAAACTAACCATACAGTAAATAAATGAAAGCTAAAGCTGGTTCTTTGAAAAGATTAACAAGATCGACACACTATTGGCTAGACTGATCAAGAAGAAGAAAGAAACCACATAAATCAAATATATGATGAAACGGGCAATATTACAACACACACAGTAGAAACACAAAATATCATTAGAGGATACTATGAGCGACTACATGTCAAAAAACAAAATAACTTGGAGGAGATGGACAAATTCCTGGATGCATATAACCTACCAATATTGAAGCGGGAGGACATAGAAAACCTGAATAGAATCATAACAAGTCAGGAGATTGAATTGATAATAAATAACCTCCCGGCAAAGAAAAGCCCAGGTCCAGATGGCTTCACTTCTGAATTCTACAAAACTTTTAAGGAAGATTTAATCTCTATCCTATTCAAATTATTTCTAAAGATTCAAAAGGAAAGAAACCTTCCAAATTCATTTTATGAAGCCTCCATCATCCTCATTCCCAAAACAGATAAGGACATGACAAAAAAGGAAAACTACAGACCAATATCATTGATGAATATAGATGCAAAAATTCTCAACAAGATACTTACAAATCATATCAAATAACATATAACAAAGATTATTCATCACGACCAGGTAGGCTTTATCCCAGGGATGCAAGGGTGGTTCAACATACACAAGACCATAAATGTGAGACACCATATTAACAGAAAGAAAGATAAAAACCATATGATCATTTCAATTGATGCAGAGAAAGCATTTGATAAAATACATCTTTTTATGATTAAGACCATCAGTAAGACTGGTAAAGAAGGGTCATTCTTCAACACAATAAAAGCCATGTATGAAAAACCTACAGCAAACATTATAGTGAATGGAGAAAAGCTAAAAGCTTTTCCACTAAAAGCTAGTACTAGGCAAGGTTGCCCATTTTCTCCACTGCTCTTTAATAAGTACTGGAAGTCTTAGCTAATGCAATCAAAGAGGAAAACAATATAAAAGGCATTTGAATAGGCAAAGAAGAGTTGAAAATATCTTCATTCTCAGATGACATGATGGTATACTTAGGATACCTAAAGGTCTCCAAGAAAAAAACTCCTTGAAGTAATAAGTGAATACAGTAAAGTGGCAGGATACAAAATCAACATGCAAAAATCTATAGCATTTCTATATATGAACAACAAGTTGAACGAAATAGAGCAGAAGAAAGAAAATCCTTTCACCATAGCCACAGATGTGTAATATGCCTTGGGATAAACCTAACTAAAGAAGTCAAAGACCTTTATAAAGAAAACTATGAAAATCTTAAAAAAAGATATTGAAAGTGACATAAAAACATGGAAGGCCATTCCGTGTTCCTGGATTGGAAGATTAATATAATCAAAATGACAATTCTACGCAAATTAATCTACATATTTAATGCAATTTCAATAAAAATATCAGAAATATTCTTCACAGATCTAGAAAAAACAATCATAAAATTCACCTGGAATGATAAATGACCTTGTATTGCAAAAGCAATCCTGTGCAAGAAGAATGGAGTGGGAGGCATATCACTTCCTGACCCCAAGATATACTATACATCAAAACAGCATGGTATTGGCACAAAAACAGACATGTAGACCAATGGAATAGAATAGAGATCCCAGAAATAACTCCCAAAGCTTACAGCCAACTGATTTTTTACAAAAGATATCAGTCAATCCATTAGGAAAAGGAAAACCTCTTTAGTAAATGGAGTAAGTGGTGCTGGAAAAACTGGGTATCCACCTACAGAAAGAGAAACAGAACCCCCATCTTTCACCATTAACAAAAGTCAACTCAAAATGGATCAAAGATCTGAACCTAAGACCTCAAATAATAAAATTACTGGTGGAAAATGCTGGGGAAACCCTGGGAGACATTGGAGTAGGCAAAGGCTTCTTAAATAAGACTCCCAAAGCACAGACAATAATCCCTAAAAGAGACAAGTGGGACTATATTAGACTAAGAAGTTTCTGCACAGCAAAGGACACAGTAACAAGTGTGAACCGACAACCCTCAGAATGAGAAAATATTTTTGTTAAATATGCCTCAGACAAGGGACTGATAATCAGAATACACAGGGAACTCAAGTGCCTTATGCGAAAAAAATGATTAACCCAATTAAAAGATGGGAAAATGAGGTGAACAAAAATCTCTCTAAAGAAGACATACAAATAGTCAAAAAGCATATGAGGAAATGCTCAACATCCCTCATCATAAGGGCGATGCAGATAAAAACCACAATGAGATACCACCTAACCCCTGTCAGAATGGCATAAAATGTGACACATGTTGGAGGGAATGTGGTGAAAAGGGAACTCTCCTATACTGTTGATGGGAATGTAAACTGGTTCAGTCACTGTGGAGAACAATATGAAGGTTCCTCAAAGATCTACAAATAGAACTACCATTTGATCCAGCAATCTCACTTCTGGGTATCTACCCAAAGGACTGGAGAATGCTCAGTCAGAAAAGTGCTTGCACATCAATGTTTATTGCAGCATTATTCATGATCACCAAGACATGGAACCAACCCAAATGTCTACAAAGAGATGAATGGATTGAAAAAGTGTGGCATATATACTCTATGGAATACTATTCAGTGATAAAACAAACAAACAAAATAAATAAATAAATAAAACAAGACCCTGGCATTTGATTTGATAGAAAGTGGGCGGATATGGAGGATCTATTGCTGAGTGAAGTAAGCCAAGACATGAAAGAAAGATATTGTATTTATCCACTTAATATATACCGACTATCCGCACTCTGTGGTAGAGATCAAAATATTGGAGGACATAAAAGCAGTGAAAATCGTTAACGAGGATAAGACAGTGTAGAATGGGGGGGAGGGAGAAGAGTATAGAGAAAGATAGCAAGAGAATAGAGAGGTATAACATTAGTAGGACACAGATATGGTTTATTACCTGTTGATGATGTGTATAGTATTCTCAACTGGATTGGCCTGAGAAGTATTCCATGTTGGGTAGTCTTTGTAAAATGAGAAGTAGTGATTGACTGTTTAAAAAAATAATTGGAATAATAAAAATGATAATGATGATCTGGAAAAATAATGAAAAGCTATTGGATGATAAAATGGGGATTTTAATATCTCTGTATTGACTGACATGCATGGTATTCCTTTTGGAAAAAGAAATGTAATACACTGTAAGGTTACATGTGATTCAATGTAATATAAACAAGATTATGATGATACTAAATAAAATTAATTTTAAAAATTAAAACTGAGATATTTTAAAAACATGAGAATATACAAGTATCCATTTAATTAGTTGTCAGAGATAAAGTGTTATCACATACTATAGAACTTATAAAAAATGCCATTTAGCACTTGTAAACAAAAGTGGAAAAGGGTTAATTGTCTCTGTATTATTGTGAAAATACTTTTGACCTCTCAGACCTTTGTTAAAGGTTTTGAAGACTGCCAAGGGTTTCGAAATCACACTTTGAAAACTGCTGGCCTGAAGGATTTTTTTGATGGATCGGATGTGAAGTGTGAGAGAAAGACAGGAACCAAAGATGGGGCAAAGTTTTATAGCCCGAGCTGCCATACCTGAAAGGCAGAGTCAGGGCTGTGTACGTTAACTTAAAGATTATTATTAAACATTTCATTGAGATTTAGACTATCCTGGTAAGCTAGCAGCTTGGAGTGCAGAGACGTGGTCAGAGCTGAAGATAAAAATTTAGGTGTAGTGAGAATAGAGACAGCATTTAAAGCTCTCGAGCTGGATGAGAGAATACAGAGGGAATGAATGTAGATTGCAAAGAGAGGGACAGCTGGTGGTGTGGTGGTTAAGGTGGCTGGATTCCAGATGGCCAACCACATGGTTTGAATCCCAGACCCAGAAGCTTGAGAAACATAACTAAGGTGCATGCCCAGAATCCCAAGAGGAGAGAGAAATGAAAGAATTACAGCATGATCATTCCCCATGGGATGGTGCTTTCTCACTTTTACGTTCTCTATGTATGTCTCTGTGGTAAGAACATGTGCTCTCTAACAAAAATTTAAGAAAAAAATAAAAGAAAGAGATCTGAGGATGATCCTGGGGCATTCATCAATAAACACCATTAGTGAAATTTCAAGTTATCTGTTTAGAGCAGATAACTTGAAATTTCTTTCAGTCTATAAAATGGTCCCTCTAGGGTAGAATCCATATCTTAATCATTTTTACATTTAAATCTCCACTTAAGATTCCTAGCATATGGCGGGCACTCAACGATGTTTATGGAATGTATTCATATTTTTTTACATTTTTTATTTCATTTTCTTTTATACATTCAATCACATTATTTAGCTTACAAAGTGAATATTGCAACAAGTGAACATTTCTCCTTAGTCCAGTTGATAAAACTATGAAATATTGTAAACAGATAACACCACATTTCTTTGTCCCATTAATGCTTTGCCTCCCTATTTTTCTTCTAAATGTCCTTCCTCAGACCCTACTCTTTCACACACACTATATCAGAATGTATTCAGAAAGAAAGAAAGAAAGATCGTGCTCTGTGGTACTTTGATACTAAATTACAGCATTTTAGAACAGGTAAGATTAGGAAGTTGAAGTGATTAGCATCAGAAAGAAGAGAGACAGAGAGATAAAGAGAGGGAAAATGAGAAATCATTCCTGAGGGAGAAATGACCACACTATTATCCCTTCCCCTCCGCTCTCCTCTCGGGATTTTGGGTATGCATGCTGTCAGTCCAAGACTGGAATTGCAGTCAGCAGTGTGGGAATCCAGAACCTTTGTGAAGACAAACAGGTTTCCTTGAATTTAGAGACAGCAGTAACTGGAGACTTTTAAATGGAAACAGTGCAAGTCAGTAATGAGTGACCTAATAGGAAGAATGATAATAGATTTCAAACTCTTGTCTGCGACCTAAGGTATTTAAACTAATAATGCCAGCTTTATTTGCTGGATATTTTCTTTTTCATTCAGATTTTTTTCCCTGGAGAATTTTTTTTCTTCTATACACTTTTATTCATATTGTCTAGAGATTCTTTAGGGAAGAAGACATGCTAAGAAATGGCATCCACTGAAATTTTTATGCATGTGAGAGGAATAAACCTGAATTATACAAAAGACAAACATAATCAAGTCTATTGCTATCAATGTCAATGTGGACAGAAAATACAGAGAACTGCAGTTCATGCTTGGGAAAAGAGATTTTTTTTTTTTTTTTTTTACATGCAGAAAATGTCAGTAACAAATATCCCCCATAGGATTTCATCAAATGAAGACAAATGAGGCTGAGTAATATTCCACTATATATGATTGGCTTAATCCCTGTACAGGTTGATGGTGAATTAAATCATTAATGAGAGATGCAGCTTATACTGGATGCTTTCTCTGGCTTTTCCCTCCCCTGCATTAGTGCAGCCTACCCAATACTGGGCCATTTGTCTTTGTTGGCTTCTCTCATTCCCAGATTCCAGGGAGTTAGACTTCCAGTGGCTCTCCAGCACATATCTCTAAGGAATGAAATGCTGTAGGTAAGCATTACCCCATATTTAGCCAACATCATCTTAAATAGAATCAAATTATTTAGGGAACTTGAAAAGGCTCCCAAATGCATTTTCCTAAAGCTTAAACTGCCTTCATGGGAGCTGTTTGAAGATGAGACAAAGAAACTGTATGCATTGTCCCTTTAAAGATCTAATTTCAATTGTGGGAAAATATGAGTTAATCACCATTATAATAACAAGTTGGGTTAGTATTTGGCTTTACAATTCATATGGCACTATGACATGTTTTGTCTGTTCCCTGAGAAGTAAGCAAGATAAATACTATCCTTATTTTGCTGAAAAACAAATGAAGGGTCAGAAAGGTTACATAGAGGGCATATGACAGAAGCATAATTAAAATTTATTTCTTAGAAAAAGATACTTGCAAGCAAAATTGTATATATGATTCATGAATTTTATAGACTATCCACAGACTATCCAGGAATACCAGATTAAAAATACTTCTCCTGGGACCAGGAGTTGACATAATGGATATGTTGCTAAACTCCCATGTAGTCGAATATAGTTCAAATCCCACACCCAGTGCTTAAACTCACGCTGGGCACGTGTGCATGCGTGCCCAAGATCTTGAGAGGAGAATGGAGGAGAAGGGATTGCGGTGTGGTCATCCCCCCTGGGGGGTGATTTCTCGCTTTCTCTCTGTTTCTCTCTTTCTGGCGAATGCACGTGCCCTATAGCAAAAACCTCTCCAAATAAATAAATAAACAAATACTTCTTAGACAGATTGATTTGATTGATCTAGGACAGGCTCAAGCATTTTTCCAAAAAAATCCTAAGAAAGTATAATTTGTTTAAAGTTACAGTTTGATTTTTGGGTTCTACTGACTTCTCTCTCTTTCTTTTTCTTTCTTTTTTTTTTTTTTGTTTTCTAAATTGCTATTTGCTTTGCCTAATACTATTTTCTATTATAATTATTTTTCTGTTTTTAGCTATCTCCTTTTACTTAGATTTTGTTTCAAGTATCCAGATTACTGATACACTCTTCTTTGGTGCCTTCCCATAGGTTACAAACTTTGCCCATCTATGTTTCTGCTCCTCTTCCTTTGTCCAATCTATTATTCTCTCAAACTTCATCCCTCTTGAATATCAATACTCTACCTTGATTATTTTCTCCCGAATGAGCTAATTAGCACTAATAGGAAGATCACTGAAGTTAGAAAAATCAGAATTCTTCCAGTCAATGTCTGTGTAACACTAAGAAAATTATTCAACCTCTCTAACCTCAGACCTAATCAGTAAAATAAAGGAAAAAAAAAACTTTTTCATAAAATTTTTATAAGAAATGAGACACATACTAAATAATAAAAACCAAATGGCTTAATACTCAATAATAAAAGTATTTTTACAGACTATCTTCTTGAAGGTCATTTTATTACTTACCTATTTTTGCTACAACCAATACAACATTCTGTACTCTTTCCAAGCTCTATGCCTCTGCTTTTTACATACCCACTCTCATTTCTAATTTTAAACCATAGCATATGTATTCTATAACCTCACAGTGCCCAATAAAATGTTATTCTAGATTTGGCAAGCATTTTAAGTAACCCCAGTTCTAAACTTTTAATAATGGCAAGAGAAAGATAGTATGATTTGTTATTAAACCACTCCATTATTAGCTAATTAAGCACATACAAGGTATAAAAGAATATCCAAAAGATTTCTTTCTTTCAGATCAAGATGGCTCCAGATCTAAAAAGAGTTCATGATGGATTAGTGTTCATGAGTGGCTCATCTTTTTTAAATTTTTTTTATTTGCAAAATCTTTATTGCTAGAAGGTGGGTGCACTAAGTAGAGAGAGAAACAGAGAGAGAAAAAAAATACCCCTCAATGGAGCATGGTCATGCCTAAATACTTTTTCTTCCATTTCTCCTTCTCATTAGAATTTTGGGCATAAATGAACACATGCCTGGCATGTTTTTCAAGCACCAGGACTAAGATTTGAAACACGATCAACCATGTGGGATCCAGCTTCTAATTCATACCACTTAATCACAGCACTAAGGGATTGGCCCAGAACTAACTCATCTTTTTCTACTTATTTCCATTAGTCTCTGGAGAAATTTGGGCCAAAACTTTAACTTTTCTCTTTCTTTTCTTCACCCTTATGACTTCTTGGCTTCTTTTTGATAAGCCTCTTCTTAGCTGTAAAAGAATGGGGCCTATGGTTTAATGGTTACATCACTGGATTCCCCACATAGTCTACTGTAGTTCAAGTCCTAGACCTGGTGGTTTAAAACTTACACCACGGACATGTCCATACATACCCAAAATTCTGAGAGGAGACTAGAAGAGAAGGGACTGTGGCATGGCCATCCCCCGCCCACCCCCCCCAGGGTGGTGGTGTGTGATTTCTCAGTTTCTACCTCTCTGCCTTTCTTTGTCTCTTTGGTGAGCATATGCAAAAAGAAAAAAAAAGAAAAAAAAAAAACAATGCAGACTGTCCTAATTTCATTCTGCTTAAATCCAGTTGGGATGGGATTTTAAAGTATGTAGTGAGGTCTATATGATACCAGGACCCCTAAAATCAATCAGAATATCTTAGTCTGATTCAGTTTTGTAAAAGAAATAATACCATAAGTTGGGTGACTTATGAACAACAGAAATTTATTTATCACAGTTCAGGAGGCTGGAAAGTTCAAGATCAGAGTGCCAGCATACTCAGTTTCTGGTAAGAAACCTCTTTCAAGATGTGGATTGACAAATTCTTGCTGTTTCCTCACATGGTGAAAAGGTGAACAAGTGGGACCAGCAGGTGGCGTGGTGGTTAAGATGCTGGACACTCCCACATGGCCAACAACGGTTCGAGTCCTGGACCTGGTGGCTTGCTTTCTCACTTTGCTTCTCTATCTCTCTCTGTGTCTCTCTCTGGTCAAATCAAAATAAAATGAATGAATGAATAAAAGTAAATAAATAATTTTTTTTTAAAAAAAGAAAAGGTGAACAAGCTCCCTTGAGCTTCTTTTATACTTAAACTAAACCAATTAATGCTAACTCTTCCTGTATGACCTAATCATCTCCTAAAGATCCCATCTATTAATATTATCACATTGGAGAAGAGGTATCCTCATATGAATTTTGGGGAAACATAAACATTCAGACCACAGCACAGAATTTCACATGTTTAGATCCACTTGCTCTTAGGATCCACTTATGTTCAATATACTGAGAGTCTCTGCATAATATTAAATACCTGCTTAGATTATTTTATCTGTGTTATTCTGCCAAAGCAGCCTTTTTTTCTGCCCCCATTTGGGTCACTTCTCAAAAGCCCTCTGTTATTTTAGACTTGATTTGTGTCATGAAAAAGAGAAAAAGAGTGGAAAAACCCATCCAACTATACCGCCACCGAGAACACACACTAAGAATCCAGTGCAATGAAAACTGTTATGTCAGTTTGCTTAAACTTTAGTACTCATTAGACTATACATGTCTCTTACTATAATAATGCAACATTTCAGTCTCTTTCATTCATGTCTCTCCAATCAATTTTTTAGTTTCCTATTTACTATTTTCTATGACCAGGTTTATTGTTCTGTATACTAAAATGAAACAGAAACCGTTTCTTTGAAATTCTACTCATGATGTCATAATATCTTCTTTCCTTTCAAACTATCAAACTATCGAAATGATTCATCTACAATCAGTGCATTGCATTTTCCTACTGCTTAGTTCTTTGCATCTTAAACTAATATCTTTTCCTCTTGAAGAAAACCATTCTTGAAGGTCTCTGCCTTCATAAATGACAAAGTGACATTTTGTTCTCCCTTCTTCACCTCCCTGAAAGTTTTGACAATGTTACTAATCCATTCTTCTATTTTCTTTTCTTCTTTTATATCCGTAGTAATATTTTTCTTCTTTCCTTTGTATCTTTCAATGTTTCTACTCTCTCTCCTTTGCTAAGATCTTTCTAAAATGCATGAAAGGGGACCAGCAGGTAGTGTGGTGGTTAAGGTATTAGTCTCCCACATGGCCAACTAAGGTTCAAGTCCTGGATTGGCAGCTTGCTGACTCACTTTCCCTTTGCCTCTCTCTCTCTGGTCACATTAAATAACAATAAAAATAATAATAACAAAGTAAATAATTAATTCTTTAAAAAATAAAATACCTGGGAAAAAATACTTAAACTTCCTGGTTCTCAGTTTCCTTATTGATAAAATGGAGGTAATGGCCATCTCTCTCAAAATTTATAAACCTTAAATTATATTAGATATTCGATATATATTTATTATATTCCTTTAGTGTAAACATTTCCCAGCATTCTGTCTTTGATACTATCTCCCTTCAACATAAAATTGTATAAATAACAATACAATCTTTTTTCTTAAGCTCCCAGCTCTCTCCAGAATTTCACACCAATATTTATAGTTTGCATATTATGTCTCACACTCAATAAGTTTTAAAAAGAATTAATAATGCCATCTTCTCCCTCATCAGAATTAACTCTATTCAAGTCTTTCTTATTTCTGTTAATATCATCCCCAAATCCCATAAATCACACTCAAATGATTAGTCATTTTTCATTTCCTTAATCCATTTATCCACATCTCATATTTTATCCTAGGAATCTCTAGCATCTAGCACTATATAAAAAAATTATGACCAAATATTATTTATCCCAGAGATGCTCAGTTAGATTAATATTAAAAATAAAATAATAGAATTCATCACACCAACAGAAAAAAAGGGGGGGGAATCAATTTTTTTTACTAAATATAGTAAAAAAAAATGAGAAGCTTCAATATCTGTTTATTCTAAGCACTCTTAGGAAACTAGAAAAAAGTACATACAAAAAACTAATAGGTTATATTAAAATTAATGTTGGACATTTTCTGATTTCCCCCAAAGATGTGTAACAAGGTAAAAATTTGAAGTTTTACCACATCTACACACTATTTCACTAGTCATGGGATTAAGAGACAGAAATAAAAGCATAAAAACTTTTAAAATAAGATGTAAAGCTATTATAGTTGTCATATGACAAAAAAGAACCCTATGGAAATATTTTTTTCAAAAATCAAAAACTATTATAATGTTTAAATAAAATTAAATAAGTAATGTAAAATTCAATTGCATTTCTATATACCAACAACAAATTGGGAAGTTAATGTAATAAATAATACTAAAGCATTAATTCAAGTCAATGATAAAAGGAAAGTAATCTTTTATCCTAGTTAAAATTTATCCTAGTTGTTCCCTTTTTAATTATTTTAATGAGTAGTATTCCATTGGCTAAATACACCAATTGTTTATCTAGTCTCCCTTTTGGTTGATGATGGTATTTTTTCTTTTATTTACCATTATGAAATGGTAAATCTTTATCCCTACCTCATACCATACACAAAACTTTCTGAGACAAATTATACACTTAAAGAAAAATGTCAGAAGAAGAAAGCTTCTAGCACATATTTGCCAACTGAACAAGACATAAAATTGCTAACCATAAATTTTTAAAATAACAAGTTGGCCTTATAAAAATTAAAATATCCTGTTTATCAAAAGGCACTTGAAAAAATGTTAAGACATATCGCAGACTGGAAAAATATTTGCAGTACAAACACCTGAAGAAGGGCCAATCTCTTTTGGATTACAGGAGGAGTTATAATTTACTATAAATAGAATTCTATAAGTAGAATTACTATAAATCAACAATTAGAAAGTTGAACAACTACATAAAAAAGAGATGAACAGCTACTTCTCAAAAGAATATTTAAAAATCAACAGTAATCACAGGGAAAGGTGCTCAGCATCGTTAGTCATCAGAAAACAAACATGAATTAAAACAATGATGATAATGACTAAAATTAAAAATGTGAGATGATGAACAAACTAAAATAATAACTCATTGCCATTGGTGATTATAAGGAACAACTTACTTTGGAAAATTTTTGGAAAGTTTCTTATAAAATTAACTATTCATCTACCCTAGTACCCAACAATTCTATCTTTATGTATCTATGTGAAAACATGTCATAAAAGACTTGTATATGTATAATTCACAGCAGATTCACTCATAATGGTAAATAAAAGAAACAATACGAGCATCAATCAAAAGGGAGACTAGATAAACAAATTGTGTACTTATCCAATGGAATATTACTCAGTAAAAAAATTTAAAAAGGGAACAACTAGGATGAATTTTAAAAACATTATGTTGAGAAAGAATCTTTTCTTTTTCTTTTTCTTTTCTTTTTTTGGAGAGGTTTTTGCTATAGGGTGTGTGCGCTCGCCAGACTGAGAGAGACAGAGAGACAGAAAGCGAGTAATCACCCCCAAGGGGGGATGGCCATGTCGCAATCCCTTCTCCTCCATTCTCCTCTTGGGATCTTGGGCACGCATGCACACGTGCCCGGCGTGAGTTTTTTAAGCCACCAGGTCTGGGACGTGAACCACGGTCGACTACATGGGAGTCCAGCAACATAGCCATTATGCTAACTGCTGGTCCCAGAGAAGGAATCTTTTCAACAAATGGTGCTGGAAGAACTAGATATCCACCTGCAGAAAAATTATTCTGGATTTTATCTCTCATGATTAACAAAATCAACTCAAAACAGAGCAAAGACTTAGATATAAAACCTCAAACTATAAAACTAATGGTAAAAAAACAGGGAATCAATTGAAGACATTCAGGTAGGCAAATATTTCATTTTAAAAAATTATTAGTTTATTTAACTTTATTATTATTATTATTATTATTATTATTTTCCAGTTTGATCAGAGAGAGACAGAGGAGAAAATGAGAAAGCAAGCCACCAGGTCCGGGACTCGAGCTGTGGTGAACTGGGTGGGAGGCTAGCGCCTCTAACCACCATGCCACCTGCTGACCCCAGGCAAATATTTCTTAACTAAGATCCCTAAAACACAGGCAATTATTTCAAAATAGACAATTGGGATTATGCCAAGCTAAAAAGCTACACAGCAATGGAAACAATTAGAGTGAAGAGAAAATCCACAGAATGGAAAAGAAGTTTGCAAACTATGCTTTAGATAAGGGATTGATAACCAGAATATACAGGGAATTGAAGCAGCTCACCCCAAAAAACATAATCCAATTAAAAATGGACAAATGAGCTGAACAGACAACTCTCTAAGGAAAACGTATGAATGACCAAAATGCATATGAAAAAAATGTGCAATATCTCTTATAAGGGAAATGCAAATCAAAGCCACAAAAATAGGATTACACCTCAATCAGAATGGTTATAACCAAAAGAAAAGGAAAAAGAAAAGAAAAAAAAAAAAAAAAAAGAAAAAGAAAAAGAAAAAGAAAAAGAAAGGAAAGGAAAGGAAAGGAAAGGAAAGGAAAGGAAAGGAAAGGAAAGGAAAGGAGAAAAAATTGCTGGAAAAGCAGTGCTGAAAAGAAAATCATTCTACACTGTTGGTAGGAATGAAAATTAGTACAACCACTGTGGAAAACAATATGGCAGTTCCTTGGGACTAGCAAATGGTGTAATGGTTACATCACTGGACTTTCATATAGTAGACTGCAGTTTGAGTCCCAGACCTGGTGACTTAAGACTCAACGCTGGGCACATGTGCATCCATAGCCAAGATCTTGAGAGGAGAATGGAAGGAGAATGGATTGCGGTGTGGCCATCCCCCACCCCCACCCGGGGGTGGTGGTGGTGATTTCTCTCTGTCTCTTCCACAAGTGCATATGCCCTAGTAAAATAAAATCTCTCTTAAGAAAAAAAGAAAGCTGGCAGTTCCTCAAAAATCTACAAGTACAACCAACATATAACCCAGTAATCTCACTCTGTGATCTCTACTAAAAGGATCAGAAAACAAAAGTCAGAGGGACCAGCAGGTAAAGTGGTGGTTAGGGCTCTTGGGTGCTCCCACATGGCTGACCACGGTTTGAGTCCTGGACCTGGTGGCTTTGTCTCTCCCCCACCCCCACCCGGGGGTGGTGGTGGTGATTTCTCTCTGTCTCTTCCACAAGTGCATATGCCCTAGTAAAATAAAATCTCTCTTAAGAAAAAAAGAAAGCTGGCAGTTCCTCAAAAATCTACAAGTACAACCAACATATAACCCAGTAATCTCACTCTGTGATCTCTACTAAAAGGATCAGAAAACAAAAGTCAGAGGGACCAGCAGGTAAAGTGGTGGTTAGGGCTCTTGGGTGCTCCCACATGGCTGACCACGGTTTGAGTCCTGGACCTGGTGGCTTGCTCTCTCACCTTCTCTCTCTCTCTGTGTATCTCTTTAGCCAAATGAAAAAAAAAATGAATGAATGAATAAATAAAGTTAAATAAATAATTTAAAAGAAAAAGAAAAAAAAAAGTCAGAAAGACATTTGCACATCCATGTTTACTGCAGCACCAAACACTGCATTATCTCTGCTCAGTATACACCAAATGTTTGAAGTCTGTGGCAGAAGCTGAAAGATCCAAAAGTTATAATAGTAGAGTGGACACACAGAGATAGTATGAGAGAGGAGTGGATAGAAGAGGGGAGTGGTAGGGGCTCAGAGAAGAAACACTTTACAGGCACAAGAATGTAAAGTTCTCTGTTGAAATTATGTATATGGTAATAACATTGATTTGAGTGTTGTGTATTGCATGCACACCTTTGAAAACCATAGAGTGCTATATAGAAATGTACAACGATTGAATGTAAATTTAAAAAATCATAAAATATTCTGACACTTAAAAATGACAGAACTTAAAAAATTTAAGTTTTTAAGTGCAAAATGATGTAAAATAATAATAATTCAAAATAATAATAATAAAGTAAAAATTCACTTGAAGTTTACATCTACATATACAATTGTCAATGTTCATCAAACTACCTACTTAAGATCTATGTATTTTATTTATCAATTGGGGAAAAAATAAGATTTTTACAAAGAAATATTTTTAAAATGACAATGCAAGTAACATGTAATTATTTAGTACACTAGAATTATGTTAATAGGCCTACCTAATATTTTTCCAAAGGTAACTTTTTTCAAGAATCTTTTTAAATTGCACATAATTTTCATATTTGTGGGGTATATATGATGTTTTTTTACATGTATAAAAAATGTAATAATCAAATTAGCTTAAGAATATCCATCACTTCAGATATTTGTCATTACTTTGTACTGGAAAAATTTTAAATCCTCTTAGTTAATCTGAAATATATAGTAAGTTATTATTAACTATAGTTACAGTACTATATTATGTAACACTAGAAATTTTTGTTTATCTCATGTAATTTTTCTACTAACCAGTAATTCTCTATCTCTTCTTTCTTCTCCCTACCCTTCCCTGTCTCTAGTAATCACTATTCTACTCCTTCTCTCTTTTCTTAGGCCATATATTTAGTTTCCATATAGGAGTGAAAACATGGTATTCCTCTTTCTGTGCCTGGATTATTTTACTTAACGTAGTGTCCTCCAGACTTGTCCTTGTTGCCTCTAAGGAAAGGATTTTATTCTTTTAATAGTTGAGTAGTATTCCATTGTGTATATATTTATGCTCACCACAATTTCTTTATTCATTTGTTTCTTGATAAACACTTAAATTATTTCAATAGTTTGACATACATCCTGTATAGCAAAAAATAACCTTGACCCCTACTTCATGCCTTATCTGAATAGTGCTGCAATAAACATACCTCCATGCATACTAATTAATTCCCTTTCCTTTGGATATATGCATAGTAGTAAGATTGCTAGGCTAAACAGAAGTTTTATTTTTATTTTTATTTTTTTTGAGGAAATGTGTTTGTGTGTGTGTGTGTGTGTGTGTGTGTGTGTGTGTATGTGTGCTTTGAAGAATTCAACAGTGAAGTCATCAGGGTGGGTTTTTCTATGTGGGACATTTTATTCAATCTCTTTACTTGATACTGATATGTTCAGGCTTTCTATTTCTTCCTGGTTTGATATTAATAAACTGTACCTGTCCCAGATTTTATATATCTCCTCTAGGTTTTCCAATTTACTAACATACAGTTGTTCATAATAGTCTCTAATGAGCTTTTATATTTTGTTGTAAACTCTTCTTTGTTTCTGATTCTATTTATTTTGGTATCCTCTTCTGCTTAGTCTAGAAATCTTTACTTTTCTATTAAAACTTCTCTTTTCCTATTCGACTTGTGTTTGTGGTTTTTCATTCTGCATCTCAGGACATATCTCTTAGAGATCTAGACCTAAAGAACCTTGGCTTTTCATCCTGCAGCTCAGCTACCCCTTATAGCAGCACTCCCTATAGGCAGTTTACTCCCTGCAAGCTCCTTTTGAGCAGTATTAAGCTTGTCAATGAGCTGGCATTTCTCCTCAATATGATAGCCAGTCATTCTGCAAGCCACTTCTTTCCTCTCACATAAAGTCAGCTTCTCAAAGACTGAAATAAAAATAAGAAGCCAAACAAAGCCCTTCTGATTTCAATAAAACCATGTGACTCAGTTTTCCATTAGCAACCGATTTTCCAGAACCCAGTGCCTGAGAGCTCTAATCCTTTTTTCCCTCTCTTAACAAATTCTCCACTTCACTGTTACATCTCCGTTCCATGTCTCTAATTCTCCATGAGTGTGAGACAAAGAATTAAGTTTTCTGTTGTTCCTGCATTGGGTGGTGAGCCCACACACCCCAAATTCCTGCATCATAATTTTCCTGCACCACCAGGGGCATCCTCCACATTTCAGTT
The DNA here is from genome assembly GCF_000334495.1 of Tupaia belangeri chinensis. Classification (NCBI taxonomy): domain Eukaryota; kingdom Metazoa; phylum Chordata; class Mammalia; order Scandentia; family Tupaiidae; genus Tupaia; species Tupaia belangeri. The sequence goes on from NW_006159512.1 coordinate 2,769,291, forward strand.
ACTTCCTGGAGTGCAGAGTTCTATGGGCTAGGTGCTGGGTTCACTGTTGCCATCAGTGTGCTCAGCTATTGCTCTGTCTTTGCCAAATTTTGTATGGGCATGTAACATGACAGAAGAGTCCCAGACATGTGGTGTTACAGGATCTACTCCAGGGCAGAATGTACTTTAGCTGTGTCTCTGCTCCCAAAATAGCACAATGCCATCAGAGCTTGGGTGTGAGGAGATGAGGAACTCTGGGTACCTCTCTTCACTGAGGTCAGTTTCTGTGATAACGGTTAGGCTTTCCTGTAGCCAAAATTGTAGGTACCTGGGGTAGCACCAGGGTCTTTGGGGGGTTTTCTGGTTTATATTTTTCCTACAGTGGGAGTCTCCCATGGCTCTAAGTTGATTCTAGCCCAGTATTTTGCCTCTATCTTTAAGCCTCCATTCCAAACCTCTGTGCTTCAGAGATTTCTCATTACTTCCTTGAAATAATTGTGACATTCCTCCTCATTCCTCTATCCAAAAGGCAACTATTCATCTGTTGTTTTAGTCTTTCTCCATTGAGAAGAGAAGTGCTCGGTGTTTCTAGCTGGCCATCCTCTTCCTTTTCTCTCAAGTATTTTCAAGTATTCCTCTAAGTGTAAAAATAATTTAACATACTGCAAAAATAAATGACCCCAGCCATGTGGGTTTATCTAAGAGAAACTCATCCCTGTGGATTAATTTACAGGAGAGAAACAAAGAGAAATCAGTAGTATATTAATATTTAGGTTGCTGTGAATTAAAAATAGAATATTTCACAATTGGAAGGATTTTAAGACATAAAAGCACCCAAAGAAGCAAAGGTGAAAGATCAAACACAGAATACAGAGCTAACAGCTGTGAGTTGGAAAGTTAATAAATGAGCTGAATGAAACAAACTCAACAAAGCACTAGAAGTCTTCAGTTTCCAAGTAATTAACACACTAATCAGAAACACACACAATGTGTTATCAGCCCTATCTCATACTGAAAGTAAATGGGACTCCTTGGGTACAATGGCCGCTCTCCATTCACAAGCGCAGTTATTGAAAATAAATGAGATAAAGGTATGTATAAGACAAAGGAGAAGAAACCTAGTGTGTTCCACCTAAGCAGTATCTATTTTAAGTGAATAAAATGAACATTCTGTCTTTATACCACCTAGTCAATATCATTCTTCCCACAGTGTCTTGAACACCTCAGATAATGCCCAGGCAAAAAATTGTAAATTCATAAATAAGAGATAAGTTTATATTTTTATTTTCAAGCCTCATCACACTTGAAAAATGAAATTATCATTTCAACCATGTTAAGTTCTAATTAGTAAATGAAAAGAGGAACTTGAATACCCAGAAGTCAATCTCACTTCATATTTCTTGCTTATTTGGATAGAGAGCCAGAATTAGAAAACACTTCAGAGGATTAAAGCTGTGATCAAAATATAGGCTCTTATACGAGCTAACCAATAATTATCTTTTCTTTGAAATAGTAGCTCTCAATTATCTTCTGTCCCTGACATGCCTATAACATGTCAGAACACACCAGGAGTTTCCTATTCTATTTATTCATCCATCCATCCTTTTTCCATGTGTATCCTCTAGACTCCAGGTGGAGGCGAGATATAAAGCCTTTTTGAAGTCACATATGCTATCCTCCCCCAATGTTCCTTCACATACTTCCATTAGAATTTTCTGCTTCTTTCAGATGAAGAGTCCTAGAAAGTCAAACCTCATAAAGCAAAGTAATAGAATAATGTCTGTGGTAAGAGAGAGAAACTAGCCCAACTGAGGTTATGTTTTTTCCCAATTATATATATGTGTGTGTATACACATACGCACACACACACACACACATACATATACATATACTATTACATACATCCATATTGGGTGTACTGGTTTTTTTTGTTTCTTAAGTTTATTTATCCTATGAGAAAGAGAGAGAGAGAGAAAGTGACAGCATCCCCAGCAGGGTTTCGATGACATGATCAACTCCAGCCTTCAGTCAGACCTGGATCACACAGGCAAGCACATGCCTGCCATACTTTGAGAAGTCTCTGGACTTGAACAAGGAACCTTCCCATGCTAGATTGTCTCTCAGAGTTTCACTTTTACTGCTGTTTCACTGTTTAGTCCTTAAGTTACCTTAGTTATAATTTAAGTACTATCACCCTGAATAACTTAACTTTTCAACTTCTTTATTTTTTCCCTTTAAATCATAATTAGAACATTTAGGAAAGAAAGAAAGGGGGAAGTCATTTGCTTTTATAAACTTTAATAATTATAAAACAAAAAAGATGGAATTTATGGCTTTAATACTACCTTTAGTTTTCCTCATCATCTTTTAAAATAAACTAACTTAAACTAAAATATAGAGTAATATCACAGATTTGATCAGATTATGGATATGTAAAAAGGAATCTGTCTTTCACTTATTGAATGACCAAGACTATCTACATTAGAGAATTTACATTTGTATGAACATAACTATACTTAGGCATAAATCTTATCCAAACAGCTAAAATATATGGGAATGTAATAGATACACAATAACACCAAAATCCCCTTCATATAGTGAGAGAACCAATGACAACAAATGTGACATATAACATCTAGATCTAGATGTGGGTTTAGTAAGGTTTATTGCTTGAAATATCTAGACTAGATCATATTTTCCTGAAAAATAAGAAGGAATTGGTTTTTTTTTGTTTTTGTTTGTTTGTTTGTTTGTTTTGCTATAGGGCATGTGCGCTCACCAGACAGACAGAGAGAGATAGAGAGATAGAAAGCGAGAAATCACCCCTCCAGGGGGGATGGCCACGCCGCAATCCCTTCTCCTCCATTCTCCTCTCGGGATCCAGGGCACGCACGCACACGCGCCTGGCGTGAGTTTAAGTCACCGGGTCCGGGACGCAAACAGCAGTGGACTACGTAGGAGTCCAGCAACAGAGCCATTATGCTAACTACTGGTCCCAAAATAAGAAGGAATTTTTTAAAATATTTTCCTCTTCTATATATTGGGATACCATGGAAAAACAATTGTGAACCTGTAAATTTCATATTCATAATGATGTGTCAAGTTGTACAACTTTATGAGAATTTTTCTAACCTCTGAAGAGGACTGGAGGAGAAAGCATTGTACTAAAGTAAGGGAAAAGGACTCCAAATTGGTTAGACAATTTAACACCTTTGGAGTGCCAATATCCTCATCTATAACACAAGAACATAAATTCTACTGAAATGTATAAAGGTTAAATGAAACCCTTTATATGAAAGTGTCCTATAAGCTATAGTGAATACATGAAGTTTGTCATTTTATTGATGAGGGTTATAATAAATATAATCCAAAATAAATAATATTAAAGAAGGCAGGAAAATATGGTACGCATATATAATGGCATACTACTCAGCCATAAAGAATAACCAGATCCTGCCATTTGGTACAAGGTGAAGGAGCCTAGAAGATATAATATTAAGGGATATAAGCCAGAGTCTGAAAGACAAATACCGTATCCCCACTTAACATATACTAAATGACTCCCCTCTGTGAAAGACAGAGAAGGACTTGAGAGCATAGAAATAGAGAGAGTAATAGTAGATACCAGGAGCTACTTAGGAGTGGGGTGGGAGGGTTTATGAGAAATTATGTTTTTTAATTTTCCCATTAGGTGGGTGTGTTTGCCAGAAAAAATGACATAAACTTACTGCCCTGTTTGTGTTCAGAGTTTTGTAATAGGGTTTGTGCTGGTGGGAGAGACAGAGACAGAGAGAGAGAGAGAGAGAGAGAGAAAGCATTTCCCATGGAGAATGGTCATACTGCACTCCTTCCTTCCTTCCTTCCTTCCTTCCTTCCTTCCTTCCTTCCTTCCTTCCTTCCTTTCTTCTCTCTCTCTCCCTCTCTCTCTCTCTCTTTCTTTTCTTTTCTTTTTTTTTGCCATAGGGTACCTGCACTTGCTGGAGAGAGACAGAGAGAGGGAAAGTGAGAGTCACTCCTCCAGAGGAGATGGTCATGCTGCAACCTCCTCTCCATTCTTCTCTCAGAATTTTGGGAATATATGCATACACTCTGGGGTGATTTTCAAGTTGCTGGGTCTAGGACACTGGATCTGGCACTCAAACTGTGGTGGGCCATGTAGGATTCCAGCACCTTAACCACTATACCAACTGATGGCCCCAACAATCCCTTCTCTTCCACTTCTCCTTCCTTTCAGAATTTTGGGCACACGTGCACATGCACTCAGTTTGTTTCTTGAGCCACCTGGTCTGGATTCTAACTATACAGTTGGCCATGTGGAATCTGGCTGCTGTAATTACCAGGCCACGGACTGGCCCAAGAAAAATTTTAATGGACACAAGAGTACCTATAAATAAGGGGAAGAGGTTTCAGGATTGTGCATCACAGCAGAAGAAAAAATATAGACAATTTAATACATATTTCAAAAAATAAAACTATAATAGAAGAACTGTTAGAAAATATACATAACATAATGTGGTATTCAATATTTAAAATGAGGATGTGTATATCATTGATTTGATTATTATATAATTGTATATGTGCCTTTAAACAAACCATATTGTGGGATCAGCAGGTGGAATGGTAGTTAAAACTCTGGTTGACCATGGCTCGAGTCTCAGACCTGACGGCTTGAAAATTATGCTGGCATGTGTGTGCTTGACCAAAATACCAGGAGGAGAACGGAAGGGGAGGGGTTGTG
>NW_006159512.1:2774033-2814504 GCF_000334495.1 Tupaia belangeri chinensis
TGGGGGTGATTTCTCACTTTCCCTCTCACTGTGTGTCTCTCTGGTGAGTGCATTTGCCTTTTGGAAAAAAAAAAAACTAAAAAAATAAAATAAAATAAAATTGTAGCCACAAAGATATACATTGATTATATGTAAACCAGAAATCAATTTTAAAAAATACAAGACAAAAAGTGATGTTAAACAAATCACTGCTCACTTAGACCAAAACAATCTTAAAAACATATTTGCTCTACAAATTGGCTCAAAGGGTTTGTTCATACTATATGTCTAAGTAGATGGTAAATGACATTGATTTGCATCCAAAGGCCCCTCTTTTGGATTTTATGAGACCCATTCAGAATGAGCCAGGGTGAGAACACCAATTCCATGTTCTGGGTCCATCTGTTGGCAAAAATATAATGCAAACAGCTTTATAAGTGCTATTTTCAATGAAATATCACAGAACAGCTTGTCCCAATGATATTTCTAAAGCTTGCCTGCAAACCGCCTACTGGGAAATCCAACTAAAAGAGAAGGGGGAAGAGAAAGAAACCCATAGGCAAGAGACAGAAATGGAAAAAGGAACAAAGGGTAAAGGGAGACCAGCTTACAAGAATGTGAACCCTGGAAGAAAATAAGGAGCAGCGAGAGATGCAAAATCAAACACAGTCATTAGTAAGAAACCATAAGGAATAGAGAAAGTTGAGAAAACGCTGAAAACCTCTAAGGTTAGAGGATATGGAAGTGATCACAAATTGGAGAGCAAGTCCAGAGGAATGAAGACAAAAGGAGCAGCAAATACATAACAGCCCAATAACTGAAATGTAATTATTAAAATATTGTGAGAGGAAAATAATGTGAAATAGCTATTTTTCTATGCTCCATTCCTTTCTTTATGTAATATACAAGATTCGTTTTTCCCGGTTTCAGTATCTATTATCAACTCCAAAGGAAGAAAACATCTGTTCTGAGACCTTTCTTTCAATTTAAAAACCCATTGACACGCCAGAAATAGTCCAGGCATCACAGTCTAAGTGATGTACATGCATTGATTGAAACACAAGAAGCATCATAGTGTAAACAATGTCATTCTGGGCACTTACCTGGGGTCGAATAACTTTTACGATATTTTTTAGGGCAGTGTCAGGGGATGGAGGTGAGCAGTCAGGTGTTGGGCCTGTAGAACTGTTTCTATGGTTACTAGTTCCTGGAGCAGTAATTGCTACCTCAGAGCCATTATCTGTGAATAAAAATAGAATTACCATGAATTTAATTGCTCAGTTTACCTTTTAAGACTTGAAATTACATTTGTGAGCATGAATTGAAGTTTCAACTTAAAGCTGGTATCAGTTACAAGATACTAAAGAACATGATCAACAGTGTATTTTAAAGATTTTACTGAATATTATGTTTTCTTTTTTTTCCCTTATTTTATTTATTTTTTTTCATTTTGTTTTTTTCCATACATTCAATCACATTATTATTTGTCTTAAAAATGGATATTTCAACAGGTGAACATTTCTCCCTAGTGGTAAATAACACTTCCACCATATAGTTCCGAGAAGAAAGAATATTATTATTCAATTCATAATGATATATCATCCAGCACAGTTTTTACTACCTGATGCTACTACACGAATGACTGAAACCTTCCTTAACTAAAAAGAAAATTATACTATGACTAGATAATGCTTCTCTATAATCATTGAAATGACTATTGATTTTTATTTAAGTAGGAGTTTCCTCTCTCTCTGATTTCATAAAAGCCAAATTCAAGTCCTCAAATAACTTTCCGTAGAAATCTCTCAAACATTAAAAAAGTATCCTGTGAATGAACTTTGATGAAAAACTGACATTTGTGCCAAATGGTTTTATAATGTAGACAAACACAAAAATACCCCCATGCTTATCAGCATATCATTCTATATAGTCAAAACTAAGTGAATGAAATTACACAATCTAAATTAATTGTCTCCTATTATTTGGGAGAGGAAGTGAAAAAAACCATGACTGGAAAATCAGAACATGTTAACATTTTCTTCTTAAATGTATATTAAAACAACATAACATCAAAGAGACAATTTTGGAATATTTAAAATACTTGAAAAGGATGGGAAATGTTCTATAGATAACTCCTGTTAGCATATAGAGAAGTTATATTATTTTAAGGAGAATGTGGCAATCCTTTATAGTTCTTTATAAAAACTGTTGCAAGCTCAAATCTATAAAAAGCTTATTTCTGTGTTATGTTTTTAATTAGTTCCCAATAATTTTCTGCTCTAGACAGATGAATTAATGCAAAAGAGATTGAGAATGTGAATTCTTTACAGACCACTGAGTTCTCCTGTTCATGATCCCTCTCTATAATCCCAAATGAAAAGCCGTAATTTCAGAAGGCACTTCTTGCTCATAAAAAAGCAAGGGGATAAATTCCTATAAAATTCTACCCATCACATAAAAATATAATTCCATTTCACTGAGGAATTCAGGCACAGGCTCATAAAACAAAAAATGCAAGTGTGACACACTGAAATAGAAAGATCATTAATAAAATATGTCTTAGAAGTATCCCAAGTGCACTCTTTATTGACTAAGGTTTAGTAGACAAGGTAAGATCTGAACTGGCATCTCAGAACAGGTGGGGTGGTCTTCTGTGTAGGATAGAAAAGTACAAATAAATATTGAATCAGCAAAACAAGAACAAGAGGCTCTCACTCCCTCTACCTTGTCCTTTCCTCTGTCATTCATTCAACCACACATCTAAAAACACTCATTTGAGGGGCAATGTTTGTCAGTTATGTTAAGTTCTAAAGATAAATTTAAAAGGCTCTCTGTCCAAGGGTTGCAGGTAGGGTGAAATGAATAAGAAAGGCACAGAATGGATGAAAAGGATTAGGTAAAATGATTAATTGTAACAAACACACCACTCTGGTGCCGATGTTGATAGTCTGGAGAGAACGGGAGGTATATGTGAACTCTGAGATTTCTGTTCAGTTTGGCTGTGGACACAAAATTGTTCTAAAAATAAAATGTATGAAAATAAACAACAAATCCCTGCCCTTGAGAGTATACAATTAAAGTGTGATACCCAAGATGTAAACAAATTAAATACCATACAACTTGAGAACTAGTAACAGACAAGTGATGCATGATGGAAAAACAAATTGGGGAGCAATCAGACGGACTGGGGAAGAAAACAGTTGTGAAAAGCTCCAGTTTTTAAATAGGTTAAAGGCAAAAACCTGGGACAAAACATAAGACAAAAGGGCACAAAGGCAGGAAGAGCATTGTTGAACCAGTCATTTTATGTTAGAAAGTAGAAATAAACTTGGAAGAGTAAAAGGAAGTTCTATTAGTAAAGAGTTCATATTTGATTCTGTGGGCAATCAGAAATATTCTGAGTGAAGTAAGCCAGGCTATGAAAGAAAGATATTGTATGTATCTACTCAATATATACCGACTATCCGCACTCTATGATAGAGAGCAAAAAATTGGAGGACATAAAAGCAGTGAAGGTACTTAATGAGAATAGGACAGTGTGGAAGGGGGGAAGTGAAGAGAAGAGGATAGAGAAAGATAGCAAGTGAACAATAGAGAGACAGGACGTTAGTGAGAAACAGATATGGCTTATTAACTGTTGATGATGACATGTGTAGTATTCTCAACTGGATTGGTCTGAGAAGTATTTCATGATGGGCAAAGTATTTTTACAAGCAAAATGAGAAATAGTGATTGACTGTTTTAAAAAATAATTATAATAATAATAATGATGATTGGGGAAAACATAGAAAAGATATCGAATGTTGAAGCAGGGAGATTAATGTCTCTGTACTGACTGACTTGCGTGGCATTCCCTTTTGAAAAAGCAATGTAATACACTGTAAAGCTATATGTAATCCAATGTAATATAAAGAAGATTATGATGATAATGAAAAATAAAAAAATATTGAAGATTATTTAAGCTGGGAGTGACAGTAATAGCAATACTAATGGTTCATGTTTATTGAACACTTATTTTGTATAGGCAGAATGTTAAATGTTTTAGTTATTAAATCTCATTTCATCTTCAGATCATCTTATGAAATAGGTTCTACTATTGGGTCCTCAGAAAAGTCATGATGTATTTTCGCATAAACAGAAAAAATACATCATGACTTTTCTGAGGACCCAATATTACCACTCCCATTTTACATTGATGTTCATCTTGAAGTTATACTGTCAGTAACTGGCAGAGAAGGATTCAAATTTCAGGCTGATGCCATGTTGCTCTTCTGCTCGTTAGCCTGTTACAGGTATGCAAAAAAGGTATGATGCAGGCACAGTCTCTGTTTCTAAATGGAGTTGAATCAACCCCACAGAAACTTTCAGAGCAGAATATGAATGCAATAAAAAATAAATAATACAATAGAAAACTTCAGTTATGAAGACACCTTTAGGGTATGCTGATCAACACTATGTGGCATAATCTCTGAAGGTAGGGAGATTCGTTAAGACTAATGACCCAAGCTAGAGATCAGGGTTTTAGCATTTGAATTGGAAACTAGATCCTGCACATGTGTTGAAGGTAGACTAAGAATTTCTTGGCAGACCCAGAATCACAATCTTGAGTCAAAAGAACAACTCTGGATGGGTACTATCAGATTTTACTAAAAAGTTATAATAATCAGAACAGCATGGTACTGGCATAAAAACAGACACATGAATTAGTGGGACAGAACAGAATCTTAAAAATAAACCCACACATTTATGGTCAATTGATTTTCTACAAAGGTGCTAAAAGAAAGCAGTCTATTCAATAAATGGTTTGGATAACTGGATATCTATATGCAAGAAAATGAAATTAGGTCTTCATCTTATATAATAATCAACTCAAAATAGGTTTAAGATTTAAATTTAAGACCTGAAACAATTAAACTGCAAGAAGAAACCATAGGTTAAAATCTTTATGCTAGATTTCTGGGCAATGATTTTTCTATGGATATGAACCCATAAGCACAGACAACAAGAACAAAAATAGACAAATGAGATTATATCAAATTTAAAAGCTTCTGCACAACAAAGGAAACAATCAACATATTGAAGAGACAATCTACAACATAGAAAATATTTGCAAATCATGTCTCTAATAGGGGGTGACCATTGAAAATATAGGGTCTTTGGGAAAGTTATGATGCATTTTTGCATAGAAAAACATAAAAATATGTCATGACTTTTCCAATGATCCAATATATAAGGAACTCATAGAACTCAATAGTTAAAAAAAAAAATCCTGACTGAAAATGTGCAAAGGATATACATAATTTCACAAAAGACACACAAATAAAAAGTACATGAAAGAACATTCAACATCACTAGTCATGAGAAAAATCAAAATTAAAACCAGAAAGAAATATTACTTCACATTTTTTATAGTGGCTATTATCAAAATGATACAAGATAATGTTAGAGAGGACATGGAAAACAGGAAGGAAACCGCTGCACATTGTGGTGGAAATATAAACAGTACATTTACTATGAAGTACAGAATGGAGGTTCCTCAACAAAACTAAAAATAGACGACATGTCATATAATCCAACAATGCCACAATTGACTATATACCCAAGTGAAATGAAATCCATAGGTCAGAGATATCTACATTTCCATATTAATTGCAACATTATTCACAATAGCCAAGATATGAAATCAACCAACAGATGAATAGTAGGCAAGTAGAAAAAAGTATGATATATACACACAATAGAATACTACTCAGTCTTTAAAAAAGAGAAAATCTTGTCATATAAACAATAAAGCTGAACCTGGAGGACATTATGATAAGTGAAATAAAACATGCATAGAAAAGCGAGTACCTATTGCTACACTCATATGCAGAATTTAAACAAAGTTTAATTCATAGAAGCAGAGAGTAGAACAGTGGTTACCAGGGATAGGAGGAATAATTCGAGAGATCAAGTGTACAACTTGGTGATTATAGTTACTAACAATGTACTGTATTTTTGAAAAATTTCTAAGAGTAGATTTTGTGTTCCATTGCTAAGAGTAGATTTTAAGTGTTCCAAAATATTGATAAGTATATGAGGTACATGTTAAATAATTCAACTTAGTATTCTATAATGTGTGTGTATATATACACACACACTTTAAAAATGTTATATATAATAAATGTATATAATTTTATGTGTCAATTAAAAACAATTAAATTTTAGGAACCAGCACGTAGTGTAATGGCTACATTGCTGGACTCCCTTATATTTGGCTGCGGTTTGAGTCCTGAATCTGGTGGCTTAAACTCACGCCAGGTGCATGTGTGTGCACACCCAATATCCTGAGATGGGGATGGAGGAGAAGGGATTGCAGCGTGGCCATCCCCCCAGGGGGTGATTTCCCACTTTCTATCTCTCTGTCTCTCTCTTTCTGGTGAGCAACCGCACCGTATAGCACCCTCCAAAAAAATTAAATTTAAAATTTTTCTTGATGTGTTAGATATAGATAAAAACAAGAGAAATCAAGGATGTCTCTATGACTTTTTTACCTGAAGAACTAAATGGATGGAGTTGCCATCAGGAAAAATGGGAAAAACTATAGGAAGAGCATACATTCTCTACAATATGGCTTCAAATAATGGCTCTACTCCACTCTTTCTCTCTCTTCTTCTTTTAAGTTCCAATTAAATAATACTAGACAGACTTTATTCTTTTGGATCTTTTTGTCTTTTTTGTTTATTTATTTTAGATTTTTCTATAGGTCATGTGCCCTCAACAGAGAGACAGAGAGAGGGAGGGAGAGGAAGAGAAAGTGAGAAAGCACCCTCAAATGTGAATGACCATGACACAATCTCTTCTCCATTATCATCCCAGGATTTTTTTTTTTTTGAGAGATTTTTGCTATAGGTTATGTGCTCTTACCAGAGGGAGACGGACAGAGAGACATAAAGTGAGAAATCACCTCCCACTGGGGATGGCCACATTACAATCCCATCTCTTCCATTCTCCTCTTGGAATCTTGGGCATGCCCCCCCACACACACACTAGGCATTAGTTTTAAGACTCTGGGTCCACGATTTGAACCACAATGGACTATGTGAGAATCCAGCAACATAAACATTATGCTATCTTCTGGTCCCCCCACTCCCCCACCAGAATCCTGGGCATGCATGCACACACACCCAGCATGATTTTCAAGCCACTGTGTCCATGACTCAAATCAGATGGGATCCAGTGCCTTAACCTTTATGCCACCTATTGTCCCTCAGCCTTTATTCTTTTTATCATTTATTCTCTTTCATACTTTTTCATTTTGTCTCTCTGTGATGCATTCTGAATAGTTTCTTCTACACATTTTCCAATTTATTGGTTCCTTCTTCAGCCATGTCTAGCCTGTTAGCAAACCATTTTCTTAATTTTAAGTATACTTTTCAGTTCTAAACTTTCTATTTTGTTCTTACTCAAATATATTATTTCACTAGTTGGTATTTCTTAGTTCCTAACAACATTAAGCATGACTTTTATTTATTTTAAAATAACTAGTAGAACTGTTTTGTTTTGCTTTGTTTTTAATTTGTATATGTTTCTTCAAACATATGAAGTCTTCCTGGATCTGTTTTCTATGTCTTTGGCTCTCACTCTGTTCCATTGTTTATTTCATCAAAATCCATGTGCTGCTTACTTAGTGTGTTATTAGAACAAGACATACGATACTACATTTAATAACTCTTTATCTGTTAGCAAAAATGTTAATTCAAAAAGGCATCACAATTATTTTTTTAAAGAGATATTTTTTGCTACAGGGCACATGTGCTTGCTGGAGAGACAGAGAGAAACAGAGACAGAAAGCAAGAAATCATCACCCAGGGGGTATGGCTATGCCATAATCCCTTCTCCTCTATTCTCCTCTCAGGATTTTGGGCATACACACATACGTATGTGCCTGGTGTGAGTTTAAGCCACCAGGTCCAGGACTTGAACCACAGTTGACTATATGGGAGTCAAGGGACATAACCACTATACTATCTGCTGGACCCATCACATTTATATTCTAGTACCAGAAACTGAAGTCTGTGGAAAACTTGCCTTTGTGATGTTAAATAATTCATTTGAACTTTCATCATTTCAGTTGTCTTAACTGTAAAAACAAGGATGATTAATAACTATCTGCAATGGGTAATGTGTGCAGATAAAATAAGAAAAAATAACTTGCACATTATTAGGCACATAGTGGAAATTTAATAAATATGAGTTGTCTTTTCCATCAGGAAAGGAAATTCTATCTCCACATTTAAAATAAATATGCAAGGTAAGAGAAATCCCAGAAGGAAGGTAAGAAAATATTTAGTACTACTTGATAGATAATATGAGGGTACATTCAAAACATACATTAAAAAATGTGTTTATAAACAGAAAAGAAAAAGGCTATGCATGGTTCTCAAAAAATTTTTGCACCAAAATAAACTTGTACTCTAACTCCATCATACCACAGCTTTTTAAAGTCTCCTCATACTTCAAGAGAATTAACTGTGAATACTTGGGTGGGACTTCAGGAAAGTATCTTTTAGTTATTATACTAAAAGAAATTAGTAGAAACAATTTAATTTCATAAATAGGAAATGATCCCTTGTGGAAATGAATTAGTCAGGGCCCTCTAGAAAAAATAGAATAAAAGGATTAGCAGATAGCAACATGGTAACATCACTGGACATTCCTGTTGACCATAGTTCGAGTTCCAGTCCTGGAAGCTTAAAACTCACTCCAGGCACACGTGAGTGTGTGCCCAAAATCCCAAGAGGAGAATAGAGGAAAAGGGTTGCAGCATGGTCAACCCCTCAGGAGATGATTTCTTGCTTTCTGACTCCCTGTCTCTCTCTCTCTCTCTGACAAGCACATGCACCCTATAACAAAACAAAACAAAAATCTCTTTAAAAATAGTACCAATAGACTCTATCTATCTAGAAAGATATTTACTATAAGAAACTGGTTTACAAAATTATGGAGGCTAAGAAGTCCCCAAATTTGCAGTTGACAAACCTATGTGAGTTGATGTGCAGTGCTTCTAGTTTTAGCCTAAAAAATCAAAGATTCAGGAGAGCTGCTATTGCTAGCTATAGTCCAAAGGCTGGCAGACTCAAGGCTCAAGAAGGGCTGACATTTAGGTCTGAGTATAAAGGCTATGAAAGGCCAAGGACTGTGGGAGGAGTTTCCCCTGACCCAGCATTTTTATTCTATAAATAAATGAGGCCAATAAGATTAGGGAAGAAAATTTGCTTTGCTCATCTTAATATTTAAATGTTAATCTTATTCAGAAACACCCTAATGGACACACCCAGAATAATCTTTAGCCAAATGTATGGGCACCACGTGGACCAGTAAGTTGACTTTTTAAAACTTAATCACCACAGAAAATGATTTTACTGCAAAGGCTGGTCCTAGTAGCTGTTTTTGCACTACAGCCAGGAAAAAAAAAATGCTGTATATTCCATCTAGTCAGCACACCAAAAACTTCTTGGATGTTCCTTATAAGTAAATTAAAACATGGTACAAGACAGTAGATTATTAGGTAGTAAATTATTTAGACAAAAAACTGTAAGTACCTACATCTTCTGAATTTATAATCTGTACCATAAACTAATAATTTAATTTTATACTACTTTGTGTTATTCATTTTCTCTTCCAAGCTAGATTACATTTTTGCAGAGATTCTTATTTTCCTTATCCTGACCATAGTTCTTAGCTCAACACAAGCCTTTAAAAATGCTGAATGGGGGGAGGAGGGAACCAGCAGTTAGCGTAATGGCTATGTCGCTGAACTCCCTTGTAGCCGACCGCAGATTTGAGTCCCAGACCTGGTGGTTTAAACTCACCAGGCACGTGTGCATGCGTGCCCAAGATCCTGAGAGGAGAATGGAGGAGAAGGGATTGCGGCATGACCATTCCCCCTGGGGGGTGATTTCTCGCTTTCTATCTCTATGTCTCTCTCTTTCTGGCGAGCACACGTGCCCTGTAGCAAAAACCTACTCCCCCCCCCAAAAAAAAATGCTGAATGAAATAACGTGAGTAATGCAAAACTCATGTTTTTGAGCAGCCATCACACATGCCCTTAATAATAGAGATAGCTTGCCTTTTATAATCTCATAGTCCTATTGGAAGAAAATCAAAATGAGTGGCATATTCTAGAATCCATGAAAGCATTTTAAAAACATATTTATTTATAAAATATCCTTGATAATACTATTTGCAAGAAATATCAGTTATCCAAAGGACTTTGCCAAAAGGCCACCAATGTCCACGACCATTTTACACCATCAACTCTCAGTTCACATCTGCCATTACAAGCCATTGCTGATGAAAAAGGAATGAGGTGCGTAAAAACTGCTTAGAGAAAATTGCTAAATGTACTTATAATTTCATACTGAAATATGAGGTTTATCTTCTAGGCAGATTCCCTTATTACACATTATATTATGCACTATGACTATCAGTTTCCTTTACAATAACAACATTGGGGGAGAATTTGTTGTTTACTTGAACTTTTAGGGAAAAAAAATCCTATAAATACAAAATAATTCATGTGGAATGTTACAACCTAGTATTTTTTTTTTTTTTTTTGGAGAGGTTTTTGCTACAGGGCGCGTGTGCTCACCAGACAGACAGAGAGAGACAGAGAGATGGAAAGTGAGAAATCACCCCCCAGGGGGGATGGCCACACCACAATCTCTTCTCCTCCATTCTCCTCTCGGGATCTTGGGCATGCATGCACATGCGCCCAGCGTAAGTTTTAAGCCACCGGGTCTGTGACGCAAACCGTGGTCGAGTGCATGGGAGTCCATTGACATAGCCATTATGCTAACTGCTGGTCCAACAATCTAGTATTTTAACATCATTCACTAGCATATGTTGGACAGAGAAAGTATGCAAATGACTATATCGCTGACAAATAGGACTGAGATTATTTCTGGCTGGTGATTTAGGAAAAAGCATCAAGGAAAAGGTGGAAATGAAAAATCTTTCTGACAGATTTGTAAATTTTAGACATGAAGAAATAGCAGGGAACAGAAATTCCAAGAACTGGAAGTAGAATGAAGAAAGGGTAAATTTTAGACATGAAGAAATAGCAGGGAACAGAAATTCCAAGAACTGGAAGTAGAATGAAGAAAGGGTAAAGACGTGAAAAAAGAGGTACATTTGTGGAATAAAGAGTTGAATTAGAATAGATTTCAATATTCATAAAGAAAATACCAGAAATGGAAAGGCCATATACAAATAATTTGGGCTCTGAAATCAGACTAACCTAAACTGAACAATCAATCTCAATTTCCTCATCTATTAAACAGTACTGTTCTCAAAATGTTGTAGGGATAAAAATGAAGGAAGTGTGTGTTGTGTGTGTATGGGGGCAGTGTTTAACACACTGCATGGAACATTGTCAATGTTCAGTAAAACTAGCTGAGTAATTATACAATGTAAGTATTTAATAATTCTTAGTCTAGTAATTAATGAAGAAGCATTGTTATCCTTGGTCTTAAGTCAGGGTGAGAAGTTGGCAATCTCTTTTTTTCTTATAAAGTGCCAGATGATAGAAACTGCAAGCACCTGGCTATATGGGTTTTTGTTGTTGTTATTGTTTTTTGTTAGGCTATATGAATTTTGTTTGGCTATATGGTTTTTGTTGTAACTACTTGACTCTGCTGTGGTAGCAAAACAGTAGCCACAGACAATATGTGGACAAATGCGTGTGGCTATATTATAAGAAAACTTTATGAAAAAAGGCAGTAAACCATACTCAGTTTGTAAGTCACAGCTTGTAGACATCTTTTTTAAAAATTTTATGTATTTAATTACTATACATCACTTTGCGTGTAAGTTGAATATACCCAACATGAATATACTTCACACTTGTCCAGTCGAGGATACAAAACACATATTCATCAACAGATAATAACCCATTTCTGTGTCCCATAAATGTCCTGCCTCTCTCACCCTTCTTCCCCTTTCTTCCACCCTTTTCCCATATTTTCTCCCAAACCATTTTTAATGCTTCTATGTCCTCTAATCTCTCAGTTTCCACCATAGAGTGTGGACAGTTGGTATCTGTTGAGTGGAGACATACAATGTCTCTCATAGTCTGGCTTACTCACTTAGTAGTAAGTCTTCCATATTTGTCCACTTTCTATCAAATGCCAGAGTCTTGTTTTATTTGGCTGAGTAGCATTCCCTAGAGTATATGTTCCACACTTTTTCAATTCATTTATCTGTTCTTGGATGATGGGTTGGTTCCATGTCTTAGCACTTGTGAATAATGCTGCAATAAACATAAATGTTCAAGCACTTTTTCAACTGAGCATTCTCCTATCCCATGGGTAGATACCTAGGAGTGGAATTGCTGGATCATATGGTAGTTCTAGTGGTATATCTTTGAAGAAACTTCCATATTGTTTTCCACAGTGGCTGGACTAATTTATGGTCCCACCAGCAATGTAGGAGGGTTCCCCTTTCACCACATTCCCACCAGCATTTATCATTTTTTTCCCCACGATTCTGACTGGGGTTATGTAGTATCTCATTGTGGTTTTGATCTGCATCTCCCTTCTGATGAGGGATGTTGGACATTTTTTCATATGCTTTCTAGCTGTTCATATGTCTTACTTAGAGAGTTGTTTATTCAGCTCTTTTTCCTATCCTTTATTGGGCTGCTCATTTTATTTTTAAAATAAGCCACTTAAGTTCCCTCTGTATTTTGGTTATCAATCCCTTATCTGAGGCATAGTCTACAAAGATCTTCTCTCATTCTGAGGTTGTTGATTCACATAAATTATTGTATCTTTTGCCATGCAGAAACTTCTTAATATGATGTAGTCCCACTTGTCTATTTTGGGGATTACTGCTCATGCTTTGGATGGTCTTATTTAAGAAGTCTTTGTCTACCCTCAATGTCTCTGAGAGTTTCCCCAGTGTTTTCCACCAGTAGTTTTATAGTTTGAGGTCTTAGGTTTAGATATTTGATCCACTTTGAGTTGATTTTTGTTAATGGTGAAAGATAGGGGTTCAGATTCATCTTTCTGCTGTTAAATGCCCAGTTTTTCCAGCATCATTTGCTAAAGAGATTTTCCTTTTCCCACTGGATTGACTGGTACCCTTTGTCAAAAATCAGCTAGCTGTATGTTTTGGGGTCTAATTCTGGGGTCTCTGTTCTGGTCCATTGGTCCACCTGTCTGTTTTTGTACCAATACCATACAGTGTTGATTATCACAGCTTTGTAATCCATTTTGGGGTCAGAGAGTGAGATGCCATCCACTTCACTCTCCTTGAGCAGGATTGTTTTGGCAATATGCTGTCTTTTATAATTCTGGAAAAATTCTATGATTGTCTTTTCTAGGTCCATGAAGAATGTCTCTTGTATTTTTATAGGGATTGCATTAAATATGTAGATTAATTTGGGTAGATTTGCCATTTTGATTATATTAATTATCCCCATCCTCATCCAGGAACAAGGCCTTCCACTTCACTTTTTTGTGTCATTTTTTTTTTTTAATTTTTTTTTTTTTTTTTTTTTTTTTTTTTTTTTTTTTTTTTTTTTTTGTGGAGGGGTTTTGCTATAGGGTGTGTGTGCTCACCAGAAAGACAGAGAGATAGAAAGTGAGAAATCCCCCCCCTCCCAGGGGGGATGGCCACATCACAATCCCTTATCCTCCATTCTCCTCTTGGGATCTTGGACACGCACGCACACATGCCCAGCGTGAGTTTAAGCCACTGGGTTCGGGACTCGAACCATAGTCGACTACATGGGAGTCCAGCGACATAGCCATCATGCCAACTGCTGGTCCCGCTATAGATTTTTGTAACTTGATTTTATCTCCTGTCACTTTACTCTATTCACTTTAAGAAATTTTCTCAAAAAAATAAAAAAAAATAAAACTTCTTTGAAAGTATTAAAAGCAGACTAGATCACACAGAAAATCAAATCTCAGATGTAGAAGACAGATTGCTGGACTAGTAAAATCTTCCACAAAGACTGAGAAAATAGCCTCCAAAATGAGAACAATATATGAGAAATACTAGATACCATTAAAATGTCCAAACATCCAGATAATCAGCATCCCAGAAGGTGAAGAGACTAATAAGGGCATTGATAATCTATTCCATGAGATCCTGGAAGAAAACTTCCCAAACAGAGAAAGGCATTCAAAGATCCAGACCAAGAAATACAAAGGACCCCAAACAGGATCAACCCAAAAAGATCTTATCCAAGACACATTATAGCCAGAATGACAAAAACCACAAAGACCAGGTACTCAGACTGGCAAGAGAGAAACGTCAAGTTACCTACAAAGGATATCCCATCAGGCTAACAGCAGATCATAGAAAAAAAATCGGAAACAATACAAGCAAGGAAGAAATGGGAAAATATATTCAAAGTGTTTAGTGAAAAACAATTTCAACCAAGAATAGTATATCCAGCAAGATTATTCTTCATATGGGAAGAGAAGACAAGAACATTCTCAGATAAACAAAACCTGAAAGAATTTACCAACACCAGACCAGCTCTCCAAAACGTTCTGAAGGAAGTGCTATCTCAGGAAAACAAAAGTCAGACACACAGAAATAAGAGTTCTAAAACAGCTAAGAAAATAGCCAGCTTAATGGTAGGGACAAGTCCAGAGTTGAACGTTATCTTCCAGAATTTAAATGGAAAGATCGGACGACAACAGAAGATAAAGTACATGAGTTTGAACTGGTGAATTAAAATTTTATGACTTTTGGTTAAAACATTTCTGATCTTCTGTGCATTGTTTTCCATTGTTAAGGAGTTTTGTCTTCTCTCGAGTTGTGGACAGGTCCATGCACCTACTATATGAACAGATCCTAACCTGTTTCCTGGCTTTAAGTATTAAGCAAAGTTCTCTTAACATTTTTAAATTTTGATTTATTAAAGGTAAAACTGCCTTTCTTGAAATTAAAACATTTATTTAAAAAATACCTGTTTAGTAACCACAGTAAGCTATATAGCCTCAGTGATGTGCTATTTTATAATATATTCATTCATCCCACAGTTTCATGCCTAAAGTCAACTTTTGTTCACAGATATGTATATATCAACTGAACTTTCTATTGCAAGTATTTAGATTAATTAAGGTATTTTGTGAATCAATACAATGTGGGAAAGAATAAAGGAATGGAAAGCAACTGCAGAGACCAGAGACAGAGTGGGAGGACAATGGGAAATGTCAGAGGGTGAGAAATAGGGAGGAAAAGAATATATATAAGAAACAAAAAATGGAAAATTATTTCTTGATGATAACATGTATGATTAAGCCGCTTTACAGTGTATTCTGGCTGGAAAATCACATTTGGTATGCCATGGTGATGTTCAGTGAAAGTATGTAAAATAAATTAATTAATAAAAAAAAAGGAAGTTTTCTCATGGATACTTTTGGATCTGCTATGTATACAATAATGTCATCTGCAAATAGAGATAATTTCAACTCTTCTTTCCATATTCAAATGCCTTTTATTTCATTCTCTTGTCTGATTGCATTGGCTAGGACTTTCAGCACTATATTGAAAAGAAGTGGAGAAAGTGGGCAGATTTGTCTTGTACTAGCTTTCAGTGGAAAAGCTTTCAGCTTCTCCCCATTCAGTATAATGTTAACAATAGATTTTTTTCATATATAGCTTTTATTATGTTGAGAAATGCTGATTTTGCTGAGCATCTTAATTGTGAAAGGATGGTTTTTATCTTTCTTTCTGTTAATATGGTATATTACATTTATGGTTTTTGCATATGTTGAACCACCCTTGATTCTCTGGAATAAAGCCTACTTTAGTCATGATGAATATCTTTCTTATATGTTGTTGGAT
Organism: Tupaia belangeri chinensis; assembly: GCF_000334495.1. NCBI lineage: Eukaryota > Metazoa > Chordata > Mammalia > Scandentia > Tupaiidae > Tupaia > Tupaia belangeri. Next base: position 2,789,862 of record NW_006159512.1, read on the forward strand.
ACAATTTGTTAGTATCTTGTTGAGAATTTTGACCTACATTTATCAGAGATATTGGTATGTAGTTTTCCTTCCTTGTCTGGTCCTTATCTGTTTGGGGAATGAAAGTGATTAAGGCTTTGTAGAATGAATTTGGGATGGTCCCTTCCTTTTGGATCTTTACAAATAATTTGAGAAGAATGGTGGTTACCTCTTCTTCAATAGCTATTTAGAATTCATAAGCGAAGACATCCAGACCTGGGCTTTTCTTTCTTGGGAGTTTATTTACTACTGATTCAATCTTATTGCTTGTTATGGCTCTATTCAGGTTTTCTATGTCTTCCTGTATCAATCTTGGCAGATTATATTCATCCAGGGATTTGTCCACCTCATCCAGGTTTTCTTGTTGGTTGGCATATAGATACTCATAGTATCCTCTAATTATGCTTTGTATTTCTATTATGTCCATTGTAATATTGCCTGTTTCATTACAAATTTTATTTATCTGGATCCTTTCTCTCTTTTTCTTGATTAGTCTAGCTAGTGGCATGTCAATCTTGTTTATCTTTTCAAAGAACCAACTTTGTTGTTTTCTGTAATAGTTTGATTATTTTCTATTTCATTTATTTCTGCTCAAATCTTTATTATTTCTTACTCCTGGTATTTTTTTTTTTGGGGGGGGGGGTTTGTTGCTTTCCCAATTTTCTGAGGCATGATGTTAGGTTGTCCACTTGTGACCTTTCCATCTTTTTCTTATGCAAACTAATTGCTAGGAATTTCCCTCTTAGGACTGTTTTTTCAGTATCCCATAGACTATGGAAACTTGTGCATGCACTATCATTTGTTCCCATGAATCTTTTTTATTTCAGTAATAATCTCTTCAATAGTTGTGATGTCATTCAGGAGTAAGTTATTTAGTTTCCATATATTTGTGTATTTTTCAGAATTTTTCCTGAAATTGATATCGAGTTTAATTTCATCATGCTCAGTGAAGACACTGGATATAATTTCTATGCCTTTGAATCTGTAAAGGCTTGTTTTGTGCCCTATCTTCTTGTTAATGTTCGAGAAGGTACCATGTGGAGGTGAGAAAAAAATATATTTTGTGGTTTTGGTATGGAAAGTTCTATAGATGCTTATCAGGTCCATCTGATATTTGATTTTGTTTAGGTTCTGAATCTCTTTGCTTATTTTCATTTTGTTCATCTGTCTAAAGGTAATAATGGGGTGTTGAGGTCCCCAACAATTAGTGTGTTGCAGTCTATCTCTCCTTTAAGTTTTAACAGCCTTTCCTTCACATATTTGGGTGCTCCTGAATTGGGTGCATAGATATTAATAAGTGTTATATCTTCTTGATGAATTAGCTCTTTTACTATTATATAATACCTTTCTTCTTGTAGTTTTCATATTAAAGCCTATGCCTGAGATCAGTATCATGACTCCTTCTCTTTTCTGGTCTCCATTTGCATGGAATATCTTTTACCAGCCCTTCACTTTTAGTCAATGTATGTCTTTATCCATGAGGTAGGTTTCTTGTAGGCAACAAATGGAAGGTTTCAGTTTTCCTATTGATTCAGCCAGTCTGTGTCTCTTGATTGGGGAATTTAAACCATTAACATTCAATGTTGTTATTGATATTTCCAGACTTGTCTCTATCATTAAGTTGGCAATTTTCTTGGGATTTTTTTTTTTTTTTTGAGCTCTTGTTTCTCTCTGTCTTTAGTTTTCTTGGTATAGCGCTCTTTTCAGAAGTTCTTGAAGAGCTGGTCTGGAGTTGGTGAATTCTTTGAGGTTTTGTTTATCTGAGACTGTTTTTGTATTTTCTTCTCACATGAAGGACAATCTTGCCAGGAATAGTATTCTTGATTGAAATTGTTTTTCATTTAACACTTGGAATATATTTCCCCATTCTTTCCTTGCTTGCATTGTTTCTGGTGAAAGCTCCAGTGTTAGCCTCATGGTATAACCTTTGTAAGTAACTTGACTTTTCTCTCTTGCCAATTTTAGTATATTGTCTTTACCTGTGGTTTTGGCCCATCTCAATATGATGTGCTGTGGAGAAGATCTTTTTGGGTTGATTCTATTGGGGTCCTTTGTACTTCTTGGGTCTAGATGTTTGAATGCTTCTCTAGGCTTGAAAAGTTTTCTTCCAGGATTTAATTGAATAGATTTTCAAAGCCTTTATTAGTTTCTTCACTTTTCTTACTAATTATACAGATGTCTGGATGCTTAATGGAATCTAGTATGTATCGTATATTAACCTCATATTTTTTTCTGGTTATTTTCTCTTTTTGGTAGTTTTTTCCTAGGTCAGAGGTTCTGTCTTCTACATCTGAGATTTGATCTTCTACATGGTCTAATCTTCTTTTAATACTTTCAAGGGAGGTTTTGATTTCCTGTATTACAACCTTCATCACTAACAGCTCCCTTTGATTCTTTTTTATGATGTCTATTTCTTCTTTCAGATTGTGGAAATATTTCTGCATCTCCTGTAGTTTGTTGTCTCTTTTCTCTTGCATCTGGAGTTCATTGTCTCTTTTCTCTTGCATCTCATTAAGTTTTGCCACTATGAATATTCTGGATTCTTTATCTGACATTTCCATGAATTCCATTGTGCTGTCTGTAGATGAGGAGGTAATTGTTATTTTCCATACAGGGAGAGATATTTTCTTGGTTTCTCATGTGTCTTGTGCTTCTGCAGTGGTTTCCGGTCATCTGATGAAGTATACATTTCTTCCCTGTAACCTGCACTTTTGTTTCTGGGACTGGGTATTATGAATGCCTCCCAGATTCTAGAGATCAGATGGACATGGAGCTGAGTCGTAGGGTCTCAACTGAGAAAGTATGGGTTGTGTACTTTTGAGGACTATAAAGTCTGTGAGGAATGGGAAAATGTCAAGGTTTCAAGGCGGTCGCTAGCCTTGCAAAATCAGGGAAGAATAGTGGGACAGTAGGGAATAAGAGGGACTGACACCTTGAGCGGATAAATGGAGTGCACAGGTTCCAAGGCAGTCACTAGCCTTGGTCTTCACCCTTGCTTCTGCTGTGCAGGAGCAGGGAAGAATGGAGGGGTGGAAGTTGGGAGCAAGAGGGACTGGCTCTGGCACCTGGAGAAGACTAATAGAGTGTGCAGGTTCCAAGATGGTCACTAGCCTCAGTCCACAGACTTGGATGTCTGTCTTATGTATTTCCCATGGAAATGTTCTGTCCTATAAAAAAACTAGAAGAATGTTCTATTATACACATATTATATATATATATATATATATTATCTTTTCATAATCATGTTATATATGAACATTCTTCTGTGTAATTAAAACTAATGTTTTCATTATGAAAGTAGAAATGGATTTATCATTTGTACAAAATAATAGCATTATATCTAATAGCATTATATCTAACTAAAGACAACACCTTGTATACAGTAAGTGTTCAATGGATGCACATTAAATGGATAAGCAAATAAATGATTAAGAGCAAGTAAATCTTTTTAACTTAAAATATTACTTTTAGTGGTAGTACATGACTACCACTTCTGGGAGGCAGTACAAACATCAGAAGTAAAGTAGCCCAAGTATCCTGTTTCAATATTGTCAGTAAGAAAGTGCTCACTAGGTACCCTTGAGGAAGTTAATATTTAATAGTTGTTTTAGATAATCATTGAATATTCTAAATTATTCATAGATTTTTACTTTCTCTTAGTGATGATTTCTTTAAAATGTGCAATTCTTACAAGTTTACTGAAAACAGACACACCTGGTCTTTCATTAGTACCATCAACAGCAGAGTTACATTGGGTCATCAGAAAAGTCATGATGCATTTTTCTATGCAAAAAATGAATTGTGACTTTTCTGACAACCCAATATATTGAATAGTCTTGTTCTATAAGCTACTTTACCAGATAAAATGCATAGCAGGCAGCCTCTAAATGGTCCCAACTGATCCCCATTTTTTTATTAATTTTTTAAATTTATTTTTAATTTCATTTTCTTTTATACAGCCAACCACATTATTTAGCTAATATTCATACTTTTGTGAAATTCTCTCTCCTTCGATGTAAATTAAACGTGTTGAATCCCTATCTACAAATAAATACCTAAGCGATGAGATGTCACTTACGGCAATAGTTTACAAAGAGACCGCGGCATCTGTCTTAGGTGTCTCGGATGCTTTGTACTGAGGAAAGCAAGCAACTACACTGTGATTGGTCTTATGAAAGGCCCATGTGACATGTTGAGGTATTAAGGATGTCAATGAAAGCCGACTAGGAACTGGAACTTGTCAATAGTTATGAGAGTTAGCTTGGAAGCAGGTCTTTCAGCCCTGGTCAAGGTTTCAAATGACTGCAGGCCCAGCCAACAGATGGATACAACCATAAAAAACCTTGAACCAGGGACATTCAGCTAAGTCACCCATGGATTCCTTATCTAGTGAGATAATAAATGTTCATTGTTTTCAACCACCGGTTTGGGAGTTAACACAGCATTAGTTAGCAAACATCTTAGATGTTTGGCTAACATTTATAACATCTCCAACTTGCTACATCTTTGGGCTACAACAGCAAATAGACTTTCAGTCTTGTTTTGAAGAAGCTGATCACTTAATCGAAAACAGAAGGAAAAACATACAGTTAAATGTTGTGTTCTTTATGATATATCTTGGGCTCTATGGGAACAAAGAGTGAGCCACTACCTAGAACGGCGAGTTAGATTATTAGTTAAAAAGAGAAAGTAAATAAGAAAAATATAATCATAGCCTTAAAGAATGAGTAGACTCAAAAAGAGAAGCATTCCAAGCAAAATAGAATATGTAGTGGAGCAGAAGCATGAAATAACATTATGTCTCTGAGGAATTATAAATAGTTCAGCCTGGCTGGAATACAGGATACGTGTGGAAAAGTAAATGGAGATGATGTTGGTGAGATAAAGTATTAAGATGAAAGATGGAAAGGCATATGGAAAAAAGAGAAAATAAAATTGGGTCTGTACCAAAAAGAATATTTCTTTTCTTTTTTTTTTTTTTTTTAAGAGGTTTTTGCTATAGGGCACATGCACTCACTAGAGAGACAGAAAGCGAGAAATCCCCCCCCCCCCAGGGCAATGGCCATACTGCCATCCCTTCTCCAACAGTTTCCTCTTGGGATCTTGGGCATGCATGCACACACACCCGGTGTGAAAATAAGCAGCCAGGTCTGGGACTCAAACCCTGGTCAACTATGTGGAAGTCCAGTGATGGAACCATTATGCCATCTGCTGGTCCCCCAAAATCAGATTTTTCTATTTAGAAAAAAAATTAAGTCACATTGCATTTCTAAAAATTGTTTTCCTTGAGCCCATGATCAAATGTTACTTTCATCTATAAAATAACTATAAGGCTATGGTCACTTTAAAAATTCTCTAAATGAGCTCTTCCACAGGAGGCCTACACGCCGCCGCTTTTGCCGCCGCCATGTCTCTAGTAATCCCTGAGAAGTTCCAGCACATTTTGCGAGTACTCAATACCAACATCGATGGGCGGCGGAATATAGCCTTAGCCATTAAGGGTGTGGGGTGAAGATATGCTCATGTGGTGTTGAGGAAAGCAGACATTGACCTCACCAAGAGGGCAGGAGAGCTCACTGAGGATGAGGTGGAACATGTGATCACTATTATGCAGAATCCACGCCAGTACAAGATCCCAGACTGGTTCTTGAACAGGCAGAAAGATATAAAGGATGGAAAGTATAGCCGGATTCTGGCCAATGGTCTGGACAACAAGCTGTGTGAAGACCTGGAGAGACTGAAGAAGATACAGGCCCATAGAGGGCCGCGCCACTTCTGGGGCCTTTGGGTCCGAGGTCAGCACACTAAGACAACTGGCCGTCATGGCCGTACCATGGGTGTGTCCAAGAAGAAATAAGTCTGTAGGCCTTGTCTGTTAATAAATAGTTTATATACCAAAAAGAAAAAAAAAAATTCTCTAAATGGAAGAGACCATACCTTTGAGTTAATGGATAGAATGATTGACCAGGAACTTCAAGCTGATACTCAGTATTTGATCAACTCCAATCTGCAATGACCTTTGGTTTATTTTATTTATACCAGAGAAGTTCTTCTAAAGAGCCAACAAATCTAGAGCTGACAGTATATAAAAAATAGTCCAATATCTCAGTTACCATAAAAAGTAACCCAATAAACTGACTAGTAGGAGACTGTGGTCTCTCTTCTCATTCCCTTACCTTACTCTTGTTTCTTCCTATTCCTCAATCCAACACAGGGAGAGGGTCTTTTGCATAGTAATTTATCGGAATTCTGCAATAACTGTCAAGCAATACCAGATGGGAAAGATTTGCTTGTTTTATTGATTTTTTACTTTGAAGGCTACTTTGAAGGCATTAGGAGGTATGTGGGGAGTCACTGATAGTAGAATTTCATGACATTCCTCCCAGGATGGTGCCAATAATAATTCCTTGGCTTTGACTATCAAGACTGAACTAGAATCCTAGAGAAATGGATAGTTATGAAAATACAAGAGAGAAGTCAGAAGAGATAGGTCCCTTTTGAAGGCTAACTTTTATGGATTAAATGGTAATTAAATGAAGAAACTGAAAAATAAAATATTTTACATCACTTTGGCAATTCATGAATTGTCTTGTTTTGTTAACACATCTGTGTTTCAATTCTTAACCATATTTTTGGCCACTAGGATCTATTGGTTTTGAGTCCCATTTTGGGTCTATGCTTTCCTTTTGGCCTTGACAACAAATTCTTTTCTTTGCTTTTACTTTCAGTGATCCCTTATATTCATCTTCTATAAACACCCAATCTAACCAAGCCACACCCTAGCACTAGTCTGTCAGGTAGAACCCTAAGGAAGAACTGACCCCTTATTAAGTTAGAAAATGAACTTGCAAAAATCCCAGGTGATGAACCAGCAGATAGTGTAATGGTTATGTCACTGGAATCCCACATAGTCAACCACAGTTTGAGTCCCAGACCAAGCAGCTTAAACTCATGCCAGGCACATGTACATGTGCTCAAAATCCTGAGAGGAAAATGGAAGAGAAGGGACTGTGGTGTGGCCAGCCACCCTGGGGGATGATTTCTTTCTTTTTGTCTCTCTGTGTCTCTCTGGCAAGTGCATGTGTCCTATAGCAAACATCTCTCAAAAATAAAACCGTCTATGCTTTCCTTTTGGCCTTGACAACAAATTCTTTTCTTTGCTTTTACTTTCAGTGATCCCTTATATTCATCTTCTATAAACACCCAATCTAACCAAGCCACACCCTAGCACTAGTCTGTCAGGTAGAACCCTAAGGAAGAACTGACCCCTTATTAAGTTAGAAAATGAACTTGCAAAAATCCCAGGTGATGAACCAGCAGATAGTGTAATGGTTATGTCACTGGAATCCCACATAGTCAACCACAGTTTGAGTCCCAGACCAAGCAGCTTAAACTCATGCCAGGCACATGTACATGTGCTCAAAATCCTGAGAGGAAAATGGAAGAGAAGGGACTGTGGTGTGGCCAGCCACCCTGGGGGATGATTTCTTTCTTTTTGTCTCTCTGTGTCTCTCTGGCAAGTGCATGTGTCCTATAGCAAACATCTCTCAAAAATAAAACCGAAAAAAAAATCCCAGGTGATAGTATCATAGCAGCTGGAGGTAAAATTACATTCATTCTCCCTTATAAACTTCAGTATTCTTCTGCACTTTTGTAAAATAAATATACCATCAAACTCCACTATAGTGTGAACAGACTTACATATATCATTTATGATCTTTGATTTACTCTCATAGTCATCAAAGTATTAGAAGGTCTCCCAGTCTTCTTTTCACCACAAACCTGCCATCATGTTGGAAACATTTCATTTCTATGGAGATGTTCAGTCTCACCAAAGTGTTTTGATTTCTGCTCATGTGATCTTTGTCTTAACTCTATTCAGGTCTCAGCATCTAAAGATGACCTATGAACTTCATTAAAAACAGCAACTACTTCATATAGACCTCTAATCTCTAAGAATCTATTCTAATTCACATAATATCCAATTATTTCCATTTCCTCGCTTCCCTCACTCATGCCAGTTCCTACTTAGTAAGGGTTCTACCTGACAGTCTAGTGCTAGGATGTGGCTTGGTTAGATTGGGTGGGTAATCCCACTGAGATTTATTCTCCTAGATGTTTGAAGTATGCCTGGTGGGCAGTCTTCAGCTGTCAGCTCTCTTAGAATTGCCTCAGCTGAAGAGACCTGACTGATCCAAGCACATGCTCCCCTCCAGGAGCAGCCTGCTTTCAATGTCAACACAGTGGTACATGGGACCAGCAGTTGGCATAATGGCTCCGTCGCTGGACTCCCATGTAGTCAACCATAGTTTGAGTCCCGGGTCTGGTGGCTTAAACTCACACTGGGTGTGTGTGCGCACCCAAGATCCTGAAAAGAGAATGGAGGAGAAGAGATTGCTGTGTAGCCATCCCCCCAGGGAGTGATTTCTCACTTTCTGTCACTCTGTCTTTCTGGCAAGCACATGCACTCTGTAATCTCTAAGAATCTATTCTAATTCACATAATATCCAATTATTTCCATTTCCTCGCTTCCCTCACTCATGCCAGTTCCTACTTAGTAAGGGTTCTACCTGACAGTCTAGTGCTAGGATGTGGCTTGGTTAGATTGGGTGGGTAATCCCACTGAGATTTATTCTCCTAGATGTTTGAAGTATGCCTGGTGGGCAGTCTTCAGCTGTCAGCTCTCTTAGAATTGCCTCAGCTGAAGAGACCTGACTGATCCAAGCACATGCTCCCCTCCAGGAGCAGCCTGCTTTCAATGTCAACACAGTGGTACATGGGACCAGCAGTTGGCATAATGGCTCCGTCGCTGGACTCCCATGTAGTCAACCATAGTTTGAGTCCCGGGTCTGGTGGCTTAAACTCACACTGGGTGTGTGTGCGCACCCAAGATCCTGAAAAGAGAATGGAGGAGAAGAGATTGCTGTGTAGCCATCCCCCCAGGGAGTGATTTCTCACTTTCTGTCACTCTGTCTTTCTGGCAAGCACATGCACTCTGTAGTAAAAACCTCTCTAAAAATAAACAAACAAAAAAACCCACAGTGGTAAAAAAGGTCCGGTCCTATCACCAACTTGGAATTACCTTAAAGGTCATCCCAATTTCAGAGTTCCCAGGGGAGTCTTTGAATGTTTATATTGACACTACATTGCAGCCTAATCTGTCTTGCCCTTTCCTGACTGCCTTCAACAAGTATTGCTTCCAAGAGCACGCTCAATAAATTTCTTGTGTGCTAACCTTCACCTCAAAGTCAGCTTCCTGGTGAACTCATACTGGACTGAGCTCAGTCCAGATGCTCTCAGTGGCCCCTTCTGCAATTAAAAAAAAAATAGATACTAATAACTGAGAGAGGAAAAAGTATACAACCCCTATAAGCTAAAATTACCAAATGATTTTATATGTTTTCACAAATCACCTATTTGGTGAAAGAAAAAAAAATAGAAGACTGGGCTGAAAACTATAAATCTTATGATATACTCAAGCCTTTGTATAGGAGTATATCAATAGCAAAATGTAAAAATCCATCAATCAATCAATAAATAAAGGAGTATATCAATAGCATACAATCTTCTGGTTTTGTCTCGATTTAATTAATGTGAAAATAACATATTCATAAAGTTAAACACCCAAACAGCATAATATGGCGTATAATAAGTGAGCCTTATTCCTTACTAAGGTCCTATATCCTATTTCCAGTTTGTTGTGGATTATTTCAGGAGTTCATATGGAAAGATAAAAAAATAATAATTTCATTAAGTAATTAAATTTCATTTGTTTGAATCTTATTTTTTGTATCCAGTTTTTCTCAGAAATGGATGATATTTTCTTAAAATTTACATGGCAAAATAATGGCAGAGGGTAAGAAGAAAGGAATCAAGGGGAAAAAAGAAAGAAGCAAAACAGTTAAAAAAACACAAAATGGAAAATTATCTGTTGAAGGTAATAGGTACAGTAATCTCTTTGATTGAACCAATATTCAGTGTATTCTGGATGGCAAAATTCATTTCGTTTGCTGTAATGATATACAGTCAATGGATGTAAAATAAATATTTAAAAAGCTATGTTAGTATCAAATAAAACCAAAGTTAAGTAATCATGAGAAAGAATAATAGTGAAAGAGGGCTTGCCTCAATAAATACCAGAAAATACACAAGTCGAAGAAAATATATTTCAACTCCCATTTTAACACCTGATTAAAAAATTTAGGTAGGTTACAAAACTCATTTTAAACAATAAAATAACAATTATCTTAAAATATATTATAGGAGCTTCCTAATATAACCTAGTGGGAGATAGTCTTCATCAAGACAAGAAACCTAGGAGGGCTAAAGAAAAAGATTGATGTATTTCATTATATAAAAGTTGAGGGCCAGCCTATGGTCTGGTAGTTAAGGTGGCTGGACCCCACATGGCTGACTGTATAGTTCAAGTTCTGGACTGGCAAACTGAAAACCACACAAATAGGTCATGTGTGTGTGTGTGTGTGTGTGTGCACCCCAAATTCCAAAAGGTGGAAGAAATGGAGAAAGGTATGACCATGCTCCATGGGAGTTGCTTTCTTCCTTTTCTTCTCTCTCTTTCTCTCCAGCAAGTGCACATACCCTCTGGTAAATTAGAGGGAAAATTAATAAAAGAGGTACAGTTGGTAGTGTACTAAACTGCAGTACTGCAAGCCACATGGCTGACCTCAGGTTCAGGTCCCCTGCCTGATCAACCTTAAACGTGCTGAATATTTTACATAAGATGAGTACCATATGTTGTGACAGAAATGTCTTCAAATATAGTTTAAAGTCTTATTCCACTGATACAAATATTTTACATATTTAAAAAATATATTTCACAAGTTTAATTATTTAGGTTATAAATTGACAACTTTTGGGGGACAAATTTGGAAGTTCTTTGAGACAAAGTGTAATTAGGTAATTAGTCTCACAACTTACCTATAGCTAGTGAAAAAATACCAAAAATTTTAATCAACTAATATTTGATATTATTAGGAAGGTCTTTGTATTCTATGAATAATTGTTTGTTGAGTTAATTGAAGAACTGTCACTTTTGGTAAAACATCTTTATTAGGTTTATCCTCATAATTTTCAAGTGAAATTTCCATTACTGAAATTGCCAGATCTCATCTAAAAGTAATTATTCTCAGGGCCGGCAAGTGGCGTGTTGGTTAAGGGCACTGGACTCCCACATAGAGTGGGAGTCGACCACAATTCGAGTCTCAGACCTGGTGGCTTGCTTTCTCACTTTCTCTCTCTCTCTCTCTCTCTCTCTGTCCCACTCTGGGCAAATTAAAAGAAAGAAAGGAAGGAAGGAAGGAAGCAAGCAAGCAAGCAAGCAAGCAAGCAAGCTAGCTAAATAAAACAGTTCTTTTTAAAAAAGTAATTTTCCTCTTGTGCAAGAATGTAATTCATTTTATAGCTGGCCAAAACTACATGCTCAAATCCTGCTTAAAAAATATGTTTTTAATGTTTGGTTGAACACTTAATTCTGATTTCAAGCAAATAACTTTCACTGATTTTTTTTGACCATTGAGAGCATATTTCTTATCAAATTTATTAAGTATTTACTGAACCTACCTCTAATTATTGTCTACATGATTATCTTTAAAGTTTTGTTAGACAAGAGCTAACTATTTCATTTTGCTTTGCTATGATGAATCACAGTGACCATCATGATGTAAATTTGCTTCTCTATTTCTGTAAGGATGCAGCTAAAGGATATATTGGACTGACGGCATTGCTTAAAAGAAGGTGGAAACAACAGAGTCAGGCAACATGGGGGAAATGATCAGTAATTTCTTTCTTTCTTTTTTTTTTTTTTTTTTTGCTATAGGGCATGTGCAATCACTGGAGACAGCCAAAGAGAAGGAAAGTGAGAAAGCACCTCCCGGGGGTGGAGGAGGAGATGAACACACTGCAATCCCTTCCTCTCTATTCTCTTCTCAGGACTTTGGACATGCACACACATGTGCCTGGTGTGTTTTCAAGTCGCTGAGTTCAGGACTTGAAACACAGAGTCATGTGGGATCCAGTTGCCATAATCATTATGCCACCAGCTGGTCTCAAATTATGCATTGTTTATAGGCTTTAATTCAGTATTACAAGCACATATTTCTTTTGTAATTTGTAAGCCATCCAATGAAGAAAACAAAACCTATTTTTAAAGAAATGTGATTTACTGGTGGGTAATGCAGGGGAAACTCTTGGAGACATTAGAGCAGGCCAAGACTTCTTAAATAAGATCCCAAAGCACAGGCAATAATTCCAAAAAATAGACAAATGGGATGACATCAGGCCAAAAAGCTTCTACTCAGCAAAAGAAACAACAGTTAGAGTGAACCAACAACCCTTGGAACAGGAGAATATATTTGCAAACTATACGTCATATAAGGGACTGGTAACCAGAAAATACAGGGAACTCAAGTGGCTTATCACCACCACCCCCCAAAAAAGTGATCAACTCAATAAAAAGATGGAAAAATGAGCTGAACAGAAAACTCTCTAAGGAAGACTCACGAATAGCCAAAAAGCATATGAAAAAAAAAAATGTTCAACATCTCTTATCATAAGTGAGATGCAAATTAAAATCACAATGAGACCTAACCCCAGTCAGAATGGCTAAGATTATAAAAACAAAAAATGAGAAGTGCTGGTGAGGCCATGGTGAAAAGGGAACGTTCCTACACTGTTAACGGGAATTTATATTAGTACAACCACACTAGAGAACAATATGGAAGTTCCTCAAAAATCTACACATAAAACTACCATGTGATCCAGCAATTTCATTCCCGGGTATCTTCCCAAATGATAGGAATACACTCAGTCAGAAAAGTGCTTGCACATCTATGTTTATTGCAGCATTATTTAACATTGCTAAGATAGGGAACCAACCCAGTGAACCCATGAACAGATGAATGAATTGAAAAAGTGTGGCATATACACTATGGACTATAACTCAGTCATAAAAAACAACAAGACCCTGGCATTTGATAGAAGTGTATGAATATGGAAGGTATACTGCTGAGCGAAGCAAGCCAGACTACGAGAGACATTGTATGTCCTCACTAAATATGTACCAGATGTTCGTACTCGATGACAGAAACTGCAAGATCAGTAGATATAGAAGCATGGAGAATGAGACGGATAGTGGAGACAGAGTAGGAGGAGGATGGGCGGTGTCAGAGGATGAGAGGAAGGGAATCAAGGAGAAAAATAGAGAGGCGAGACATTTAAGGGGCACAGAAATGGAGGATTGTCTCTTGATGATAATGTGCATGATAATATCTTTAACTGGACTGTCGTGCAGTGTATTTATGCTGGGAAAATTCATTTTACAAGCTGTAGTAATGTACAGTGACTGAATGTATAAAATAAAAATTTTTAAATGGAATTTTAAAAAGTGTCATTTATATTTTTTTGTTGTTGTTGATTTATAATTTCATTTCATTATGACCTGAGATTGTGGCTTGATTCTCTGATGTGCTGAAGCTGCCTCGGTGACCAAGTCCCTGCTTATTTTCCAAGTGCTTTCTGTGTGCTTGAAAAGGACAATTATTTCTTCTCTACTGGTGGATACAGAGTACCAGATATGTCTACTAAATCAAGCTTGTTAATTGTATTATTCAATATCCTATGTTATTTTGCTAAGATGCTTTTCCTTTGAACTAGTGATTACATATATTTTTAAGTTTTGTATTTCTTTCCTGAGTGAGTGAGAGAAAGATAGCAGTGTGGCCAGCAAATGGTATAGCAGTTACATTGCTGGACTCCCACATGGCCAACCAGAGTTCCAGTCCCAGACCTAGTGGCTTGAAAATCACATTGGGCACATGTGCATGCATGCATGCCCCTGATCCTAGGAGGAGAATGGAGAAGGGATTGCCGTGCGGCTATGCCCCTGGGGGGTGATTTCTCACTTTCACTTTCTCTCTCCAACAAGAACACAAGCCCTAAGGTAAAAACCTCTTAACCAAAAAAAAAAAAGAAAAGAAAAGAAAAAAAGAAAAGAAAAAGAAAGGGAGTGAGGAAGAAAGGAGGGAAGGAAGGAAGAGAAAGCAAGCAAGCAAGCACATGCCCAATAAAGGCCCGATGCCATGATCTAACTCCAGCTTCAGCCAGCCTCCACTCATGTGTGTCTTGGGGCACTTCTGGACTTGAACTGAAAACCTTCACAGGTGGGATGGCCTTGCAGAGTGTCACAGTTTATCTCTATATCACCCTCTTGCCCCAGTACCCTCTATTCTGTTTCATTTATTCATATTCTGAATAAAATATATTAAAACCTCAAACAAATTGTAGATCTAAGTTCTCCTCAAAGTCCTGTCAGTTTTGGCTTTTTATATTTCAAGTCTATATTGTGTATTACTATTTGTTAAAAAATTATAGCATTTATCCTGAGGATTTTTTCTTTAATTTTACATTCATTCACTGAGCACCATCACAGCATACAAAAATGTGATTTCTCATCCAGAATACACTGCATAGTGACTTAATCATACAAGTTATCATCAACAAATAATTTTCCCTTTCTTGTTTTATATATAAACTATATATATAGTTTTTATATGTAAACTACATATATAGTTTTTCCCCTATTTCTAATGCTCTGCCATTTTCCTGAGTTTTTATCCAAACAGGGCTTCAAAAAGAAATATTATATCTTCTTGGTATTGCAGTTTCTAAGTTTGATCCTTTTATTATTAACAGTATCCTTTATCTTTATGATGTTTTAGCCTTTGATTACATTTTGACTAATTATACTGCTTCAATGTTTTTCTTTACATTGGTTCTGTTTGATCTTTTGTTTTTTAACTCCATTAGTTTCAAATCTCCTCTGTCATTTTGAGTAGGGTTTGACTCCTATACAAAGCACAAAGAAAGAATTTTAATAATTATGTCCACATGACCATCTTATCTTTCATTAGTTTTTTTATTATTTTTTGCTATGTCATGCTTATTCTTTGCATCACTTATTTTTTTTCCAGATTTAGGAACATTTTAATTAATAAAGTTTTTTTTATTTTTTAAAAAGTTTCCATTACTAATTTGGAAGTTATGTTTCTAATTTTCAGTGATTTCTCTTCAAATTCCTATCAAAATATTATTAATAAAAATACAAAGCCATTACATATTATTTTCTCTCCAGTTCTTTAGCCTAATTATTTTTCCTCCAAACACAAACCTCTATTTTGGTTTTATTTAAATTTTTATGGCCAGCGGCTCATTTCCTATAGTGAGCTCCCAATTCAAGTGAAACTCTTTTAAACCCCATTGGGACCAAGTCAGCAACTGGACAGACTTTTTTTTTTTTTTTTTCCTTAACTGAAGGTTGCATGAACTCACCAGGGAGATAGAGAATAAAAGGAGAGGAGGAAGCATCTCCCCTAGGAGATGAATTTTAGGCAGGCACAACAAAGATAACACCTATTATGTTTCTCAAACCTCCTGATCTGGGACTCAAACCATTTGAGATCCAGGTGCTTTATCCACTAGACCATAGAGCTACCCCTAGACTGCCACTTCCCATGTTTCATCTCTGATGCAGTTGCATATGGAGATATTCTCTCTGTTATTTAGCATAGCTGGAATTAACAATCTTCTCATTTTATATTTTATCCTTCATTATTGTTTTGATGAAATGAGTGGGAGGAAATAGGGGAAGCGTTGCCTTAACAAAAACTTGACAAATCTTGCCAAGTTGATAAGCAATGTAAAACTTCTAAACTTAGAAAAATTTTAAAACAATTTAAAAATACATACAATACAAATATACACAAAATGATAACATGTACATAAAAACTATGCACAGGAAAATAAAGTGAAAGCAATATACCAGAATGTTAATATTAGTTGCTCTGATAAATAGGATATGGGGAAAGCACTTTTTATTTTCTTTAAATTGAATAAAATGATTTATTCAGTTTGTAATGAACATATACATTTACTTTTGGAAAAGCTACTAAAAGGAAAAATAAGCATTATCTTTGTAGCTATGCAGAAATGTTTAAAACCACAACAGCAATCCAACGGCATTTTCTAAAGAAAACAATTCATTAAAAGATATTTAAAATTAGCTCAGAGGTTCAGAAAAATTTCTGTGTAGCTTTATCTCCCCAAAATATGCTTCAGTGGAAATGATGCAGGATCCTCACAGAGACTCGTGACTTAATGTTAGCTTACTGTCATGAGGAATGGAATGCTCAGCTGGTTCTGACTTGTTTATGGCACAGCTCTTACTATTCCATTATTCTCTTGTCATTTCCTCTATGCACAGGAGAGAGACACGGAAGACACTAGATGACTGGTGGTCAATAAATTGAATGGTTTTATGGAAGTTAAAAGCATAGAAAACCTATGTGATGACATGGCATCTGTAGTTTTTCTCTGAGTTTTGTGTATAAGTAGAATAGGATCTCCTGCAGAGAACGAGAGGCCAAGTTTGGCAGTAAAATATACAGCTCCAGACACAATGACGATCTACTTGAGCCCCTCTTGACTCCCAACGTTTACAATGTTTTAAGATTTTATTTACAATAAATTGTAGATAAAACCTCTCCTATTACTTTATGTGTAAAAAGTTTATCATTTTTTTAAAGAATAATTTATTTAATTTCACTTATTAAGTTTGACCAGAGAGAGAAAGTGAGAAAGCAAGCTGCTAGGTCCAGGTCTCGAACCACGGTCGACTATGTGGGAGTCCAGCATCTTATCCACCACGCCATTTGACAGCCCCACAAGTTTCTGTCTTAAATGTCTATTGGGCCTGAAAATAGTAAGCTCTCAGTAAATGATTGGGAAACATATGAATGAATGAATGAATGATCTTGAAAGACAATCCTTGGCCAGGTGGTGGTGTGGTAGTAAAACATGATCATCTTTGACACAGTTTCAAATGGGAAGGTTTCCACTTGGAGTCTGGAGTCTTCTTTGAGTATACCAGCCCTGCACTTGCCCATCATCCAGGACTGGCTAAAGACGGGATAGACTGTGGTATCAAGACACTGTTGGGAAGCTGTCTTTCTTTTACTCACTAATGGAAAAAAAAAATTTTAAAGGAAGGGTGGAATGAAAAAGACAATTCTTTTTTTTTTTCTTTTTTTTTTTTTTGAGAGGTTTTTGCAATAGGGCGCATGCGCTCACCAGAAAGATAGAGAGAGATAGAGACACAGAAAGCGAGAAATCATCCCCCAGGGGTAATGGCCATGCCGCAATCCCTTCTCCTCCATTCTCCTCTTGGGATCTTAGGCACGCGCACACGCACACCCGGCGTGAGTTTAAGCCACCAGGTCCAGAACTCAAACCGCGGTCGACTATGTGGGAGTCCTGAGACATAGTCATTACGCTAACTGCTGGTCACTGAAAGAGACAATTCTGAACAGGAAGAGGAAGCAATGAGAGAGCTGTGTAAAATACACTGAGAACTACAATGGGAGCTCATTGCCAGTTTGTTTTTGAATTCTTATCTCTTTCAATAAATTATCTACCCATTCTGTTTTCAGTTCCTCAACTGCAATATGACAGATGATGGAAAATGTGATGAGATGATAGATCTGGAGAAATTTTGTGTATTAATTATTGAATGAGATTAAATGTTGAAATTACTTGATAATGTATATGGTGATGTCTTTGACTTGATAATATACCCATACAGGGAAAAACCATATTGGACATTGTAAAGATGCACAGAAATCAAATGTAATCAAAAAACTAATCATGTATATAAATAAAAATTGAACGACAAAAAATAAATCATTTTCTATTTCTCTAAACTGTTCAAACCTAGTCTGTTAATATAAAAAATAAAAAACATACCTACAAATAAGCTGATTTTACCTTTTCCACTTTTTATAATTGACTCTGAGAAACTAATGAAAAACCAATCTATTACAATTTATTGAATTTATGTATTCTAATATAAATATAAAATGAAATATGTTGGATAGAATCTAGACTTTTAAAACATTAATGTACAACTGCTACTTTCAAAATGTATAATGTAACTGCAGTTGTGTGTCAGTTAATCTTATTAATGTTACTTAATTAGAGTGTAGGAGTACTTAAAGAGAGAACTGGTAGTCTTAGTATAATATTACGTGAATAATATAACTTCTATAGAAAGGAATATAAAATAAATTAGTGAGTTTGCAGTAGATGTATCTGACATGTCTAGACAATGGAGGGAGGGGGGGAAAGGTATTAAATAAGAGACTACAAGCATTCAGCAAGAATTCTGCAAGAATATATTTTTTCTATAACACTATTTCCAATTTAATGCTGTATGTAGCAGCTGTGAAACAGAACAAAGTTAATAAGAGTGATTTCATGAAGTAACAGCTTAATCATTAGAATGGACTGAAATTACAGAACTGCAAATTCCCATGAGCTATAATAATATTGCCTCTTTTAGGAACATGGAAAATAACTCTTGTCAAGATTTCAACCAGCACACCAAACAAGATAATCTAAATTAAAATAGTCTGAAAAATGAGTAAAAATAGTAGTCAAAAACGTGTATCTCTAATGGATAAAGGGTTTTGCTCAAGTTTTAGGATTTTATAAACAGCATCTATCCTCCATCCATTCAACTTTCTTCAAGAAGGGAAACCTACACATTTACCATTAATTTTAGATAGATACCAACTATTTTGACATGGACTATTTTAACTTCCTGGCTAACTAAGTTATTTTGAATTATATTCTAATTATAAAAGTAATCTGTGTTTGGCTAGCCCATTGTCAACTGGTTTTACAGAGCTGTATCCCACATTGCCAACCTCTGTTCAAATCCCAGCCCAGGTGGCTTGAAAAGCATGCTGGACATGTGTTTGTGCACCCCAAAACACAACAGGATGGAGAAATGAAAGAAAAGGGATCACAGCATGACCATGCCCCATTGTATGGGTGGTGATGCTTTCTCCCTCCCCCTCTTAAAAAAATAATATGTCTTAATTGTCAAATTTGAATAAGTATGAAAAAGAAATTAAAATCATGTGCAATCTACCATCTAGAAATAGCACTGTTAATGTATTCTTTCTGACCCTTTTTTTCCTATGCACATACATATAGATATTACTTTTAATACATTTGTATCCAACATTAAACACGTATTCATCCGATGGTATTTATTGAGGGGCAACTGTGTTATCATGAAAATTTACATAATTAAATATTATTTTAAAACATTATTTTTTAATGATTATAGATTATTCTACCCTACTGGAATAATCATTATTATATTACATGTGGTTATTACTTAACCATTCATTTGTTTTGACTTTCGGGTTGTATAATTCATCCACTTATTTTAGACTAGAACATTCCATGGAAACACTCCACAGATGGGCACAATGTAGATTTATCGCAAACCAGTAACCTATTTTCCCCACTCTTCCTGTTTTCTTTCAGAGGAAAAATTTAAGTTTTATCTTGCCAAGTTAAAAAAAATTTTAAATTTTTTAAATTAAATAATCAACTCATAAATTGTAAATGTGACTAAGAAGATAGCCTCTAGGGACCAGCTTAGCATAATGGCTATGTCACTGGACTCCCATGTAGTTGTCCGCAGTTCGAGTCCTGGACCCAGTGGCTTAAAACACATGCCAGGCGCGTGTGCGTGTGTGCCCAAGATCCTGAGAGGAGAATGGGGAAGAAGGGATTGCAGTGTGGTCATCCCCCGTGGCCATCCTCCCCGGGGAGTGATTTATCGCTTTCTGTCTGTCTTTCTCCGTCTGGCGAGCATAGGCACGCTATAGCAAATTCTAGCATTATCATTTTAGAGCAAGTTCTAAATATTTCTGTGACTTGATTCCCTTATCTTTAAAATAGGCATAATAATACTAACTACCTCATAGATTCATAATGTTAAATAAGTTATTGTGTGTGAAATAAGTGTTCAGTAACATCAGTTTTTTTTCATTAACATTAATTGAGTGTTTTTCTAGGTGGTAGTGATTTTGCTAGAAGTTCTCATTTCAAGGGTGAATAGAGAGGCAAGATTTTGAATTGTACAAGACAGATAACTGAAATAGATAACAAATAACCCTATAATAACTAATTCCAATCAAGGTAAGGGCTAGCAAAGAAAAGAAAATTAGAAGGTGCTGCAAGAGAAGAAAACAGACACATACTTATTCTGGGGCAGGAGGGTACCCACAAGCAGTGTTTTCTTAAGGAAGAATATGAGTTTCCTTCCTGGGGAAAGAAGAGGAGAAGGAAAAAATAGGAGCAGGATTTTTTCAGTCATGTAAAGGTCCATAGGTAGGAAGGAACTTGCCTCTATTGAAGAACTAAATGTAACTGCAAAAGGTTAGGGTGTCAAAGTGGAGATTGGCAAGAAAAGAGGTTAACAAACAAACAAACAAAAATAGAGCATTTTGAACTTTAAAGATTAGGACATTTTTCTAAGGGCAATGACAAGCCACTAAAAAGTTTTAATTAGGGGACTAATGCAATCAGGTTTATGATTTTTATAATTACTTTGGCTCGAAGTAAATAATTACATTGAGGAAGGCAAATAGGGCATTAGAAAGTGAATAAAATAATACAGAAGAGTGACTTGTGATGATAGGGATTTAGAAAGGCAGAGAGATTTGGGGACAGTCAGGCATAAAGAGTAACTTACAGAATGATATTCACCTGACTGTGTATACCAGTTACAACCAAAGACCTAGTGATCGACTGAATGTTTGGATTAACAGAGAGGGAGAATGTAAGAATGACACACGTTTCTGACGTCAGATGAATAATTATTTACTGAGATAAGGAACTCATCATGAAGAACAGATTTGGGGTTAGAGACGTGAGAGTTTACTTGGGATATGTTAGGGTCAGGGTGTCTTTGGGACGTACGGGTAGAGAAATTCAAGGATAGTAGATGGGTGGTAGATGGATGGATGAGTGGGCCTAGAGTTAAGAGAAGTGGCTGGGACTGGAGAGAAATATTTGGGAGTTTTCATCATGTTGACTGTAACAGAAGTCATACTATAAATAAAATCATTTAGAAAGAGAGAAAAGTAAAGAGATAGGAAGGACTTTTAAACCTTGCAAAATTCTAAACTTTTAAACTCATACAGAAAAGTGTCATCTAAGTTGAGAGGGAGCAGCATATTAAGATAAAAATCTGCCTTGACCAGCAAAGGGAAAAAAAGGATCCGAAGTGGAGGGGTCATCACTCTGTGCTGCTCAGAGGTTAAGAAATGAAGATTGAGAAATGTCCTTTTGGGTTTTGTAACAACGAGGTCATTGGTATCTTTAGAAAGCACATTTCAGCAGTGCAGAGGGGAATGAAAGCCTGATTAAGGTGACTAAGAAGTGAAAAAGAAGAAAGAAAAATGAACACACTGAGTGCGGAGATAAAGAGAATAGTAGATGAGTTATCCAGTGGAGTCAAGAAACTTTTTAGCTGTTTTTCTTTTCTTTTTTCATTTATTATAGGGTATGTGCACTCACCAGATACAGAGAGAGAAGGAGAGAGGGAGAGAGAGAAAGTGAGAAAGCATCTCCCAGAAAGGATGGCCTTGCTGTCATCTCTTCTCCATTCCCCTTTCAGGATTCTGGGCACACGTGCACAAACACTCCTGGTGTGATTTTCAAGTCACTGGGTCAGGGAATCCAACTGCACAGTCAGCCATGTGGGATCCAGGTGCCATGCCAACCAGCTGGCCCATATGTTAGTTGTTTCTATTGCTATTGTTTTTATAATAAAAAAGACTTAAGCAGATTAAATGCTGATATGCATGACCCATTTGAAAAGGGCCATTAAAAATACAGGACAGAGAAAGAATACATGAAAGGGTCAAATTCCTTATAAGGCAGATGCTTGGACCAAAGAGGATGGCATCAACTTGCAACAGGAGAGAAACCCCTCTTTAACAAGAGGGATGATGAAGAGGAGGGGGATGGGGAAGTGGTATTTGTACACTTAATGGAAGAAGGTAACAAAGTTTCATCTGATGGCTTCTACATTCTTTATGAATTAAGGTAAGAGGCCATTTGTTGACAATGAATGTAGAGAGCCCTATGTTACACAGAACAGGCTCTGTAAGGACAAGACTGCACACAAGTGTGACATGTACAGCCCAATTCCTCTCTTCACCTGCCAAACCATAATGGGAACTCCCTGAGGGAGTGACAGAAACCCCCACTCTGGTAACTCCTGTCAGTCTATTCCACCCAGAGATCAACAGACTCACGTGTAGTAATACTAAATACTAATACATGTTCTGATCAAAGAAACTCTTTTTGTCTATATAAGAAGAGAACTCACCAGAGCAACTTTGCTATTCACTTCTGGAACTGTGACCAGAGCACATCGCTCCAGGCTACCATCTGAGAGACTCACAAACCTTGGTGCCCAAGAGTCTGCCCAAGAATTGCTGCCTCTATCCCAGCCTCAGCACCCATCCTTGGATCCCTCATGAGAGCTCTAAGAACAGGTCATACTGGGACCAGCAGTTAGTGTAATGGCTATGTTGCTGGACTCTCATGTAGTCGACTGTGGTTCACGTCCCGGACCCGGTGGCTTAAAACTCACACCGGGCGCGTGTGCGTGTGTGCCCAAGATCCCAAGAGGAGAATGTAGGAGAAGGGATTGTGGCATGGCCATCCCCCCTGGGAGGGTGATTTCTCGCTTTCTATCTCTGTGTCTCTCTCTGTCTGGCGAGTGCACGCACCCTATAGCAAAAAACTCTAAAAAAATTTTTAAAAGAACAGGTCATATAAGCTGCCAATGCAGCCTCCACAGACACTAGAACTATTTGTGGACACACGCCTGGCTCTTCCCCTCCAGCAACTACTTCAGGTGATTGGCTAGAGTGAGTTATTCTCACCCCTTGACCTGACTGCTTTATGCTAGTCTTTATACTATGCAATAAAGTGGTTCTTATTCCCTCATTCATGACAATGAGAGACAAAGTAGGAAAAGTATCTGGGGTTAGAGGAGAGTAGAGTAGAGAAAGAATGGAATGGGAAGCAGTGTGGAGAGACTGCTTGAATTCAATGAGCACACATTTAAAATTAATTAATGCTAATTCTACTATTATACATTAAAGGAGAGATTCTGTACCATGGGGTATCATACACTATATCATAAAAAGTCTATGCTCCTACATCATCAACTTAACAACAGTATATTAAAGCTTTAAAATTTTTATTATTCTACATCTCACATTCATGTACAGTAGAATTAAAACTGATTAGAGTTGGGGAGAGTATGATTTCTTTTCGTTTACAATGCTATTTTCAAACATTGCAAACTTCCTGCAATTTGAGCAAACCAAGATGATTACATTTTTCAAATTGGTAAACTGTCTACATGGATGAAGGAGTAGCTAATTTATTAGGGTTTCGATGCAGGCATGGCTGCCCTAGTTTTCTCTCCCTGACTCTCCATAAACCAGCACTAAGTTACAAATTGACTGTGTAGATATGTGCTTTAATAAATGGCTAAGACAGCACAGAGCACAAAGCAAATGTCAAATAAATAATTGCTTTCTGATAAAAATGGCTCTTATCGGCAAGGCTAGTATTTGTATGTTCAAGAATGCTTCCATGGCACTTTAAAATAGTTTGCTCTCTTAAATGAGTTAAACATACCCACAGAAGTCATGTTGACACTATTCACTTGCTTAGCAGAGATAAACATTTGTCCTGGACCAGTACTAATTCCTTAATTTCAAAAATTTGGCATTAGAGTTAAGGAAGTTCACCATTTTAAAAAATATTTAGATAAAAATAAGTTACAGTATGACCTGAAACTTCTACCCTGCTCAGATGTTAGAAGAGGTGTCATGGGGTATGGAGGATTATTCACCAGATGACATTTCCATTTCAGAATGACCACAGTCCAGTAAGCACATTAGCAAATTGAATAGAGGTAACCAAGACCCACACTATCCTGGCATGCAGCTATTCAGTGTGTCCTTTTATCAGAGATCATCTGCTTTCTCTCAACAGGATTAGAAACAGTCTTCACTGATGTTGCTGTAAATTGCTCATTAATCAAAATGGATTTATTGAGCATCCACAGTGTGTGAAGCCTGTTCTAACTGATTCAAAATAACAGGTTGCCTAGTTACCATAAAATGGAAAAATTCCCTTGTGAAGGTTCAAAATTAAATGAAAGGCAGCTAAAACACTAACTTTGATGGCATTTGACTATTTTCTAAGGTTTTTTCTGCCATTACAGCCATTTTCTTTCAAAAGATAATGTTCATTCATTAATTTATTCATTTATTTATACAACTAAGTCACCACCATGATTATGTAAGGTCCTTTGTTTGATGCTATAAGAGAAACACATAGAATTCAATATTAGCCACATAAACATGAGTCTTAGTGAATGTAGCTGAACTGTAACATCTCACTTACTATAGATTTATTAACGAAATTCCTCTATATTTAAATTAACCTGATAGAGGGACCAGCAGTTAGCGTAATGCCTATGTCGCTGGACTCCCATGTAGTAGACTGCCATTTGCGTCCCAGACCCGGTGGCTTAAAACTCACGCCAGGCACGTGTGCGTGCATGCCCAAGATCTCAAGAGGAGAATGGAGGAGAAGGAATTGCAGGCATGTCCATCCCCCCTGGGGGGTGATTTCTTGCTTTCTGTCTCTGTCTGTCTGG
>NW_006159512.1:2814685-2820404 GCF_000334495.1 Tupaia belangeri chinensis
AGCAACTACTTCAGGTGATTGGCTAGAGTGAGTTATTCTCACCCCTTGACCTGACTGCTTTATGCTAGTCTTTATACTATGCAATAAAGTGGTTCTTATTCCCTCATTCATGACAATGAGAGACAAAGTAGGAAAAGTATCTGGGGTTAGAGGAGAGTAGAGTAGAGAAAGAATGGAATGGGAAGCAGTGTGGAGAGACTGCTTGAATTCAATGAGCACACATTTAAAATTAATTAATGCTAATTCTACTATTATACATTAAAGGAGAGATTCTGTACCATGGGGTATCATACACTATATCATAAAAAGTCTATGCTCCTACATCATCAACTTAACAACAGTATATTAAAGCTTTAAAATTTTTATTATTCTACATCTCACATTCATGTACAGTAGAATTAAAACTGATTAGAGTTGGGGAGAGTATGATTTCTTTTCGTTTACAATGCTATTTTCAAACATTGCAAACTTCCTGCAATTTGAGCAAACCAAGATGATTACATTTTTCAAATTGGTAAACTGTCTACATGGATGAAGGAGTAGCTAATTTATTAGGGTTTCGATGCAGGCATGGCTGCCCTAGTTTTCTCTCCCTGACTCTCCATAAACCAGCACTAAGTTACAAATTGACTGTGTAGATATGTGCTTTAATAAATGGCTAAGACAGCACAGAGCACAAAGCAAATGTCAAATAAATAATTGCTTTCTGATAAAAATGGCTCTTATCGGCAAGGCTAGTATTTGTATGTTCAAGAATGCTTCCATGGCACTTTAAAATAGTTTGCTCTCTTAAATGAGTTAAACATACCCACAGAAGTCATGTTGACACTATTCACTTGCTTAGCAGAGATAAACATTTGTCCTGGACCAGTACTAATTCCTTAATTTCAAAAATTTGGCATTAGAGTTAAGGAAGTTCACCATTTTAAAAAATATTTAGATAAAAATAAGTTACAGTATGACCTGAAACTTCTACCCTGCTCAGATGTTAGAAGAGGTGTCATGGGGTATGGAGGATTATTCACCAGATGACATTTCCATTTCAGAATGACCACAGTCCAGTAAGCACATTAGCAAATTGAATAGAGGTAACCAAGACCCACACTATCCTGGCATGCAGCTATTCAGTGTGTCCTTTTATCAGAGATCATCTGCTTTCTCTCAACAGGATTAGAAACAGTCTTCACTGATGTTGCTGTAAATTGCTCATTAATCAAAATGGATTTATTGAGCATCCACAGTGTGTGAAGCCTGTTCTAACTGATTCAAAATAACAGGTTGCCTAGTTACCATAAAATGGAAAAATTCCCTTGTGAAGGTTCAAAATTAAATGAAAGGCAGCTAAAACACTAACTTTGATGGCATTTGACTATTTTCTAAGGTTTTTTCTGCCATTACAGCCATTTTCTTTCAAAAGATAATGTTCATTCATTAATTTATTCATTTATTTATACAACTAAGTCACCACCATGATTATGTAAGGTCCTTTGTTTGATGCTATAAGAGAAACACATAGAATTCAATATTAGCCACATAAACATGAGTCTTAGTGAATGTAGCTGAACTGTAACATCTCACTTACTATAGATTTATTAACGAAATTCCTCTATATTTAAATTAACCTGATAGAGGGACCAGCAGTTAGCGTAATGCCTATGTCGCTGGACTCCCATGTAGTCGACCGCCATTTGCGTCCCAGACCCGGTGGCTTAAAACTCACGCCAGGCACGTGTGCGTGCATGCCCAAGATCTCAAGAGGAGAATGGAGGAGAAGGAATTGCAGGCATGTCCATCCCCCCTGGGGGGTGATTTCTTGCTTTCTGTCTCTGTCTGTCTGGCGAGCACCCGCACCCTACAGCGAAAACAGAAAGAAAGAAAGAAAGAAAGAAAGAAAGAAAGAAAGAAAGAAAGAAAGAAAGGAAGGAAGGAAGGAAGGAAGGAAGGAAGGAAGGAAGGAAGGAAGGAAGGAAGGAAGGAAGGAAGGAAGAAAGAAAGAAATTAACCTGGTAGAAATGATAAAAACAATCTTTTTTGTATTCAAGATGAGAGCTAGTTTGTACTGGCTGATTTAGTTAATAAATACAGAGACCACAGAGAGGGAACAAATGTGCATACTTAACTGTGATTTTCTGAGAAGATACATGTACATTCATGAATGGCATTGTCAGTCTCCACCAAGACCCTCACACAGCTTAACCTCTGAGATAAGCGGGTGGGTCGGGGTCTGGCCTACAGTCACTGGCCCACCCACGCATTGCCACATACCTCTCCCATCTGTGCACTGAATTTATGTGCTCAGTTATAGTCACTGCATTAGTCTCCTAGGGCTGTTGTAACAAAGTACTACCAACTGGGTAGCCTGAACAAGAGAAATCTGTTGTCTCACAGTTCTAGAGGCTAGAAACCTGAAGTCAAGGTAGAGCAGGGTTGGTTTCTTCTAGCGGACATAAGGGAAGGATTCTTTCTAGGCCTTTATCCTGGATTTACAGATGGCTGTCTTCTCTCTGTACACCTTCACATTACCTTCCTTCTATGGATACCTGTTTCTGAGTCCAAATTACCCTAAATACATCAGTCATGTTGGATTAGGACCCACTTTGTGACTTTATTTTAACTTCATTTCCTCTGTAAAGACTCTTATCTCCAAATGTTCAAATCAGGTCACATTCTGGGATGCCAGAAGTTAGGATGCCAACTTTACTTTTTTGGAGGGATAGGGAACACAATTTAACACATACAGTCTCTAGTAAGTCCTGACCACCTTGCCGCCTTTCTGCCTTTCCTCTCTACTCCTCCTCCACCCCACCTTCTCCTCCATTCTCTTTTGTTCTTACTCTGTTTTCTCTCTCTCCAGGAAAATTTTTAAAAGTGATTCCTACATAGAGTAGTAAGGAATTTTGTTTGTAAGCCTAAATTATATTATTTAGAACAGTTAACCTAAAATTGTAGACTGTATTCCCCAAGACATGATTCTTTCATTGTCTTGGCTATGTATTTCCCAAATGTGAGAAACCCAGAGAGAGACAGAATGGACTCCCTTCATATACTTTGACTCTTTTTCCCTTCCCACTGTTGCTAACATTCACTTTACCCTGGTGGCCTTTTTCCTGAGATTATACACGGATCTGCTAATTAATTTTCCCACTTCCAACCTCAACTCTATCCAATCCGTATTCTACTTTGTTTCTAGAGGAATTACTCCAAAACAAAAACCTGACCGTGTCACATCTTATGCTAAGCAGACATAATTTCTGAATGTATTTTTCCACACCTCTAATCTCTGCACACACTGTTCCTTGCCTGGGGCTTCCCATCAATCTAACTATCTAGTTCTTCCTTCATTGAGACCAAGATCAGGCATATCTCCTCCAGCAAGCACTCATCCACATCCCTGCCTTTCTACCCTCCTAGAGGGGTAGAATAAACCTAGTCCTTAGATTTATTGCACTCACTAAACTTATTACCCATTGTTTTAACACCTTTTAAGCTCCTAAATGTCATGACTTCATTTTCATATTTTTTAAGAGAGTTTTTGTTTTGTTTTGTTTTGTTTTTTTGCTATAGGGCTCATGCACTTGCCAGAAAGAGAGACAGAATGGGAAATCACCCTTGGGGGGGGGGGAATCGCCATGCTGCAGTCCCTTGTCCTCTATTCTCCTCTTGGGATCTTGGGCATTCACGGACACTGACCTGGCACGGATTTAAGACACTGGGTCCAGGACTTGAACAGCAATCAACTACATGGGAGACCACTGATGTAACATGTCATCTGCTGCTCCCCCTAAATGCCATGACTTCTACATTTCACTATTTTTTCTGTAAAATTTAGCACAATACCCACAATACCAGAGGCGCTCAATAAATGTTTATTAAATGAATGAGAAACTATAGGGTAGTTATTCATCCAGTTCAATTTAAGGACCTCTAAAAGACTCACATGCACCAAGAGATGTCTGCACACTTGGAAGTCCAACCTTTCATCAATAAACGACTCCATTTAAAAAGAATATGTCAATAAATCCAAGAGAGCTCAGTTACTTCTCTGGGTTCATCAGTTTAGTTAGCTAACTGTGAGGGGAAAATGCTGAAGTAGAGATGAGTCTTAAGGAACGAGGCATAGCAGTGGGAGAGAGTGGGAGGTAACACAATCCATGTAAGGTCTTACTCAAGCTCCCAAGTGAGGTTAAATAGTCCTCCTTATTGCTCCCAAAGCATTCTTTGTAAAACACTATCTTAGCATTTATCATACTTTTTTGAGTTTATTCATTCACCTGTCTCCCTTTGACTCAGGGCCAGGGCTATGCCTTTTTGGAAAATCAGGCAAATATATTACTTTTGTCACATTCTTTCTTTTCCTCTTGCAACTTTATTAGACATGTAAGCACTTGTTAGTGTACCCTCTAAGTCTCTTACCTTCTCTTTTATAGTTTCCAACTCTTTGTGCATCTGTGCAACTTCCTAAAAATTTGTTCTAGTTGCCTGATAATTGCCTAATTATTAATTCACTAAAATCTCTCTTCAATTAAATCTAATCTGTTATTCCACCCATTCACTGAGTTTAAATTTGGGGTTTGTGTTTGTACATTTATTTTCTTGATATCTAGAAGTTCAATTTTTTTTCTTCTCAATATGCTAAGTTTCTATTCCCTGAAATACCTTCAAACATCTTTTCTTTTTAATGGAGCGTTCATTTTATAGTCTGCATCTGATACTTCCCATATTGGGAGACTTTTCAGGGGTGAATCTGTTTTTTCTTGTTTCTTTTGGTTCCTGTTTGGGGTTCTTTTCCTTGTAGGTTTAATGACTGTAAACTGCTGGTTTTAATAGGAAAAGTATGAGAATAATTTGGGACCTAGCAAGAGAGTATATTCCTCTCTAGAGGAATTTCATTTGCTGTGCTCGGTGCCTGAGCATATGTTAAACTGAACTCACACTGACATGTTTTGGACCAACTAGGTGATCTGAATTTGGGGTAAAATACTTGCGTGAAGGACCAGTTTACAATAGTAACTCCCAGAACTTTCTTCCTTTGTTTTTCTCACGGTAAGTTATCTTTCCTTAAAGTCTCCTTGGAATGGGAGATATGGATAAAATTACTGACTACTGTGAGGGAACAGCCCTTGGAATCCAACCTCTATGGAGGAAGAATTTCATATTAGAGCCCCCATACCCCAGTAAGCACAGAGATTTGTCTTCCATGTCCCCACCCACAGAGGCCCTGAGCACCAAAGTTCAACCACAGGTTCAGCTAATGCTCAGAACAGAAGTGGCTTTAGTGCTACACTGGCTTCCCACCATCAAAGTTTTGGCCTATTTCTTACTAACCTATTGATAAAAATAAGTTCCTAATTCAGATATGATTCAATTTATGTAATTTTTTAAGAGAGATTTTTGTTCTAGGGTGCATGTGTTTGCTGGAGAGACAAAGAGTGAGAAATCACCACCACCGGGAAGGATGGCCACACCACAATCCCTTCTCTACTCTCCTCTTGGAATCTTCAGCATACATGCACACACACCTGGCGTGAGTTTAAGCTACTGGGTCCAGGACTTGACCTTTAGTCGACCATGCAGGAGTCAAGTGATGTAACCATTATACCACCTGCTGGTTCGCCAATTTATATCATTTTATTGTCATATTTTGATGCTCTTCAGAAGTTTACTTTTCAATATTTTCATCCAGCAATTTCATTTGCTTTCAGCAGGCGAGTGAGCTGAG
>NW_006159512.1:2821712-2830425 GCF_000334495.1 Tupaia belangeri chinensis
TATTCTACTTTGTTTCTAGAGGAATTACTCCAAAACAAAAACCTGACCGTGTCACATCTTATGCTAAGCAGACATAATTTCTGAATGTATTTTTCCACACCTCTAATCTCTGCACACACTGTTCCTTGCCTGGGGCTTCCCATCAATCTAACTATCTAGTTCTTCCTTCATTGAGACCAAGATCAGGCATATCTCCTCCAGCAAGCACTCATCCACATCCCTGCCTTTCTACCCTCCTAGAGGGGTAGAATAAACCTAGTCCTTAGATTTATTGCACTCACTAAACTTATTACCCATTGTTTTAACACCTTCTAAGCTCCTAAATGTCATGACTTCATTTTCATATTTTTTAAGAGAGTTTTTGTTTTGTTTTGTTTTGTTTTTTTGCTATAGGGCTCATGCACTTGCCAGAAAGAGAGACAGAATGGGAAATCACCCTTGGGGGGGGGGGAATCGCCATGCTGCAGTCCCTTGTCCTCTATTCTCCTCTTGGGATCTTGGGCATTCACGGACACTGACCTGGCACGGATTTAAGACACTGGGTCCAGGACTTGAACAGCAATCAACTACATGGGAGACCACTGATGTAACATGTCATCTGCTGCTCCCCCTAAATGCCATGACTTCTACATTTCACTATTTTTTCTGTAAAATTTAGCACAATACCCACAATACCAGAGGCGCTCAATAAATGTTTATTAAATGAATGAGAAACTATAGGGTAGTTATTCATCCAGTTCAATTTAAGGACCTCTAAAAGACTCACATGCACCAAGAGATGTCTGCACACTTGGAAGTCCAACCTTTCATCAATAAACGACTCCATTTAAAAAGAATATGTCAATAAATCCAAGAGAGCTCAGTTACTTCTCTGGGTTCATCAGTTTAGTTAGCTAACTGTGAGGGGAAAATGCTGAAGTAGAGATGAGTCTTAAGGAACGAGGCATAGCAGTGGGAGAGAGTGGGAGGTAACACAATCCATGTAAGGTCTTACTCAAGCTCCCAAGTGAGGTTAAATAGTCCTCCTTATTGCTCCCAAAGCATTCTTTGTAAAACACTATCTTAGCATTTATCATACTTTTTTGAGTTTATTCATTCACCTGTCTCCCTTTGACTCAGGGCCAGGGCTATGCCTTTTTGGAAAATCAGGCAAATATATTACTTTTGTCACATTCTTTCTTTTCCTCTTGCAACTTTATTAGACATGTAAGCACTTGTTAGTGTACCCTCTAAGTCTCTTACCTTCTCTTTTATAGTTTCCAACTCTTTGTGCATCTGTGCAACTTCCTAAAAATTTGTTCTAGTTGCCTGATAATTGCCTAATTATTAATTCACTAAAATCTCTCTTCAATTAAATCTAATCTGTTATTCCACCCATTCACTGAGTTTAAATTTGGGGTTTGTGTTTGTACATTTATTTTCTTGATATCTAGAAGTTCAATTTTTTTTCTTCTCAATATGCTAAGTTTCTATTCCCTGAAATACCTTCAAACATCTTTTCTTTTTAATGGAGCGTTCATTTTATAGTCTGCATCTGATACTTCCCATATTGGGAGACTTTTCAGGGGTGAATCTGTTTTTTCTTGTTTCTTTTGGTTCCTGTTTGGGGTTCTTTTCCTTGTAGGTTTAATGACTGTAAACTGCTGGTTTTAATAGGAAAAGTATGAGAATAATTTGGGACCTAGCAAGAGAGTATATTCCTCTCTAGAGGAATTTCATTTGCTGTGCTCGGTGCCTGAGCATATGTTAAACTGAACTCACACTGACATGTTTTGGACCAACTAGGTGATCTGAATTTGGGGTAAAATACTTGCGTGAAGGACCAGTTTACAATAGTAACTCCCAGAACTTTCTTCCTTTGTTTTTCTCACGGTAAGTTATCTTTCCTTAAAGTCTCCTTGGAATGGGAGATATGGATAAAATTACTGACTACTGTGAGGGAACAGCCCTTGGAATCCAACCTCTATGGAGGAAGAATTTCATATTAGAGCCCCCATACCCCAGTAAGCACAGAGATTTGTCTTCCATGTCCCCACCCACAGAGGCCCTGAGCACCAAAGTTCAACCACAGGTTCAGCTAATGCTCAGAACAGAAGTGGCTTTAGTGCTACACTGGCTTCCCACCATCAAAGTTTTGGCCTATTTCTTACTAACCTATTGATAAAAATAAGTTCCTAATTCAGATATGATTCAATTTATGTAATTTTTTAAGAGAGATTTTTGTTCTAGGGTGCATGTGTTTGCTGGAGAGACAAAGAGTGAGAAATCACCACCACCGGGAAGGATGGCCACACCACAATCCCTTCTCTACTCTCCTCTTGGAATCTTCAGCATACATGCACACACACCTGGCGTGAGTTTAAGCTACTGGGTCCAGGACTTGACCTTTAGTCGACCATGCAGGAGTCAAGTGATGTAACCATTATACCACCTGCTGGTTCGCCAATTTATATCATTTTATTGTCATATTTTGATGCTCTTCAGAAGTTTACTTTTCAATATTTTCATCCAGCAATTTCATTTGCTGCAGGAGAGTGAGCTGAGCCTGATCAGTTCTGTTACCTGGGCCCATTTCTTCTTTATCCTTGTATATACAAGAAGAAGCAATACATGTTTTCTTAGACTGGCTCAGTATTAACTTCTACCCATTCTGCTCTCTCTTTTCATTCTTTATCTTCAGTGGCTTGCTCTACCAGAAAATTTCTACAATGTCTAAATTTGATGTAGTCTTACTTACCCTAAAATAAACTAGTCATTTTCGTCTTGTATCTGCTTCCTTCTTATGTTGCTATCATAACACTTCCTCTTCTTTGGAAAGAGTAATCTGCATTCTTTATTCTAGTTTCCTTATTTTCCATTTCCAGTGTCTTACTGTTAAGTTCCAGAAATCTTTTTCCCATGTCACTTAAAAAATTTTACTATTTAGGGACTAGCAGATAGCGTAATGGTTAAGTTGCTGGACTCCCACATAGTCAAATGTGATTTGAGTCCCAGACCTGGAAGCTTAAAACTCATGCTGGGTGCATGTGCGTGTAAGCTCAAAATCCTGAGAAGTGAATGGAGGAGAAGGGATTGTGGCGTGGCTATACCCCTAGGAAGTGCTTTCTCACTTTCTGTCTCTCCAGGAAGCATTTGATCCTATAGCCAAAATCTCTTAAAAAAACAAACAAACAAACAAACAAAAAAACTTACTTTTCTAATTTTGATCACCAAACCAAAATAAAAGTCTATCTTCAGAACTTTCTTACAACTGCTTTGTGACATTGAATATATTGGCTACCCACCTGAAACTATCCTTATTAACTTTCATGTAATAACCTGTATTCTTCCTTAAAGGCAATAAAGAAGTAACAGAAAGCAAATATTTAAAATATTTGTCTAAAAATCTATATTCAAGCACAGGCACCACCATTTAGTGATCTTAAATAAAATACAGCATCCATGTTCTTATCAGTAAAGTGTTAATAATATTTTCCATTCTTTGTTTACTAGTAGTTCATTATAAAAATAAGTAAAATAGAAATGCCATAAAAGACCAAAAATATACAAAGTAGCTAAGTATACTTTGATATCTTGGAAATGGTGTAACAGAAAAATATATTAAGGGGCAGGCAGGTGGCATGGTGATTAAGGGCACTAGATTCCCACATAGCTGACTGTGGTTCGAGTCCCAAATCCGGTGGCTTGCTTTCTCACTTTCTCTCTCTTTCTCTCGTTAAATTTAAATAAATGAATAAAAGTTAAGAAAGAAAAAAGAAAAGTATATGAAAAGATTCTTGCTACAAAACTGGCTTTGAAGACCTGAAGGATCCAAAACTTTATCGAAGCTTACCTGGAAGATTTTTCACTACTAAAGTTTATAAAGTGTCTTCATGAAGGTAGTACCACTTGCATGAGGGTTCTTATCAGAAAGTTAAGAGATTTTATATAAAAACTCTCTGATCTACCTGGACTTACTTGCAAATGCAAAAATCATTATGGTCTATGTGGGTGCTTTACCTTTGACTAGATAGTGGGAAATCAAAATGTTAATTATGCCTCTTCCCATATACAATCATGCAGCTTGAACTGCTCCAATTATAAGTAAGAAATATTACCAGTTCTGGGGGAAGGTGCTCTTGCAATTTCTAAGGAGCAAGGTTTCTTTGTAACAGCTGTGTCCATGAGCTCACATAGAAAGTTCTCATTTTCTGAAGGATATGTATCCAGAGAAGCAGATGGTACAACTTCCATAGTATAATTCCTCTTCTTTGGATAGGACTCCTGAAAAGAAAAAAAGAAAAGAAAAGAAAAACAGCTTTATGATAAAGACATAGCTTTCTATGTCTTTAATCTATTAAAAAAAAAGAAGAAAAAGAAAAAATAATCAGGTTTATCAGTGCTTCCTGTTGAATCAGTTGATGATTCATCTTTTTGAATAATTTACATAATCATGGAAGCCCAATCCTACCTGTGATATTTTTAGAATGGTCCTTCTAGTTTGGTTTTCTGAATTTATTGCTGAAGGTCATATAATAAGTTCTCTTTATAATAGATGTCTGTTTTCTAGTTCTGGTATAAACTGCTGTTTAATCGATAGTCATTCTCAAGACTACTACTTCACCTGTCTCTTAGAGATAGTCACATGACTGAACTTTGACCAGTTAGATATAAGGAGGAGTTTCCGAGGAGGTGCCTGGAAAAATATTTTCCCCAGAGAAGAAGCTTGCAAGGAGGCTCTGACGGAGCTGAAGCCATCCTTAGGATGCAGTTTTGATGTCTGGGGCTGGACAAGCATTTGGGGACTGTAAGGCAATAAGCCTTACATAATAAGCCTTACATAAAAAGCCAAGAATGTTAGAAGAACAGAAAGAGCCTGAGGCCTTGATAAAATTATTAAGTTGCTCAAATGAACCCAGGACCAATTTTTCTAGGCTTCTTAAGTAAATATAAATGGTCTTATGGTTTGAGCCAATGATAATTGGGTTTTCTGTCATTTAAAGTGTTACTCTAACACACTATTTTTATATTTGAATACTGCTGAGTACTAAGGCTACTCTTTTTAGGTTAGGATAAAATTTAGGTCCAATTCTATATTATTTGTTCTTCAATAGATTCTGAAAATTGGAATTTATTTAATCTCAGGTTCTTTTTTTTTTTTTTTTCGGTACATAAGGCACTAATTACTCAGCAAATATTTACTGGCAGTTTTTATACAAGGTGAGTACCCCTTATCTAAAATACTTGGGACCAGAAGTATTTCAGATCTAGATATTTTAGATTTTGAATTGTTTTCATACTACATAATAGCATATCTTGGGGATGAAAGCACAATCTAAACACAAAATCAATTACAGTTTCAAATGTTCCTTATATACATGGCATCAAGGTAATTTACACAATATTTTTAATAGCTTTGTGCATGAAACAAAGTTTGTGTACACTGGACCATACAAAAGCAAAGGTGTCACTATCTCAGCCACCAATGGGACAATATATTGTTGTTGACCATCACTATCATTTCTGATTGGGGAAATGGGAAGGTCTTTTTCCTTTGGGGATTCTAAATAAACTGTATGTTATACATCTCTGTTTTGACTGCAACCCACTGGTGTCATGCCAGTAAAAAAATTTTGGAATATTTCAGAGTTCAAATTTTTGAATCACTGACACTCAACATACAAGTAAATATGAGGAGACTTTAAAAGTTTCATGGAAAAGTGGAATTCAAGTTTTTTTGGTGTAAAAAGTCCATGAATATTCATGAAATCTATGCATAGTTTTTCCATAATATACATTTTCCATGAGCTTTTGGATGACCCTTTGTAGATGCACCAAAATAAACTCACACTTACCTCCATTTTTCCATAAACTTATAAAAATATCTTCACATGTGCAAGTGCATGTGTGTGTGAGAGAGTGTGTGTAGACTGTGCTACCCGCTAGACACTTTTCAAAGACTATAAGATGTAATCCTTGTTCTAAGGAAGTTCACAGTATACTAAAGAAGGAAAACATAATCTGTATAATGAATTTTTCAATCATCTCAATCATATGTTAACCATAGTAAGTATATTTCACTATGAAGAAAAATTAAAAGAAGAAAATAAACTCGTTTTTTAAAATCTTCCAAGAGTTGATAAAGATTTAATATGAGCTCCCACTTCTTCTGCAATGATATGTACAGTACTGTAAAATTCAAGGTCAGAGTAATTGCTTTCAGACCATACCAGACCCTCGCACATCAAAGAGTCAATTATGTTCACTCTGCTCTTTTGAAAGCAGGAATTGGGAGTAATTTATTTTTTCAACAACAAAAGGTGACAGAATAGAAAGCATCCCAAGGAAAGCAGTCAAGATGGTATATGAGTTAAAATCCATGTCAGAGAAGAAGTTAAAAAAAAAAGACAGTAGTCTATCAAGAGAAGCCTTACAGTTGAGTATTAGTATTCTCAACGTATTTGAAAGGCTTTCCCTCCAAAGCTAACCCATAAAGGGGAGCAAGAGGGAAACGTTATTCTAAAGATCTTAAAGGCAAACAGAGACTAATGTTTATAAGTTAAGGAGGGCAAATTTGAATCAATATAAAAAGAGGTTTTCTCTTTTCTTTTATTATTCCAGAGAGTGGATGGGAAAGAGAGAGCAGTCACACTGCAAACCTTTTTCCTCTGAACTTCCACCCTGTCAGAATCGTGGACACACATGCATGTGCCTAGCATGTAAACTGCAGGGGCTGATACTCAAATACTGACCAGTCATTTTAGATCTGGTTTTGCTTTGCAAAGTACTTAATAGCTATGCTATAGGGAAAGCTGACAAAACAAACAAACAAACAAACAAAAAAAAACACTATGAATTAATAACTGCCTACCTTTTAAAATAAAAAAAATCACTAATAAAACAAGTAGTTAACAAAGAGCCTAACAAAACAACAGAAGGGACTCTTCATTACCGGAAATTGTTCAGCAGAATTAGCTATTGGTGAAATTATAGACAGGATACATTGTACAGTGCATATACCAGATGGCTGTAAACTCCATGAAGGCTGGAATTTGTCTTGTTCACCACTCCATTTCCAGAAACTAATACAAGTTCTGCCACATAGTAGGTCTCAATAAATGTGTACTAATCAACTGAATATTCTCTGGTGTCCTTTAAACAAATATAATTACTAGTTAGAGAAAATTTATGTCTTTCTCAGATGTAAATTATTTTGCCTTTCAGTTTTTCTATTATTATTTGCTGCTTTGCATACAAAAATGAAAAACCTAGATCATATGAAGATTGTAAAGAGCCTGAAAAAAGGAGTTTCTTGCTAAAATCCTACTTTATCCTTAAATTCAAATAATAAGATCAACCAATGGATTTGGTTAAGTTGATTTTACCGTATTTATAAAGAATCATGAGGACCTTAAAAGCCTTGACAACTACTTTGAAATTTAACCACATAGGATGGGGTTATTTTTCCTCCAAAAACATAAAGTATATATATTCATTAGAGAAAAATTAGAAAACATACAGAAGAAAAAGAACATGAAAATCCAGAATGCTAAGATAATGGTAACATTTCGGTGTATATTGTCCCAGACAGTTTCCCTCTATTAAGGTTATGTGTGGACATGTGAGTGTGTGCAAAGCAAAGAAAAACTATTGTAAATAATGAAGCGCTCCCTCTTCTGCTTTCTAAGGAAGTGCTGGAATTCCTCAATGGAATAAAGGTTTTTGTAGTATCTGAATTAGCCGTAGTACCCTTCTTATGGAAGGTGAGATTCCCAAGGAAGGAGACAGTAAAACAAAGATAGTGAGCTATGCTTTTGTAATCAAATAGTTCATAACATCAAAAAACAGGGCCAGGTAGCAGTGCAATGATAATGTCTAAGCTCTCATGGAAAGCTCACATGCTTCATGTCCACAGGCCTTCCTGTACATATCAGCTGCACCCATGTGCACCCTTGGCCTAGGCTGGCTGAAGTTGGGGCTGGGCTGTGGTGTGAAGATCCTGTTGAATACTTCTCTCTCATGAAAGAAATAAATTAAAAAATATTTTTAAAAGAAGGGCACTCATAAAATATCTGATATATATACCTCTAAAGAAGATATACCAGGTTGGGACCAGCAGTTAGCATAATGGTTATGTCGCTGGACTCCCATGTAGTCGACCACAGTTCATGTCCCAGACCCGGTGGCTTAAAACTCACAACGGGTGCGTGTGCATGCATGCCCAGGATCCCAAGAGGAGAATGGAGAAGGGATTGCAGAGTGGCCATCCCCCTTGGGGGGGGGATCTCTCCCTTTCTGTCTCTCTGTCTGTCTCTGTCTGTCTGGTGAGCGCACATATCCTATAGTAAAAACCTCTCCAAAAAAATAAAAAATATATATACCAGGTAATAAAAACTAATCAGAATCTGTGTGTATCCATAACTCAGTTTAAGAGATAGAACATTAATTACCACTATATTACTAAAACAAAATTTGTCCTCATGTTCCCCTTTCCAGTCCTGCCCTTTTCCCTCCTCTACTTGGACTAAATCCTATACTAAACATTATGTTTACAATTCTCTGAATTGTTAAAATTTAACTATATATGTAATTATCAACAAAACATATTTTGTTTGTTTGTTTTGAGAGGTTTTTGCTATAGGGCAAAAGAAAGACACAGAGAGACAGAGAGAGACAGAGGGACAGAAAACGGGAAATCACACACACACACACACACACACACACACACACACAC
>NW_006159512.1:2830518-2841179 GCF_000334495.1 Tupaia belangeri chinensis
AAAAAGCTCTTATTTTGTGATTTTTTTCAATCAATATTATGTTCCTGAGTGTCATTTATTTTCAATTAGGTACAGGAGTCCATCGTACAGGTAAACCACAATTACACATTCTTCTCACAATGGACTTTTAAGTGTTTCCCACGTTTTGTCATTAAGAACCATGTTGCTGGGAATTTTCCTACTTGTATAAAGTCTCTTGGTAGAACTAATCAGGGATATGGTAGAAAAAAAGTTAAATATGACTTTTTCACAAACAGGAATTTGTAGCAAGGATTTCAGGACTGAAATGATAAGCCCTGTAGATTCTACAGAAACTTGAGGAGAACACTGCATTTGCCTCCCAAAGTGGAACTTTCAGTCAATCTTATGAAGATATTATACACAAATATGTAAAGGTATCATATATAATATTGGTAATAGTTTCTAATCTGATATTTATTTCTAATAATGTATCTTGAATTCTTTTCCATGACAAATACATCAATGACAAAAAGTTTGGTCCCATAAATAATTTGGTCAATCCTGTCATATTGAAATTTTAGTTTTGCTTTTAAAGAAATATTATTTATATCTTTGTTTACTTATCCAATGACTTATTTTGAAATAGAATTCCTGTGATGGTGGATATATACCATACATTTCATATAATTTAGTATGTTTCTGGATTTTTCTCATTGGTTTCATACATCAATCTATCATCAATCTCTTCTAGGACTAGAATCACACTGTCTTGATTTTTGGAGCCTTGAAATTGATTAGCTATCAGGTAAGTCATCTCTGTCAAAATATTTACGATTACCCTCATGTTTATTTTTCAAAATAAACCTTTTTTAAAATATTTTCTTAGTTCTCCTCAAATCGTCCCCTCTCCTTTGTTCCCTTTCATTACATAGTACTTCCATGCACCCAATCACTGGGACAACCTAGGGACTGTCTTTCACTTATTCTTCCTCAGTCATATCTAATCAGTCCTCAAGCCATGTACTTTACCGTTCTGTTATATAAAAAAAGTTATTCCTTTTTACCCTTGTTTCCACCTTGAGTCCAGATCACTATTATATCTCACTTTAACTGTTCGAACAATTTCCAAACTACTGTCCTTTTCTCCAGTCCTGTTTGGCTCACATTTTACTTTCTAGTACTAACATGAGGTTATTAAGAATAAACAATGCCAAAGTAAACTCATTTCCTTTCATCATAACTTTATTTCATGAGAAAATCATAAAATGCTATTGTCATTACATTTATCAGGGTCTCTCATACTTCAGAATATCTTTGTTGATTAATTTAATTAAATGTATTACTGATTCGAATGGTGAGTTCATTCAAATAACAAGATCTGGAAGAATAAACTAAGTTTATTGTTTAATAAACTGAAATAAAATCTCACTAATAAATAAAATAAATAGGGTTAATTTCTGAGATGTGTTTATCTGATATTTAGCAAAGTTCCATGTTCCTAGTATGACAGCACAAACACATGCTTAACAAATGAAAACACGGAGTAATTAATATTATAATGAGTATTTTATGGACTGAATCTTCCACTCGAATTAAAGCATCATTGTGGCAAGAACCATAAACATTGTCTTTACATACTATGCATTTAATAAACGCTTATTGAATGGAATCTGAAACCTCATCCAAAACCCATCACACATTGAAATCAAATTATCACACATTCAAATCACTGCAGACAGAATAACAACTTACATTTGTGAGGTGTTTTATATTCTGCGAAGTGAATTGTAGTTCATTTATCCAGATAATTCTCATTTAGCCCTTATACCAATCCTGCAAATGTTACTATTATCCCCATCCAGAAATGAAACTTGAAATACTTAAGTGATGTGTCGAAGATGAAGCATCTGGTTAATGGAAGTGTTAAGGCTTCAGCACAGATCGTATGACAACAGATCTAGTGTTCATGGGATTTACACATCACGGAAGAACAGCAATGTGACCAGTTCTTTACTGACAGAACTAAAGGAAAGGACACTATATTACTAGGTAGTATCGAGCTCTGCCAATGTTCAAGCTTTTCTTCGCTACAGTGGGAAACCTTGATCTTGATACACAGGTTAATTGTCAACATACTCTTACAGTAACAGGTAAGAGGAATTAAGGGAACTGTGGCCCAGAAACATACAACTCACCTTCAAAGCTCCACTGCACCTAACATAGCAAATTTTGGCTCCAGGTTAGTAAGCAATTTTTGCTATTTTTGTTCTTTTTCTTGATATTTGGCTTCTACCCCTTTGTTAATGTTTGGTTCTAAATTCTACATTTATTTCTGTGCTTGACCTTTTATAATACCAACAGGCCTAGGATTGGGTGTTCTGCCTTGGTTTTTGTCAGCTCTCTCTCATGGGACTGATGTTTAGTTTCTGAATCCTAACTAGGTCCAGAAGGTACAGTGGAGCCTTGAAATCATTAGTGGTGGTCTGGATCCCATAAGTCAAAGTTTATCAGCAATTAAAATTAGGCACTACTCATCAGTATGAAAAGGAATTAGAAAAACAATTCAGTGTGGGGGTATGTGGATTAACAATACAATGAACAAAGTATTAAGAGTTACAGTTGGCAGCATGAATCAGAGTGTAATACATCGGTTAAAGACAGTAATGTGACACTGGCTGATTTAATCTAAGTATGATACTTAGACTACAGAAAGTGACAAGCCTCCCTGCCTCTATGCTAATTACTATTGAAGATGATCTGATTTAATGATTTTTATAAAAGACAGGCTAACTGGATTATGCTGAATAGCCTTTAATAAGGTAGTGTAAGAGTTTATTCACCAAAAGGGCTAATTGAGACTTGGCTGTTTGAGTTTGATAAACTTTAGCAACAACCAGAAACCAGATGTGGCCACAGTTACTTCCCAAAAGAACCAGTGATGTAGTTTTGACCTATTAATAGAAACATTTCTAAAGTGAACTGGCCTCTTAGCATAGTTCTAAGCCCCACAGGGAAGTGAAGCAGCATAAAGAAGACCGTGCCTGGGGAACCAGCAGTTAGCATAATGGCTATGTTGCTGGACTCCCATGTAGTCGACCACGGTTCGTGTCCCGGACCCGATGGCTTAAAACTCACGCCGGGCACGTGTGCGTGCGTGCCCAAGATCCCGAGAGGAGAATGGAGGAGAAGGGATTGCGGCGTGACCATCCCCCCTGGGGGGTGATTTCTCACTTTCTGTCTCTATGTCTCTCTCTGCCTGTCTAGCGAGCACACGTGCCCTACAGTGAAAATCTCTCAAAAAAAAAAAAAAAAAAAAAAGAAGACCTTGCCTGGTGGCTCAGCCTGGGTAGGCTGGGACATTTGAGAAGGGGCAAAGACCAAATGGACTGTTTTCTATGCACATAGGTGAGAAAAATGGTGAGTACAAGAGCCATGTTATGTGAAAAAAATGAAAAAGGGAAGGTGCCAAGAAACATGTATTGCTGATATTTGAAGGGAAGGAGAGTGATAAGAATTTTTTTCCCTTCTCCCCTTAAGAAGCTAGAAACAGTGGAGATCTGGTAACAGGTAGAGAGATTTCAGCTCAAGATGAGGATTTCAATTCTCTAATTGAATTAGCAAATAGTAGGTTCCCCTCTACTGGCCTCTGCAAGCTAGCCTCATAGACACAAACATCTCCTAAGCATAGAAGACAGCAGTTTGAATTAGATGAGTTTTAAGATGCTGAGCAAATAAGATCAAACTAGACCTATTGTGTTAGTATTATCATACAAGCCACCTGCACAATTTAACTGCTTTCTGTTTTTGATAATGGGGAAAGTAACACTAATGTAGGAAATGTGGATTTATGGCTCATTCAAAGTTTGGGATACATACAATTCTAGATGATTCAAAGTAGGTAAAAGCTTTTAGAAGGGATTTGTCTATTCTGGCATGTTCCCACAATATCAAGCAAAATCATCCCCTAAAGACTTATAACAATATTTGAATAAGTAAAATCATAACAAAAATATGGAACAATGAGAAAAATCACTTTTTTCAAGGTAGAAGGAAAGATAACACAAGGCAACCCTAGGGAAAGGAGGATTGGTAACAGTGATGGGAAGGATAATGGCCTCCCAACAGTGCCTATGTTCTAATCCTCAAAACCTTCAAATATATTATGTTACATGACAAAGGGGACTGGGTACATAAAAGTTAAGAATCTTGAGATGGGGAAATTTTCTTGGATTATCCAGGTGGCCAAAGTTATCAGAAATGTCCTTATTAGAAGAGAGAAGAGGAACCAGTAGATGGCATAGTGGTTGTGTCACTGGACTCCCACATGGTCAGCTGTGGTTTGAGTTGTAGACCCAGTGGCTTTAAACTCCCACCAGGGGCGTGTGTGTGTGTGACCAAGATCCCAAGAGGAGCATGGAGGAGAAGGGATTATAACATGGCCATCCTTCTGGGGGAGGGTGGTGGTGGTGGTGGTGCAATTTCTCACTTTCTGTCTCTCTGTCTCTTTCTCTTTCTCCAGTGAGTACACGTGCCCTATAGCAAAAATCCCTCTTTAAAAAAAAAAAAAAAGAGATAGAGAGAGAAGAAAGAAATTGTCAGTGATGCAACATGGGAGCCTCAACTGGCAGTTGCTGTCTTTGCAGGTCAAAATCAACCACCAGTCAAGAAGGGTGGGAAGCTCATAGAAGCTGGAAAAGGAAAGAAAAAACAAACCAAAGCAAATAAAAGAAACACAGATTTTTTACTACAGTCTCCAGAAAGGAATGCAGGCCTTTTTAAAAATTTTCACTTGGTAACTCTCCCATTTTGGATCTCCAGAATTATAAAAAAACATAATAATTTGTGCTGTTTTCTAAACCACTAAATTTTTAATGATTTGTTACAGAGAAATAGGAAAATAATATGATAACATATCAGCAGACAGTATCACGTGGAAGTCATGGGCTGAGAGTGGGACATAAAAATTGGGTTCCAGTGGAAAAATATACCTTGTTATTTTGTAATGTGACTCGATATTTTAAAGATGGTGATTTTTTTTCTCAGTCTTAAATTTATGCAGTACTATTGCAACAATTTACCTCCTACTCCATTTCGAATCTTGACAAGTAATCCTAAAGTGTTTGGAAAAATAAACGTGTAATAGATATCAATTTGAAAGAGCAAAGTAATGCAAGGTGTAAAGACCAGCCTTTATTAGACATTTATATAAGTTATAACTTATTCTTATATAATAAGTGAAAAGCAATACAATAAAAGATATAAAAGAAAGTTTCGGTGCCTGCAGAAATTTACT
The DNA here is from genome assembly GCF_000334495.1 of Tupaia belangeri chinensis. Classification (NCBI taxonomy): domain Eukaryota; kingdom Metazoa; phylum Chordata; class Mammalia; order Scandentia; family Tupaiidae; genus Tupaia; species Tupaia belangeri. The sequence continues at coordinate 2,835,773 of NW_006159512.1, forward strand.
ACATTATAAAGTGGCACTGAGTTGTTGGAAAAGTCATGATGTATATTTTTCTATATTTTCCTATGCAAAAATGCTTCGTGACTTTTCCAACAACCCAATATTTTAAATTAGTAGAAAAACAATAGATTATAATTGCCAGTGAGATAACAATAGACATTTGAAAATAATAAATTACTAGTTCATTCTTTATAACAAAATTGATTCCAGATAAAAAATTTAAAAACATACTTACTACAATCTTTGAATACAAATGATCTTTGACAAGACACTATCACTAGACACATAGAGTTGTAGAAAAAAAGAATGATTAAACTGAGTATATACAAAGATTGCATTTCTATAAAACCACTAAACTATCATGAAAATTAAGAAACAAATAAAAATATGGGAAAATAGCAAATATAACAAAAAGCTAATATTTTTAATAAAAAGAATTACAAGTTGAAATGAAAGAGATTATTTATCTAAGGGAAAAACAGGCAAAGGAAAAGAAATAGCTAGAAATTTTTTATACAAAAAGATGCTTGACCTTGTTTATAAGTAAATATATGTAATTTAAAGCAACATATGATATACATTCTTGGTTAAGTTGCTGTAGATAATACACTGTGTTAGTGAGGGTTTGGGAAATGGGAACTTTATTTTTATTTATTTATTTATTTATTTATTTATTTGGAGAGGTTTTTGCTATAGGGCACTTGCATTCACCAGAAAGACAGAGAGAGACAGACAGAAAGAAAGAAATTCCACCATCCCCCCCAGGGGGGTGTGGGATGGCCACGTTGCAACCCCATCTCCTCTATTCTCCTCTCGGGATCTTGAGCACGCACGCACACCTGCCTGGCATGAGTTTAATCCACCGGGTCCACGCCTGGCATGAGTTTAAGCCACCATGGTCGACTACATAGGAGTCCAGTGACATAGCCAATATGCTAACTGCTGATCCTGGGAAATGGAAACTTTCATATTATGTTAAAGTATGAATTTATATAAACTTTTTTTAGGCTAATTTGTCAGTTGTTATAGAAGACCTTTAGAAAGTATGTCTTTAGACATACAAAAAATTAAAATTTTTCCTCCACCTAGGAACATAGGGATTGATAACTTGCCATTATTATTTCTGGACCACTTACATGTATTGCATGTGTACCATTCTCACTGTCTAAAATACTGTGCAATTTGCCATTCTGTATGTTTTTGTTACATAATGAATTGGAAGGAGATGGAGAGAAGCCCACTTTTCAGTGTCATGAAGTAGAAAAGGTGTAATAAAATCTAATCATCATCAATCATCTAAGTTGTAAATTCAGGATATCATCCACCTATGGAAGAAGTTACCAATTAATGCTCATGGAATTTGATCTAGCTGAGTCTCTCTTGATCAGCCACTAAAACATCCAGGTGTCAATAAAATATTTGAAACCAAAACAGAAATCCTTCTGGCAAAGTACTATGAAACCAGTGTTGGGTACTATCTGAGAGTGTTAGTTTGTGTATGCTATAGTTCAAACTATAGCCCCGCATCCCAAATTCATGTGTCAAAGTTCCACATTTTGATACCTCAGATGTGGCCTTACTTGAAAATAGGGTCATTGCAGATATAATCAATCAAAGTAAGATGAGGTTGTTAAGGTGTATCTCTAATGCAATGATTGGTAGTCTTATTAAAAAAAAAGGACTTTAGAGACAGATAACATACACAAGGAGAATGTCATATAAAGATGAAGTTACTTCCAAGTTAAGGAATACCAAAGATTGCCCAAAATGCCTCAGCATCCGGGAGAGAGGCATGATACAAATTCTCTCTCATGGTCTTCAGAAGGAATCAACCCTACCAACACCTTAAGTTTGAATTTCTAGCTTCTAAAACTCGGAGACATAAACATCTATTGTGTAAGGCCTGTAATTCATGGGACTGTTTTAGCAGCTCTAGCAAACTAACATTGGGTGAAAAACAAAAAAAAATGGTTGAAAAGCTTCTAACTAATCTTTTATTTATTTATTTATTTATTTTGGAGAGGTTTTTGGTATAGGGCACGTGCACTTGTCAGAAAGACAGAGAGAGACAAAGAGACAGAAAGCGAGAAATCACCCCCCCACACGGGGGGATGGCCATGCCATAATCTCTTCTCCTCCATTCTCCTCTCAGGATCTTAGGAACACACACACACACATGCCCGGTGTAAGTTTAAGCCACTGGGTCTGAGACTTGACCAGCAGTAGACTACATGGGAGTCCAGTGACATAGCCATTACGCCAACTGCTGGTCCCCTGACTAATCTCTTAGTGCTCTAAAATCTTTACTCCTTAAGAAAAATTTAACAACTATAGACTAGCAAAAAACAAGGAGGGCATTATCTTTTTTATTGATAAAATTTCCCAAAATGTTATACTATCAAAATTGTAAATACACATACTCCTTGACCCAGGAATTATACTTCTAAAAATCTTTTCTACAATTAAACTAATAAATATGAATAAAAATGTAATTATGGCAGCAGCAGGTGGTATAGTAACTAAGGTTCTCAACACCTACATGGATGACCACAGTTCAAGCCCCAGACCCAGTAGCTTGAAAAATCAATGGGGCCTGTGTTTACATACCCAAAATCCTGAGAGAAGAGTGGAGAAGAAGGGATTGTGGTATGACCATCTCCTCCCCTGGTGGGGTGGGGCGATTTCTCACTTTCCCTCTCTATGTCTCTCTCTAGTGAGTGCACATATTCTATGGCCAAAAAAAAAAAAAAGTACTTATAAGATTGTGCACTTTAGTATTTTTTATAATATTAAAAAACTAGAAATTATTTTTAAATCTATCTTTACAAAACTATTAGCAAATAAATAAATATTGCCATATAAACATGCAATATACCAGAGGTTCACAAACTTTAGACAAAGTAAAATCCACTTGTGTTACCTTTTAATAATGCAGATTTGAGGCTCTCCCTAAAATTCTTACTAACTTAGACTCTCTGGTGGTAAGCATGGAGATCCATGTATTATAAGTATGCCAGGTCATTTTGATGTAAATGGTTGGTGAAATATACTTGACAAACACCAAGGCAGTAAAGAGTATAAATGTGCATACCACAGGTGAAATTGGTAATGGTGGAGTCTGAAGAATAACCTCCTTAATGAATCCTACAAATGTAATTGAAAGCATGTCAAATATCAAGCAAAACTACATGTGAATCAGCTCAGTATGAATTTTCAATGAAAGACCTAGAAGTCTACCAAAGAAGTCAAAAGAAGTAGAATATGTTCACCAATAAGATGACAGAGGAAAACTGTGCCATGTGAAACTTTTTTGTGCTAAAGGAAGAAAGAAAGCATTGTCCAGGAAGCATTAATTATAGTCAAAACAGGGGAGAAGAAACCCAGATTATTTATATTAAAGGACTTCTTTGCAATTTGAGGAATAAAATAAGTTTTTTGGGAAAGTGGCAATAAAACAAATTAAAACTGAACAAGTAAATGGATTAAAAATATAATATTCAAACTTAAATAAATAAGCTTTATAACTAGATACAGGGAGTGAAGAGACAAACTACTTCAGTCTGTTAGAGAAATAAATGACGTTTAACTTAAATATTGGGAAGATGAAGGGCATCACCAACTTCAAAAGAACAAATTACTAGCTTGATGTTGAAGTTGCAAACATTTAGAGCTGGCTGCAATGGTCAAAGGGAAAGCAGTAAGCTCCTGGGTGAGACTGTAACCAAGTTTCAGGTCTTATTCCTGATGTTAGGGCATGGGTGATTTGAAGGGCCAGAGGCAAAGAGATAGATGGAATAAGAAACACATTACATGTTACTTCTTGAATGTTCACCTAGTTCAGCCAGTTCACCCAAGCTCCATTATATGTACTGTCCTGTAAAGAAGTAGTTACCAACTTCTGTAAACTTTTCACTTCATAATTACTCCAAAACTCATCACTACTTTTCTATTTCCCTGATCATCACTCTAGTCTGAGCTTCATCAGCTCATACCTATATTACTTGAATAATCTCCAAACTCCCATCCCGGATTCAACTCCATCTTTCACACAAGGGAATTTGTTGTTGTTGTTGTTGTTTGAGAGGTTTTTGCTATAGGGGGTGTACTCTTTCTCGTCAGAAAGACAAGAGAGAGATAGAGAGATAGAAAGTGAGACATCACCCCCAGAGGGAGATGGCCACACCACAATTCCTTCTCCATTTTCCTCTAGGGATCTTGGGCACACACACACACACACATGTACCCAGCATGAGTTTAAGCCACTGGGTCTGGGACTCGAACTGTGGTCGACTACATGAGAGTCCAGCAATATAGCCATTACGCCAACTGCTGGTCCCTACACAAGAGATTTTGAATAGTAAAACATGTGTTTCAAGGTAAAAATTTTTACAGATCCCTAATGCTAATTTAGTAATAGAGAGAGAGTACAATAAAGTACTTCCTTATTCTCTCTCAAATTTTGAGTAAGAGTCTATAGCTCAACCAACCTTTTCTGTAAAGGACCAGATAGTAAACATTTTAGGCTTTGCAGGACATATGGTCTCTAGGACAACTTCTCAATGGGCTGCCATAGCGTGAAAGCAGCCATATCCAACATGTACGTGTGTAAACTTGGCCAGACTGGGCCTGCAGTGAGTCAGATTTGGTCCAGGCACTGTAGTTTGCCATTCTGTGGATTCAGCAGGTGGAATTAAAATATTGGCCAGGGTAGTGATGAACTAGATACTGTGCCAGGCACAGGCAATGTATGCTTCCCATTACTAAATCCCAGAATTAGAAGGGATCATGTTTCCCAAGCAGGTTCTTACTGCTAAGATTATCCCACCTATGTGACACATGCTAGTTCCTGTTCCCAAGATTATGAATCAGTTAACTCCCTTGAGGAATGAGTAGGAGCAGAGAGAGTTACAGTTACACTCATCAATGGCTCCACGTGAATATATGACGCTAAGAGAAAGAATCTCACTTCATGTGCCCGTCTCTTATTGGTAAGTTACACTGCTTGGGGAAAAAATGCAAATAAAAAAGTGACAGTGAATTTCCATGTTATGAATTACAGGAAAATGTATGCGAATTTGAAAATAATAAATATATGTAAAACCTATTATATGTCTAACCTGCAGACAAGTTTAAATGCCCGTGTGCATTCGTAAGCCCTTTCCAGTAACTCCATCGTGGTCCACTTGAGATTCACAGCTTCCTATCATTCCTCAAAGGTAGGGACTAGTATATTTCCATAGTAGGCTATTGTCAGAAGACAGTAATGATCTTCCAATAGATATTCACTGAATAAAAATCTGAATGTTATACAAAACTATCTTTAATGATTCCAGTGCCTCCCTAAGAAAACCTTTCAGCATAAACCTGCTCCTGCAAAACCTATTACTTGAGAGCCCCCACCTAAATGACA
>NW_006159512.1:2841210-2845479 GCF_000334495.1 Tupaia belangeri chinensis
ATTCCTGCTTCTGTCATTTTGAATTATGCTAGCACGACTTCCTTTGAAAATCAGGAGGCTCCGCTAAGCCTATAGAAATGCTCCTTTTCATTTACAATCATAAATTCTACTTTAGTCCATGAAGTATTTCATGCCTATTCTTACCCATGTGACTTTTTTCCTCTCTGAACTTAAAAACCTAATGTTCTGCATGGATAAATCAGCATTTCCTGATACACTGGCTGTTTAGACGTATATTCATGTTTGATCTTTTTATTGTTAGCTACTTCTAAATTCTGTCTTCTCAGTGGACTTTTTTGTCTGTTTTTGTTTAATTTGCTACAGTGTACATGCACTAGCCAGAGAGAGACAGAGAAGGAGAAGAGGGGAAGTGAGAAAACATCCTCCAGGAGCAATGGCCATATGCCAATTTCCCATTCTTCCACTCTCCTCTGCGTCTTTAAGCATGCATGTACAAGTGTCCCACGTGTTCCAAAGCCACTGGGTCTGAGACACAAACCACACAACTGGCCGGGTGAGATCCAGCTACCCCAACCACCATGCCATAGGCAGCCTCCTCTGCTTCTTTTTATTATGCTTCTTAAAACTCTATGCAATTCTTACACACACTAGAGTCATTGAATTATTTATGTTAAATAATAGGATTAGTAAATAAAAGAATGAGTAAATAAATAACAGAAAGAACCAAGAGTAATAGAAATTAAGTCTTAAGAATATTGGAGAAATACATAAATAGCCTCTCAAAAAAAAATACTACCCTATGCTATTTTAAAAGAAACATTAATTAATTACAGGCCAGCCTCATATCATAATGGTTAAGGGAGCTGGGTCCCACGTGGTTAATTACAGTTCGAATCCTAGCCCTAGCAGCTTAAAAAAACCCCAGGTACATGTGCATGTTGTAAAGTCCCAAAAAGGTGGAGAAACAGAGACAAGATAGTGGGGTGACCACCCCTCCACTGAGGGGTGACTGTGCTCATGCTCTCCCCCTTTTTCTTTCTCTCTCTTTCTCTCTGTGTCTCTTTCTGTCTGGTGAGTGCACATGTCCTCTGGCAATTAAGAAAAAAAGAAAAATCAGAATGTTCTCCTGTAATCATTAACTTTTCTACCCACAGAGACAAGTAAGATGATAACATAACAGATTTTTAAAAATTTTAACTTCCAGATAAAGGCAAATGATGTAAATCTCTGACTCAATGTCCTGAAAAATATGGAAGAACACAAACATTGATGAATAATGCAATTATCTAAAATATTAAAGAAGAATACACAGCAATGAAAATATTAAAAACATGTTCTGTTCTCTCCAGCCTTGGCCTTGTTAGAAGTATATCATTCGAGTGACCAGCAGATGGTGTAATGTTACATCACTGGACTCCCATGTAGTCAACTGCAGTTTGCAACCTGGATCCAGCAGCTAAAAACTCACACCAGGTGCATGTGCGTGCATGCCCAAGATCCCAAGAGGAGAATGAAGGAGAAGGGATGGCAACATGGCTTTCCACCCAGGCAGGTGATTTCTCATGGTTTTTTGTTTGTTTGGTTGGTTGGTTGGTTGGTTTTTTGGAGAGGTTTTTGCTATAGGGTGCTTGTGCTTGCCAGAAAGAGAGAGAGAGACAGAGAGACAGAAAGCAAGAAATCACCCCCCGGGGGGGATGGCCATGCCGCAATTCCTTCTCCTCCATTCTCCTCTCAGGATCTTGGGTATGCACACACAAGTGCTCGGCGTGTAAGACACCGGGTCCGGGACTCGAACTGCAGTCAACTACATGAAAGTCCAGCAACATAGCCATTATGTTGCTGGTCCCCTCACTTTCTGTCTCTCTGTCTCTGTCTCTCTGGTGAGCACACATGCCCTATAGCAAACATCTCTCTAAAAAAAAAAGAAGTATATCATTCAGTTTGGAAAAATTCATAAGTCTGCCTTTGATACCATATAAGGATTAAAATTTTTCAGTTATATGGAGTAAAGTGACCATCTCATTGCTAATCATCTTGTTTTCATTTAGTATTTTCTCTCCTCAAAAAGTAAAGGAAGGCAAAGGAGGGAAGTCATTTGAAAAATAATGATGAATCTACATGCTGACAGAAAAGCACTGTGTTCAAAGTAACAAGCAGCGCTTGAACCCAGGGCTCTTTTATTTAGTCTATTAATATACTTTCTAGGCTGTGAACCTGTCATTTCCACACATAGTAATTAAGCCCCATTAATACAACCCCCTAGAATTCTTACAGTTGCTTTCCCAGAGATTCACATGCTAGAAAAGGAAGTTAGCATGATAAACATTTTAAATATCTTCATATTTTTTGAAACCTTTTCTTTTCTTCTTTTTAATTAATGTGACTTAGCGAGTTGCTTGAAGATATTCAGCTTTTGATGGTATGAAACATTGGCTTTAATAATCAGCCATTAATCAATTAATGTTTATGATTGTACATCTGCAAGGTGCTTAAGAAACTTTTAGCTCAATGAAGGAATCTTTAAGATGTCAAAATAAGCATTTTTCACATCTGATTTACCACTATCCTTGTTCCTATTGCTTTACCAGTATCCTTACAAAATGCAGTAACAATATTTCCATCTATTGAAAGTCCTCTCATTTCTTGACTCCTAAGATCTGGTCTGTCACCAAGTCTCATGATTGATCGACCCTTGCCTTTCCACTCCCATAGCTGCCATCGCTGCCCAGGCTTCAGCATCACACATGCAAATTGCTGCCACTGCCTCTGAGCTCATCTCCTTTCTCTTATAGCTCACTTCATCCTATACACAGACAAGAGAAGAATCTTTGAACAGCACTATCCTCACATTATGCCTGGATCAAGAACTCAAATACCTTCCAAATATTTTTTATTCAAAACAAAACTCTTCAGCTTGGCTTTAAACATATCAATCTCACCTATTTAATTTCACTTTCCAGTCAACTCTATGCCAGCACTTTTAGTTCAACTGAGTTCATTTGCTTTTTAAATTTGCTTAACACTGAATTTGAACACACCTTACATCACAACTCTGCCTGTTCTCGAGTTCTCTATGTATTTTAAAGGTCAGTGAAGGAATGCTTCTGGAATGGTGAATGAAGACTTCTAAAAATTCACTCCTTCATAAAAGCAGAACACTATAGAAAGTATCAAAAATTAATTTGTTCAGAATTCTAGAAATTGGACAAAGGGTTTTAAACAATTATCAAATATTTAGTCAAGAAAACCAGCAGAATTGAAGTCCTTTTATGATTTGAAAGAAGAAATAGATCCCTTAAACAAAAACCAGATGGAACTCCTAGGGTTGAAGAACATGATACAGGATATCAAAACCTCCCTTGAAAGTATTAAAAGTAGGTTAGATCAGGCAGAAGATCAAATCTAGAATGTAGAAGACAAAACATCTGACCTAGAAAAAAGTACCAAGAATATTGAGAGTTAAACAACCAAGAAAAATGAGGATAATATATGAGGAATACTGAATATCATCAAGCATCCCAACATCCAGATAACTGGTATCCCAGAAGAGGAAGAAAATAATAAAGGACCTAGATAATTTATTCCATGAAATCCTGAAAGAAAACTTTTCAAACCTAGAAAAGCATTCGAATATCCAGACTCAAGAAATACATAGGACCACAACTAGAATCAACCCAAGAAGATCCTCTCCAAGGCACATCATAGCCAGACAGGCAAAAACAACAAAGACAAGATACTAAAGTTGGCAAGAGGGAAACGTCAAGTTACTTACAAAGGTCACCCCATCAGGCTAACATCGAATCTCTCGGTGGAAACAATGCAGGCAGGGAGAGAATGGGGAAATATAGTCAAAGTGTGGAATGAAAAACAATTTCAACCAAGAATACTATACCTGACAAGATTATCTTTCAAATGGGAAAAAAAGATAAAATCATTCTTGGATAAACAAAATTTGAAGGAATTTACCAACTCCAGTTCAGCTCTTCAAGAAGTTCTGAAGGGAGTGCTATACCAGTAAAACTAAAAAGTCAGAGACAGTTATATGAGAACAAAAGGCAACCAAGAAAATGGCTCACATAACAATAGGATCAGGTACAGAAATATCAATAATTACATTGAATGTCAATGAATTAAATTCTCCAGTTAAGAGACATAGACTGGCCAAATGGATAAAAAAAAAAAAAATAGAAACCCTCAATCTGTTGCTTACAGGAAACTAACCTTATGAATAAAGACTTACATGGACTAAAAGTAAAGGGCTGGAAAAAGATATTCCATGCAAATGGAAATCAAAAAAGGGCTAGAGTA
>NW_006159512.1:2846250-2885903 GCF_000334495.1 Tupaia belangeri chinensis
GTTTGGGGGGGGGGGGAGCTAAGAAGAAGAAAGAAAGAAAACCAGATAAATCAAACACATAATGAAACTGGCAATATTACAACAGACACATTAGAAATACAAAACATCAGTAGAGTATACTATGAGTAACTATATGCCAACAAACAAGAGAATATGGAGAAGATGGAAAAATTCCTGGATGCATATAATATACGAAGATTATTTCAGAAGGCCAGAGAAAGCCTGAATAGACCTGTAACAAGCCATGAGATTGAATCAGTAATCAATAGCCTCCCAACAAAGAAAAGCCCAGGTCCTAATGGCTTCACTTCTGAATTCTACACAACTTTTAAAGAAGAGTTCATCCCCATTCAACTCAAATTATTTCTAAAGATGCAAAAGGAAGGAAACCTTCCAAATTCATTTTATGAAGCCTACATCCTTCTCATTCTCAAAACAGATAAGGACATGACAAAAAATGAAAACTGCAGACCAATATTGATGAATATAGATGAGAAAAATCTCAACAAGATACTCACAAATCGTATCCAGCAATATATAACAAAGATTATTCATCATGACCAGTTAGGCTTTATCCCAGGGATGCAATGGTGGTTAAACATATGCAAGACCACAAACATAATACACCATATTAACAGAAAGATTAAAATGATATGATCATTTCAATTGATGCAGAGAAAGAATTTGATAAAATACAACATCCTTTTATGATTAAGACCCTTTAGTAAGATTGGTATAGAAGGGTCATTTCTCAAAACAATAAAAGCCATGTATGAAAAACCTACAGCTAACATACTGAATGCGGCAAAGCTAAAAGGTTTGTCACTAAAAACGGGTAGTAGGCAAGGCTGCCCACTTTCTCCACTGCTCTTTAAAATAGTACTGGAAGCTAATGCAATCAGAGTATATAAAAGGCATTAAAATAGGCAAAGAAGAGTTGAAAATATCTTTATTCACAGATGACATGATGGTATACTTGGAAGACCTAAAGGTCTCCATGAAAATAACTCCTTGAAGTAATAAGTGAATACGGTAAAGTGGCAGGATACAAAATCAACATCAAAAAATCTATAGCATTAGTATGTATGAACAAAAAGTTGAATTAAGTAGAGCAAAAGAAAGAAATCCTTTTCATCACAGCCACAAGATGCATAAGACACCTAGGGATAAACCTAACTAAGGAAGTCAATGACCTTTATAAAGAAACCTATGAAAATCTTAAAAAAGATATTGAAAGTGACATAAAAATGTGGAAGGACATCCCATGTTCTGAGATTGAAAGAATTAACAAAACCAAAATGGCAATTCTACCCAAATTAATGTACATGTTTAATGCAATTCCAATAAAAATATCAGAGTTATTCTTCACAGATCTAGAAAAGACAATCATAGAATTTGTCTGGAATCATAAAAGACCTTGTATTGCAAAAGCAATCCTGTGCAAGAAGAATGGAGTGGGAGGTATATCACTCCCTGATCCAAAGATATACTATAAAGCTGTGATCATCAAAACAGCATGGCATTGGCACAAAAACAGACATGTAGACAAATGGAATAGAATAGAGACACCAGAAATAATCTCCAAAGCTTACAGTCAACTGATTTTTTACAAAAGATATCAGTCAATCCATTGGGAAAAGGAAAACCTCTTTAGTAAATGGTTCTGGAAAAACTGGGTATCCACCTGCAGAAAGATGAAACTGAACCCCTATCTTTCACTAGTAACAAAAATCAACTCAAAATGGATCAAAGATCTGAACCTAAGCCCTCACGCAATAAAATTACTGGTGGAAAATGCTGGGAAAACTCTGGGAGACATTGGAGTAGGCAAAGACTTCTTAAATAAGACTCCCAAAGCACAGGCAATAATTCTTACAAGAGACAAGTGGGACTATATCAGACTAAGAAGTTTCTGCACAGCAAAGGACACAGTAACAAGTGTTAATCGACAACTCTCAGAATGGGAAAACATTTTTGTTAAATATGTCTCAGACAAGGGACTGATAACCAGAATACATAGGGAACTCAAGCACCTTATGCAAACACAAAAAAATGATTAACCCAATTAAAAGATGGAAAAATGAGCTTAACAAAAATCTCTCTAAGGAAGACACAGGAACAGCCAAAAAGCATATGAGGAAATGCTCAACATCCCTCATCATAAGGGAGATGCAGATAAAAACCATAATGAGATAACACCTAAGCCCAGTCAGAATGGAAAGATTAAAAATATAAAAAGTGACAAGTATTGGTGGGATGTAGTGAAAAGAGAACTCTCTTACATTGTTGGTGGGAATGTAAACTGGTTCAGCCACTGTGGAGAACAATATGGAGGTTCCTCAAAGATCTACAAATAGAACGACCATTTGATACAGCAATCCCACTTCTGGGTATCTACCCAAAGGACAGGAGAACGCTCAATAGGAAAAGTGTTTGCACATCAATGTTTATTGCAGCATTATTCACGATCTCCAAGACATGGAACCAACCTAAATGTCCACAAACAGATGAATGGATTGAAAAAGTGTGGCATATATACTCTATGAAATACTACTCAGCCATAAAAAACAACAAGACCTTCGCATCTGATAGAAAGTGGTCAGATATGGAGGGTCTATTGCTGAGTAAAGCAAGCCAGGGTATGAAAAAAAGATACTGTATGTACCCACTTAATATATACCGACTATCCACACTTACGTGGAGCACAAAATATTGAAGGACATAAAAGCAGTGAAAATAGTTAACGAGGATAAGACAGTGTAGAATGGGGGGAGGGGAGAAGAGAAGAGTATAGAGAAGATAGCAAGAGAACAAATAGAGAGGCATGACATTAGTAGGACACAGATATGGTTTATTACCTGTTGATGATGACATGTATAGTATTCTCAACTGGATTGGTCTGAGAAGTATTTCATGTTGGGTAAAGTCTTTTTATAAGCAAAATGAAAAATAGTGATTGACTGTTTAAAAAAATAATTGGAATAATAAAAATAATGATGATCAGGAAAAATTATGAAAAGATATTGGATGATAAAATGGGGATTTTAATGTCTGTATTGATTTATATGCATGGTATTCCTTCTGGAAAGAGAAATTTAATACACTGTAAAGTTATATGTGATTCAATGTAATATAAACAAGATTATGATGATAATAAATAAATTTTAAAAAAAAAAGAAAAAAAAAAGAAAATCAGCCGAATCTTAGTAAAACAGTGAATACCATGGCATTAAAATCTGCCCCAATCCCATTTTCCTCTCAGCTCCATAAGAACCTCACAATCACAGCAACTGTTAAAGCCAGTAGCCTAGGGTAGCCTAGGAGCCAGCAGGTGGCATAGTGGTTAAGTCATTGGACTCCCATGTGGCTGACAACTGTCTGAATCCTGGACTGGTTACTTGAAACTCATGCCAGGCATGGGTGCGTGCGTGCCCAAAATCCTGAGAGGAGAATAGAGGAGAAAAGACAGTGACTTGGCCATCCTGTATAGATGGAGGGGGGTGACTTCTCACTTTCTGTCTCTCGGTTTCTCTTGGTGTGTCTGGTGATCACATGCACCCTATAGTAAAAATCCCCACATCCCGTACAACTCTAGCCTCCCAAAAAACTAAACTAAACCCAATAGCCTAGCACCCAGTAGAAGGGGTTGAATAGGTTTGGAATTCTGCAAAAAGGCTCACACTCATTGAGATTCTGTTGATAAAGGCCCATTTATAAGACTTGTTTTTATTTGACTTGATGCAGAACTCACTCAGTGGGTTTAACTTATCTTCAAGATATTAGTTAAACCCAGTCAGTAGCAATTGTTTGACATTGCAATTATTTAACACCCCAGCTATGAGCCAATGATACCAGTTGGATCAATTGGAAGGCTGTCCAAGAAAACTTAAAAGGATAATCTAGGCGATGAGATGTCAGGAGTCTTTAAAATGCTCCAGAGTATTTCTGGGGAACAAAATAGCCACATACATGTTCACAGCTCTGTGCACATCTAGGAAAGATTTACAAAGATCTCCACTCATTCTGAAGTTCTGTGCAAGGAAAAAGAAAAAGCTAGGGCAGATGTGTAAACTGGCAGGATTGTGAAAACATAAATCCATGAAAGTAAGGGACTTATAAACGTACCTCAGTAAGGGACGTTTCACATATTATTTCCAGATCATTATTAAGGATATTTTTAGTATTACGGACATTTTTAACATTATTAAGGACATTTCTCTTCAATTATAAAATAACCACTAAGCTAGCAAAGCAGACACTTGAGTGATCCACTCATGAAAAACTTTACAGAATTAATCTAGGAGAATCACTATTAAAACAAAGAACAACAACAAAAAAAGACCCAGGAAAGGAATACCTAATTTTCAGAGTTGCTATGTGATATTACATAAAATATTCAATTTTCAACAAAAAGGAAAAGACATGCAACATAACAGTAAAGCATAGCCCATATAGAGAAGACAATTAATAGAAATTATCTCTGAGGAAGTATAGATGTTGGATTTACTAGACACAGATGTGAAGTCAGCTATTATAAACATGTTAAAAGAACTAAAGGAACTGTCTAAAGAAATAAAGCAAAGGATAAGAATGAATATTAAAGGAAAATAATCAGTATCATTGATAAAGATAAAGAAATTATAAAAATGGGACAAAATATTCTATAGCTGGAAATTACAACTGATATTAAACATTTTATTGTGTTATTGGAAAAGTCATGACATTTTTTTCTATGCAAAAATGCATCATGAATTTTCCAAAGACCCAATACTATTGAAAGGCCCAATAGTAGATTTCAGTTGGAAGAGGAGTGAAGCAGTAAACCTGAAACTTTCCAGTCTGAGAAAAGTAATAATGCAGATAACAGATTATCAGAGACCCAAAGGATGCCATCAGTTATAGCAATATATACACAATGGGAGTCCACAAAAAGAAGAAGGAGCTAAAACTAAAATGTTAAAATACCAAACCTAGCATAACTGAGTTATTAAATAAATCCGATATAAGCAAAATGTGCTTTTCTTTCTCAAATAATAAAAGAGATAAGAACAAAGGTTATACGCTAAGAATTATAGCTCTATATTCATTATCAGAAAATAATTACATCTGGGACCAGCTGTTAGCATAATGGCTATGTCGCTGGACTCCCATGTAGTCGACCACAGTTCGAGTGCCAGACCCGGTGGCTTAAACTCATGCCGGGCATGTGTGCGTGCATGCCCAAGATCCCAAGAGGAAAATGGAGGAGAATGAATTGTGGCATGGCCATCCCCCCGGGGGATGATTTCTCGCTTTCTGATTCTCTTTCTCTCTGTCTGACGAGTGCATGCGCCCTATAACAAAAAACTCTCAAAAAAAAAAAAAAAAGAAAAGAAAAGAATTACATCCCATAAAATCATAGAATGTCTGAAAAATAGTAGTAGAGGTAGAACTACCATGCTACACAGTTTTGTGGAAAAATTTACTAATTTCTCACAACCCTTAGAATCTCTGAGTTATCTCTGCACCATAGTGACTTGAGTCTTACCCATTAATGCAACAAAATCACCAGAATCATGTGAACCTAAAATTAAAAAAATTTTTGAAGGTAGATTTCAGCCAGAAAAGTAAAAATCAGCAGCTATTAACATTTATTTATGAGTCTATAATAAACACTTTTCAACAACTTACAAATCTTCTATTCTACTATTATAGATACAGAAACATTCATTTTCCAAGCTAATCATGGATAATTGAACTACATAAATGATTATGAGCCTCAGCATTCACTTTATGGGGAAAAGATGAACTTTTAAAATTAAATTAAGAATAATGTATGGACTAACTTCCTGCAGAAAGCTCATATACTATAGATGGAGTCCTGTAGAAATATTTATTACGTGCCTGAAAGCTGAATAATAAAAATTAAAAAGATACCAAAAACTAAAAGAACATGGTGGTAGAATCAACCTATACTGAAATAATCACGCTCAAAGTGAAATACTATTATTGGTAACAAGAACCAAATTTATTAATGTTTCCCCAAGCAGCAAAGTCCTCAATAATTCACTGAAATATGAAAATATATGCTATAATGATAGCATATCCTTTAAGAAAAAAGATAGTGTTGACAGGTAAGTCCATTGCTAAACTGTATATGCGAGAGCAATTAGAAAGGTATAGGCCTCAATTCTAGGACAAGTACAAAATATGAAATAGCTTAATCAAAACTATTATATCAAGTTACATGTGCATGTATAGGAGTTATAAAAAAAAATGGCTAAAGATGACCATAGTAAACAGACATGGCAGTTGGGTTAAAAAAAAAAAATCTGGTTATAAATTCACCTTTTCCTGACAGTATAAAATTATATGCCAACCTAGTGATAGAAAAAGGAAGACCTCACAGGACAATAATAAGGTTAATAAGAAATGACTAAAATTAAATGATTAGTTTACTAACACATGAAAAATGCAACATCTGGTAGTAGCAAGACCAAGGTCAAATGACATAAAAGACAAGTATAATATGAACTTCGTTGGGAATCAAGATTTGGTAGTTGATTTTGAAGATGCTGCCAGTATGTCTCAACAAAATAAAAATAAATAAATAAAAAATCAGAAGCAATATGAAATTATAAATGCTATGACTGAAATGGAAAAAAAAAAATTGTACCAAACAACTTCGCGTTTGGATTATACCACCCACCACACCCCACTGCATGGTAATATCTCCATACAGGTGGGTAATATGCGAAAGAGTATATAGTTTGTGGGCATGAACATATTGAAATCAATAAATGCAATTCTTCCTCAATGTAGATTTTCAGTGAGAGACATTGTGGTAGGTTTTAAATTCTGATCTGCCCTAGGTTTTCAGATCCATTTTCCAGAGCAGGTTATGAAGTCAGACAGTCCCAGATCCAAATTCTTGTTTGTAGGTTTTATTATGTGTGACAAGTCACAAAACATTGCGAGCTTTCATTTCTTCATTTATGAGGGTGATAATATTTTTTCAAAAGGTGATTTTGAAAATGAAATAAAATGTCTCATGTAAGAGATGAACCATCCCATCTAGAACAAAGGACAAGCTTCCTTTCAGCACGATTTCATCACCATGGTCTATGACTATACTAAGTAGTTCGTGCCAAGAGAACCTGAACTATAAGGAGTCTACATACATCCACATCATTTAGTTAGTCATGATGGGAAAATCAGTGACAAGAGCAATTGTTCCCAGTCTTAGCTGTGCCTCCAGAATACCAGTGAAGCTTTTAAAAAGCATAGAAGTCTGAGTCCCAACACACCCCCACCCCAACCCCAAACTAAAATACTCATTCTGTAACTCTGGAGTGAATTGGACACTGAGCACCTGAATTCTTGGAACGCTCCAAGAACCTGATTCAGATATGCCATGGTCACATTTGTTAACCTTTCTTCTTTAGTGGTTTTCAAAAATATTATTTTAAAAGCTTTTATTTTTTTTTCTCCTTCAGGCTGAAAAAGCCTGCTGTTTGAACTCTTACTCTGCAAAATATTCTCTAATTACTTGATTACTCTTGTAGTTCTACTTTGAGCCTTGGTTAAATTATCTGACCGTCTCTTGGGTTATGTGACTCCATTTATCATCAGGTGAACTTGCTGGAAGTGACAAGAGAAAGTTCCTGTAATTAATATAGCTATTGATGTAATTCTAAAATAATATTAATTAATGGGTCATTTTTAATTATTTCTTTCCTTCTTAAAAGACAAAATCTAGGCACTTGTGAAGTAGTACTATTTCTATGTCTGAAAAAGTATCTGGACTTCTTGCTTTTCTGTTACCTCTCCCCATTACTCTTATATAACACACCTAAGTTCCGAGTGTAGCAAATGTATTCAACATTCGAACATTTCTTGAGTGTTTTATTTCAAAAGAGATGAAACCAAGTCCATAACTCTCTTTTGTCTTCTACTCTCGAATTTGTCCATAAATGATATAAACAACTGAAAAGTTGAGACAAAACACAAAAAAAACCTCTTAAATTATTCATAATAATCAACTCTCTCTTACCGTGCTGGCTTCTCAGTGTGTGCCCAGAGAGGTTAGAATTTACTGGTTTGTGTCAATAGAGTATTTGGGGCAAAATGGTGAGTGGGCTAGTGAAGTGTTTGTTATTTGATAACAAAACTAAATTTAAAACAGATATTCTTTCTCTGGTAAGGATTTGATAGCTTCATCATTCTGTTACTCCAGGGAGAGAATGGTATAGAAGAAAGAGAGGAACCAGAGAAAATCCATCCTTTTCAATCCTTGTAGTGAAGTTATCATCAGAAGAGCGACAAAGCGCTGTATCCATATCCTTTTGTGATGTATATATAGAACTTTTGCTACAAAGAGGTTTCCTCTCTGTGATAGTATGGACTACAATGAAATTTTACCAGTATCCACTAATATAACTTGTCTTACTTTCCATCATCTCATGTTTTAATCTCATAGTGTCATAAGTGTTCATTTTACCCAAAGATAGAATCCTCTTCTCTTTTACAGGGGAATCCAAAACTGAGCACAAAGGAATACTGAAAAATGCATGGATTTTGTAGTCAAAACTGAGAAGGAAAAAATTCCAACTCTGTCAAGTAAGACTGGCAGAATTGGATTTAGGGATTAAAACAGGTGATTAACATAATCTGTTGTAGACAGCTAGCACATAGTACCACTCCATAAATTATGATTTATGGTTCTGCCATGTTCAGTGACCAAGGCAACTGAATCTCTGCTCTAAACCCCATCTTCCAGACCCCAGAACATCTCAGACAGGTAGGGCAACCTCCATCTTCTCTCCCTCTCTTCAAATATTTTTTTTAAAAAAATACTTCTTCTCATCTCTGACCTTTCCTTTCTCTTGCTAATTTCAGAAACCATTTAAATCTAAGGTGTGTCCTGCTGTGTTTGTGTGGCATACCAAGTGCTTTTCTTATTTTGCTTTTTAAAATTTTTTCCCTTTTTTTTGGTTGTTTTTTTCCCCTTTGTTTTCTCTTCCTTTTTCTTTTTCTTTACACCTTTCTTTTTCATTCTGCTGTTCAGCCAACACACACTAAATGTCTAGACAGGCCTAGGTGCACAGTACCTAAGCATCTGAATACTTTCAGGGTCATAGAAATCCTCAACCCTTACTGAATCTGCTACCTGAAGGAAGAAACTCCTCTTAATAAATCTGAACTCAAAATCTGTTTCTGTGGATATCACGTTGCTAAATACAGTAGAGAAGAGAAATTATCACAGAAGTACTTTACAGTAAAGGGAAGTCCATGCTCTTATGGTTGCAGAAATCTTCTTCAATCAATTAGTTAAAAGTGAACACACCACCAAATGACTAAAATTCAGAGAAGAGAGACTGCAGAGTGAGCAGCAGGGAGTACAGAGCTGCAGAGAGAGCACGGCTCATCTCCCACAAACCTCTGAACTCTTAGTTGAAATCCCACAGCTCAGCCCAGATGCACCTATTCCCTAGAAAACTGTGAGGCCTTTGTAATATCCAGTTCCAAAGTCAAAAGCACAGGTTGCTTGGTGAGTATCAGGGAAATGGAACTGCAGAGAGATTGTGGATCACCTCCTGCCACACACCTCTGAACTCTTAGAATTAACTTCAAGAAATTAGGAAGAAACCTATAATCATCAGATGACCAGAAACCAATGCAGAGGCACAAGAAATATGAGGAACTAAGAAAATATCTCTCCCCCGGGGGGAAAAAGAACAACCTTTCATCATCCACAGACAGTACAATGGAACTCATGGAAATATCCAATAAAGAATTCAGAATATTCATAGTGACAGAACTAAACAAGATGTAAGAGATGAGAGACAATGAACTTATAAGGTGCAAGAGAAAAGAGACAATGAGTTCCAGGAGGTGAGGAAATTCTTTCATGATTTGAAAGAAGAAATACATGCCATAAAAAGAATCAAACAGAGCTGTTAGAGATGAAAGCTTGTAAAACGGGAAATCAAAACCTCCCTTCAAAGTATTAAAAGCAGATTAGACCATTCAGAAGATCAAATCTCAGATGCTGAAGACAAAACCTCTGATCTAGAAAAAGGGTGATAAAATAACAACAACAAATGAGCATAATATACAAGAAATACTAGATACTGGAAAGTGCCCAAACATGTGGATAATCGGTATCCCAGAAGGTGAAGAAACTAATAAGGTCATTGATAATCTATTCCATGAAATCCTGGGGAAAAAAAATAAACTTTCCAAATCTAGAGAGGCACTTAATTATCCAGACCCGAGAAATACAAAGGATTCCTAATAGAACCAATGCAAGATCTTCTCCAAGACACATCATAGTCAAACTAGCCAAATCCACAAAGACAAGATAAAAATTGGCAGGAGAGAACCATCAGATTACTTACAAAGGTTATCCTATCAAGCTAACATTAGACCTCTCACAGGAAACAATGTAAGAAAAGAATGGAAAAATATATTCAAAGTTAAATGAAATAAAATTTCAACCAAGAATATTATACCTGGCCAGATTATCCTTCATAAGGGAAGGAAAGATAAAAAATATTCTCAAATAAACAAAACTGAAAGAATTTACCAACACCAGACCAATTCTTCAAGAAATTCTGAAGGGAGTGCTTTATCAGGAAAATTAAAGACACACAGACAGAAATAAGGGAACTAAAAGCAACCAAGAAAATGCTAGGGACAAGTTCAGAACTATCAATAATAATGTTGAACGTTAACTTTCAGGATTTAAAGGGAAAGATCAGACCACAATAACACTACAAATTCAACAGAAGAGAAATTAATTACATGACATTGAACTGGCAAAATGGAATTTTATTATTTTTTACTAAAATATTATTGATTTTTTTTTACTATGCTTTGCTTTCCCGATTTAAGGGTTTTGCTTCCTTTTTAGCTATTGATAGGTTCAGCAATTTGTTAAAATTGTTATTTTGCTGGATTGTTTGCTTTTTAAATTGAAGCAAACTTTTCTCCCTTACTGAGCTCTCTGGAATTGGAAAATATTTGTGGGTATTCTTATTTCATGACAGAAGGTTTATCTGCATAAATTCAACAGTATCTGTTGCCTTGCATCAGAAATTGAAAATATTCGCTATTGCCAGAGCTTTGACTAGAATGTCGTATCTGAAGATATGACCAGAATACTATGGAACTAAGGTAGATCTCAAGAAAGCTAACAGAAGCTCTTGGAAAGATTACTTGAAACCATGAACAGTTCTACCTGGCAGAAGATTAGAGAAGTTATATGAAAGAATTTGTACCATAAAATAAACTGGACTTTTCCAGCCCAGCACTGAAATCAGTAGAGATTACAGAAGAGCAGCCACAATCAGAGGATTACCTTGAGGATGATTTTGAAGGAAGAAAAAGAGACTCTGCTAGCAGATGGTAAGCCACAGTATATTTGGTAGGCAGAACTGAGTTGGGAATGTTCATGTGTGAATTGTGTCATGTGTTTGCTTCTCAACAGTTTGGGTAGTTGACATCTTAATATTTTCTCAAAAATATTTACAACTATATTGCCTCTGTTGTTATAGAGTTACAAACAAAATTATAACAAATATTTTGAAAATTATCTTTAAAATTCAGTATTCTGAAATTTTGAAAGTTGTTTATTAACTGTCAAAGCTATGGAGCATGAGCAAATTATTTTTGATATGAAAAGTAAATGTTTGTGGGAATAAGTAAATAAATAAATGAACCAAATTATGATTTATAATTCATTCATTTATTCCAACTGCTTGAAGAGAAATATATGAAAAATAAAGAGTAGAAATAAAGTATAAATCTATCAAATAAAACCAAATCAATCTATTAGTATGAACATCTCATATGTATAAATAAGGGCTAACTTAAGAAAGGCATACTTTTTAAGAGTTTGTAAGCTGATTTAAGATTATAGCATATTTTCTGGAAAAGTTAATGCCGTACCAGATAAATTAGTAAAACTCTATTTGAACCTTACCTTATCTATACTGTATGTTCTAGAAACTCTAAAAACCCTAACTATATACATAACCACAAGTATCCAGGGACACATGTTACATACCTACTGCTTTCAATGGAGTGATCAATAATTCTTCTACACTGGTATGTGGAGCAAAAAAATTCAGATCTCTGATAACTACAGGCAATCAATGGTGGTTCTCATTGCAGGATTCAGGAGTCCCATTACGTCAAAAATAACAGGCTAAATGATGCTCTTAAACTGAAAATTGAGAATATCTATGCATGAGAGAAAAATAGAATGAAGTAAAAAACAATAGGGGGTCAGGCTAGCTCTAATGGGAGGGGCTGAGATGGTCTAGTTCTGTTAATCAGAGGATTTGGGAAGGCTGGAGAAGCAGGCATTGATCGGCTATAGGTAGATGTAGTGTAGCAGACCACAGTGAACTCTAACAATAAAAATTAGTGATTATTTCAGAGCAAAGGGACAGGATTTCCAACACAGTCAGAGGAAGGATGAGTAATAAGAAGATGTGTATCTGGATTAATTGGTTTTAGGCTGAGGTTCCTACAGCGTGAAGACACCGAGCAGACACTGAAGGCAATCTGTGGTAAAGCTCCCAGTAAATGTAGCCTTGAAGAAGGAAAGAATTCAAATTCCTTTAACCATACCAGCTGTGTAAACTGAAGACTTGGGTTTTGCAGTTAGAACTGGGATTGCACTTGAGTTTGCCCACTTTTTAGCTTTGAGACTTTGAGTAAGTTACCTAGTCACTAATAGCATTTTTTTAAATTGCTAAACTTTGTATAATAATGTCTACCTCAGAGGACTCAGGAAAATTAGGAGATATCACATGGAAAATGTCTTGTATTGTTCATTTCTTTTCATTTTTAATTTGCTTTTATTTTGGTATAAAATACAAGTTCTTACCATAAGAAGTTTATCTTTCTACCCAGAGATGACTCAAATTTGATCTCATTTTTAAAAAAAAGGAAGGAAGGAAGGAAGGAAAAGAACACAGGAACTTACTTGAAGATTCAGGGACCCTGTATATGGTTGTGAGGCACCAGGCCTAGAAAGCCAGTGGAGGGTAAAATTCTAGCCCTAACTCCACAGCCAAATAATAGTACTGGATAGTCTGAATCCAGCAAAGTGAAGTGCCTTTTCTTGTCCATTCAAAAAGGCTTAATGGAAGAGGTAATAGGTGACCCTGAAAGTGACTCTTTTGGAGACAGAATATGAGTCACTCCATTGAGTGGAAAAGAGATTTTTAAAAAGTATTTCTTTCTTCAGAGAAATATGGAAGACAGATTCCCCAGACAAGGGCTTTATGCTGAGGTCCACCCCCAGCTCAGATAACACGTACGTACTCGGCCAGTGAATAGAGAGAGGCCTCAGGTACAAACTCAGGACATTCTTGTGTGGGACCACTTGTCTTAAAACTGCAACACTGGGGACCAACAGATGGCAGAATGGTTACATCACTGTACTCCCATGTAGTCAACAGCAGTTCGGGTCCCAGAGCCAGTGACTTAAAACTCACGCTGGGTGTATGTGTGTGAGTGTGGGACCCAAATCCTGAGAGGAGAATGGAGGAGACGGGATTGCAGTGTGGTCATCTCCCCTGGGGGAGGGGGGGGGGAGACGACTTTTTACTTTCTGTCTCTCTATCACTCAGTTTCTCTAGCAAGCCCACACACCCTATAGCAAAAATCTCTCAGAAAGAAAGAAAGAAAGAAAGAAAGAAAGAAAGAAAGAGAGAGAGAGAGAGAGAGAGAGAGAAAGAAAGAAAGAAAGAAAGAAAGAAAGAAAGAAAGAGAGAGAGAGAGAGAAAGAAAGAAAGAAAGAGAGAAAGAGAAGGGAAAATTGCACCATGGTTTGGCCCTACAAAGAACTTTCATGTTCAATATACCTAACACGTCTATCTAAATGGTTCTGAATTGAACCAAGTGTTACTGAGTAAATAGAAGTCCTATGTCCATAAAAAATGCTAGAAATGCATTGTTCAAATCTAAAACATCAAGTACTTTTTTCCTCTTTACATCTCCCAGAACTATATTCCAATAAGGTAGCTTTCAAGAGTAGGTGAAGTTATTCTGTATTTATTAGAGAGGCTACCATCAAGCAACATAAATAAGTAATTGCAATTGCAAAAATGTTCACAGGAGGTTTGGTTCTGTTTTCAAGTTGTAATTTTATGCCCTTCAGTGAGAGTACCCTATGCAACGAACACTAAAATAAAAATTATAGTTAATGGACAGAAATTTTAAACCTGTAATGGGAACAAAATTTTCCTTAAATAAACAAATATAAGCATCAGACTGATGGTGCTGCCCATTACAGCACAATGTTAAATTTTCATTAAGACAATTAGTTTGTCTTTCACTCATTTTTGTTTTGTCTTCCAAAAGGTAAGTAGAAAACATATAAGAGCATATCATAAGAGTCTGTTTTATTTCTCTATCTCTCTCTTCTTTCTTCCTTCCCTCCTTCTCCCCTAGAAGATAATAACTTCTAGAAATTTTGCTATAGCTCTCTAACTAAAAAGAGCAGCATCTCCTTGGCATGGAATATCAAATTCAAATTTCTCTGCCTGGTCCTGGAAAATGTTTCACCAAATGCCCCTTTCCCTCTTACTGTTAACTATTTTGTTTTCCTGATAGTTTAGTATATTAGATGACCAACAAATATCCGTGGAGAGAAATGAAAGGAAGGAAGGAATATAGACATTCAATTATTAGAACTTGAAAAAATATCCATGGGACCAGCAGTTAGCATAATGGCTATGTCGCTGGACTCCCATGTAGTCGACTGCGGTTTGCATCCCAAACCCAGTGGCTTAAAACTCACACCGGGTGTGGGAACCAGCAGTTAGCGTAATGGCAATGTCGCTGGAGTCCCACATAGTTGACCTCAGTTCACGTCCCGGACCCAGTGGCTTAAAACACGCCAGGCGCGTGTGCGTGCATGCCCAAGATCCCAAGGGGAGAATGGAGGAGAAGGGATTGCAGCGTGACCATCCCCCCTGGGGACTGATTTCTCACTCACACCGGGTGTGTGTGCATGTGTGCCCAAGATCCCAAGAGGAGAATGGAGGAGAGGGGATTGCGGCATGGCCATCCCCCCTGGGGGGTGATTTCTCGCTTTCTGTCTCTCTGTCTGTCTCTGTCTGTCTGGTGAGCGCACGCGCCCTATGGCAAAAACCTCTCCAAATAAATAAATAGAAAGAAAGAAAGAAAGAAAGAAAGAAAGAAAGAAAGAAAGAAAGAAAGAAAGAAAGAAAGAAAGAAAGAAAGAAAAGAAAAGAAAAGAAAAGAAAAGAAAAGAAAGAAAGAAAGAAAGAAAGAAAGATGTTCATTCAACAAATATTATTGGGTTCCAACTATATGCCAAGATTTCTGAACCAGAACTGTAAACCCTAAGTAGATTATTACACCTGTGATGAGCACAATATTGAAGAGCTGCTATGAAGACATGCAAGAGAAGATGCACTAGTGGGGAAGTAGTGGACTGGGGCTTAGGAAAGGTCACTAGTGAGTAGCAACTTAACCTTTTTTTTTTTTTTTTAATCAGAATTACCTTCAAACCGGAAATAGAAGGTCAGTTAACAATAGTGATAGAGCATCAACTCACATGAAGAAAGTCCAAGTTTCGCACCCAGGTATACTATACCTTAAGGCATTTAAAAGAAAAATCTGCATATTATTGATTGTTGTGAATATTTTCTGTTATTTCTCAGAAATCACTGAGTGATGAATGACAGAAGATTGAATATGGGTAAACCTTTAATCTAACTTTCGAAACAGAAATCAAGGCAATAGACCGGGACATTTGAGATCAATCCCTGCCAAAATTCTTTGAGTCAAGCAGATTGTTTTTGAAATCTTAGTAAATCAAGGTATTCATAAAAATCAACGGGATTTGCTCACTTAAGTTATTCTAAGATAAATTTATTTATTTCTTCCTCACTTTCTTACTTCCTTTTTCACTTCCTCACTCTCTTCTATCTTTCCTTTCTATCTCTAATTTCTGTTGTTTAACAAGTGCTTATCTACCTCCAGAGACAGTTTACACAGAATGCCTGACAAAACAAGACGTTAGCCAAACCACTGTCTAACAAAGAGCTTTGTGCACAAGATAAAGAAACTGACCTAGGTAACAGCAATTAGAAAAACACAAATTTACCCAAAAAACATACATTCTTTAGACAATGCATGACCTATACTAATGTATTAATGAAAGATAAATTAGACCTCTGGAGGTTTTCACTGTGCTCTGTCCATTGAGCTTCCTGTTTAACACTCTTGTCAGTGATCTGATACACTCCCAAGGCTCAATGTGTTAATTAAATAATGCAGAAGGATAACTTACGCTTGCATCAGAATCACCAGGGGTGTCTGCTCAAAATTCATACTCCTACCTGTACCCTAGATTTACTTATCACAATTTTAGTTTTCTATAAGAATTTGTTTTTTAAAGACCATGATTAATTATATTGCACATTTAGTTCTGAAAATCCTTACTAAAATATCTGTTCCCCCACCACTAACCCAATGTGTGTAGTCTGATTAAACAATATACAAACAACAAAAAACTTCTGTAGATAAGTACTAAATGTTCTTTTTTTTCCCCTCTCAGGTTTTGGCAATAGGGTGTACGCATTTGGTGGCAAGAGACAAAGACAGTGAGAACAACCATGACAAATATGCCCCAGGGATGGTCATGGCACAATCCCTTCTCCTCCTCCATTCTTTTCCTAGGATTTTAGGCACTCATGCATATACATTCACCATGACTTTCAAGCTGTGGAGTTGGGACTCAAACCACAGTCCACTATGTGGGAGTCCAGTGCCTTAGGCACTATATCAGCTGCTGGATTTGTGCTAAAGGTTCTTAAAGGTTGAAAAAATGTTCATTATCTTGCAGTCCTCTTTTGTTTTATTGCTTATCTTTGATTATTCTCCTCTGCTGCATTCTTTTATTTTGATCATTAATTTAAGTGTTATGCCCTGGAGTTTTTTTGTTTTTTGTTGTTTTTAATTCACATGGCCCATCTGTCCTAAAATTCTATCCTTGTTTTGGCAAAAAAATGACATCCTACTCAGCTCTACTCTGACTTTAGAATAACCTACACAAGACTTGACCTATAGATCCCAGTCTCCTGAGAGCATCTGACAACAAAACAGAAGCAGAAAATTGTGATACCACTTTCAGCAGTGTAAACAAAACACTTAAAACCAGTCTCTGACTAATTCTCTAATTTCTCATCATTTTCACTTACACTCTGTCATCTTTAATTTCAGCTATATAAAATAACTTTCAGTTTCTCAAATATATCATTATGCTCAACAACACCATATCATCCATTAAATCTTTCCAGTAAGCTAAAAACACCCATCCCTATATTCCAGTCTAATTTAGATCTATCTCTTCCTCTTTGAGTCCTTCTTATTATCTCCATCAGAATACTTTTCACACTGAACTATGAGCTTTACTAACAGGTAAGCCTCTGTGACAGGAACAGTATATTACTCCATGTTGTAGCACTATAACCTAGCACAGTGTCAGATACTTAGGGTATGTTTATTGGGAGTTGGAGATGGATGGATAGTTGGATGAATGGATGGAT
Organism: Tupaia belangeri chinensis; assembly: GCF_000334495.1. Lineage (NCBI taxonomy): Eukaryota > Metazoa > Chordata > Mammalia > Scandentia > Tupaiidae > Tupaia > Tupaia belangeri. Next base: position 2,863,827 of record NW_006159512.1, read on the forward strand.
GGATAGGTGGATGGAGAGTAGATGAGTGGATGGATATAAAACGGGTCACAGAAGGGATGTCTGGGGTGAGCAGGAAAGACTTCTGAAAAGATAAATCATTTGAGCTATCTCTTAGAATAGTAGAGAAACTGAAGTGGGAGGGAAGACACTACTTAATTATCATGGCCAATAATTTTCTAAAATTATAAAATCCTTGGCATAAATTACTATAACAATTCCTTACTCTACCTAACTTTGTTGTTACCGAGCCATTTTCTACACATCATCTTATACAATTTTACTAATATGAAAATGTGAGTATGTTATGCCTCTTAATGTAGGATACTCGTGATCTGGCTTCTACCTCCCTTTCTGGATTCAATGACCATTCTTCTCTACCTGGAACACTGTCCTAACTGCATATGAACAGTTCCTGGCATGTGCCACATTTTTTCTTTTACTTCTGGGCCTATGCACCAAGAATACTCTTTTATTTCTCCCTGTATAACATTTAGTGCTTCTTAGAGCTCAGGCTCTGTGTCAGTTTTTATAGGACTCAGTTTTTACATAATTTATTTAGGAATGACTGAGTCAAGTCATCTATCATATACTCTTACAGTACCCTGCATTAATCAAAATTGTAATAAAATAATTTTCCGAAAAATACTGGATTGTCAGAAAAGTCAGGATATATCTTTCTATGTTTTTCTGTGCAAAAAATGCATCATGACTCTTCTGACAACCCGATATATATCTTCCAAAGGTATTACAAGCTCTAAGAACACATAGTCTTTTCCATTACTGCCTCCTCAACATCTATCAGAGTTTCTTGAATGTAAAAAGCATTCAATAAAGGTTTGCTAATGTGACAAATAAAATATTTTATTTCCAATTAGATTTTAAGCAAAATGAGGGCAAGATCCATGTCTGCCTTATTCATCATTATATTCCCACTTCCTAACACAGCATCTGGCACATAAAATTCTCACTAAGTAGTTGTGAAACAGTGAATAAACGATAGATTGGATGAGCATGGCATCTGAAATACAACCACTTTCTAGGTTATGCAACAATGCATTGGTAAATGCTCTATTATTAAGCCATAAGGGATATTGTATTTCCCTGAAGTTATATCACAGATGGAAATAGAACATTTATTGAATCTAAAAAAAAGCATATATATGGACAACAATATATCACAAAAACAGATCTTCTAGAGCTGGAAACACATCTCATAAAACATATGCATTTTTCACAGTGGTTGGAACCTCAATATAAAATAAACCCTTCATACAGCATGTAAAATCAAACTCTACTGTATTAGAAATTTTTGCTTGCTGAACCAAATGTATCATATTCTATAGGAACTTAGAAAACATTTTTACAATATAAAAGCTCTTTGAAAAAAATTAGAGTGATCCTCATCACTAAACCAGTTCATGGTTTATTGTCCTTAAAGTTGATATTATTCAGTGCAGCATACAAATATTTGAAGATTCCATTAAGAATCTAAGATGAGAGTATTTGAACACTGGAGCTATCATCATCTAATCCTGTTGTTACAGATGCTTCCCCACCCCATGCCCTTCAACTTTGTGTTAGACCAGAAGTATTAGATCAAGCACCAGATGGTAAATATTTTAAGCTTTGCTGGCCATATGCTCTCTGTTACAACTACTCAATTCAACTGACATAGCAAAAAAGCAGTCATAGACAGTATATAACTGAGTATATATAACTGGATATATGTGTACTTCTATAAAACTTTAGTTACAAAAACAAGCAGCAGAAGATCTGGTCTTCAGGCAAAGTAACAGCTCTTGAATAGACAACTGCTGTTCTGCCTAGCATCACTGCCACTTCATTTGGTAAAGGCACTTTAATTTTTGTCTGTGGAATCTTCCCCCACTCCTAGCCCATGTAGTTGGAGCATAATTGACCCCAGCCTTACACCGTTAAGGTTGGTCACGTAACCCAGAACAGTTGAACTAGAATATTTCTTTCCCTTAGGTGCAGTGATTAGGTCATGACTAAACAAGGAAACCACATGGTTCACTGTCTTGAACTTGGAGAAAGAAAAACTCTTTTCTATGGAGAACTATTAAGAGAATATAGCATTGAGATGCTGATTATAAACCATGTGAAGAGAGATTGTACCTGTGAGTGATGCCAGCCCTGAAGAAAGAAAATCCAAAATAGAGAGAAAAAGAGAGGAGTAGAGAGAAAAAATCCAGATGATCTCAGATGAGCCCTGAACCCATTTGTGCCTAAAGACATATCCAAGCCTACACCAGCTGCAACAGAAAGATATCCCAGTTCAAACACATTAAGAACATCAATAGCAGGCTAAAGGGGAGAAGTAACACAAGTGAGAAGCCTATGAGGCACATCAGAAAGTGTAGTTATATATTTCTGAATCACTGCAGAAAAGAGAGGAGTAAGGAAGGCTGGGTAACCATGCATTGGATATGAGTAGAGAAATATTTTTACACCATCAAGTATTAAAATAGTCTTTCCCCCATATTAGTATGCAAAGGATCTGTAATTATGAAAACCACACACAGTTCTACAAATAGGGTGGTAAGCATGGAGAACTATTAAGACCTGGAGTGATGTGGAGGATGGGAAATAGTAGCATTAATTAAATCACCCTGAACAAGATTGTAATACACAAAATCTCCTAAAGTAGTGTTTGCCTGTGATCGATGAAAGTTTTTAAAATAAAGGACAGAGTTCTTGTCAAAGAACAGAGCTTGCTGTTCTTCACTGATGCTGGCTCAGAAGAAAAGCAGTTAAGAACTTTACAGGGGATAAGCATCTCAGGTCACTTTGACTCAAGATTGGAATTGTCATTTTTTTTATCTCATCTTGATAGAGACTGTGTAGAGCAAGGTGAGAAGACTTAAATTCCTAAATCAGGGCTGGTTTTGCACAATATTCTGGAAGTTGATTTCTGGACATCAAATCTACGCTTGCCTTAAATATTTATTCTGGGTCTTCCCGATTTTCTTAGTCACATAAGTAGATAACCATTAGTACTCATTTAAATTCAAATATTTATGTGCAAGTAACTTATTATAATAAAACAATCACACAGAACTAATATTATTTCCAGTTTCAGTTCTCTCCAGGAAAGAAGAATTTTGAAAGCCTACAGTGCTACATGCACTATATTAAGTTGGTGATTTTACCTATTTACTCCCAGTCACCCCTCACACAATCCAGGGACGTAGGTTTCATTATCCTTGTTTTTACAAAAAGACACTGAATTTCAACAAGATCAGGTAACCCGTCAAAATAACAAAATAATAATGAAAGTCTGACATCTTTCTACAGTACTCAAGCATCTCCCATCACTGAAAACAAAGAAAAATTCATGTGGAAGGTGAAAGTATGTACTACTGCTCAAGTTTTAAAATAAAAATCCTATAGAAGATACTTCAAATAGTAATACAAACACAATATAAAATCTTCCTCCATCAACGACTTTAATCTGGAAAATAAAAGTAAGACTCACAAAGTAACTACAAAGACGACAACAAACATTGGAGGGCTCAGTGAAGTATTTTCAACAGTTCAGGAAACAAAGGAGTACTGAGAGAAGAACAGGAGAGGAGATCGCAGCCTGGCCATTCCCGCTGAAGGGTGATTTCTTGCTTTCTGTTCCCTGTCTCTCTCTCTCTTTCTCTGGTAAGCACATGTACCCTATAGCAAAAAATCTCTTTGAAAAAAATAATTAAAAAAATAATCACTTGTTTCAGGGAATATGTTCTGTCCTTTATAGGACATTTTGTTATGATACCACTATCCATAATTTAAATTCATTTTATTGTCCACTGTCAGTAGTTTTCCCTGATAAAGAAAAAAAAAAAAATGAGACCAGCAGTTGGAGTAATGGCTATGTCACTGGACTCTCATGTAGTCGACTTAAACTCACTCTGGGCGCATGCGCATGCATGCCCAAGATCCCAAGAGGAGAATGAAGGAGAACGGATTGCAGCATGGCTATCCCCTTGGGGGTTGATTTCTCGCTTTCTGTCTCTCTGTCTCTCTCTGTCTTTCTGGTGAGCACAAGTGCCCTATAACAAAGACCTCTTCAAAAAAGAAAAAGGGGAAAAAATTACCTTGTAATAATTTGAATTTTGAAGATTCAGTGTGCCATTACTGTGCTAATTACTATTCATTGATAAAGTGACGTTTTAAACATTTTTAAAACTTGTTGGGACCAGCAGATGGTGTAATGGTTACATCACTGGACTCCCATATGGTAGACCGTGGTTTAAGTCCCATACATGGTAGGCTTAAAACTCATAGCTGGCATGGCATGTGTGCATGCATGCCCAAGATCCCAAGAGGAAAATGGAGGAGAAGGGGGTGCAGGATGGCCATCCCACCAGGGGGAGATTTCTTGCTTTCTGTCTCTCTGTCTCTCCAGAGAGTACATGTGCCCTATAGTAAAAATCTCTCTTGAAAATTTTTAAAAACTTGTTTTATCATATATCCTGAAGTAGTATGACTTTACTATCAACACAGCCTTAACATTTTTATTGTACAGGTCACCTTGTTTGCATATGCTCACTTGCAATTATTTCTCTGTGTTATGTTTTTAGACTTTTTATTTTTTTAATTTAGAACTTTATAATTTCCATTTGATCAATTGGTGGGGCTTTTTTGATAATTAGTAAAAATACATTATGTTATTTTTAAAATAATGTAGGATTTTGAGTCAGGAAACCTGATTTTAGTCTTATCTCTTTTCAATGAGCTATATACCTATGGACAAGGCATTTTATATCGTGGATCCTCCACTAACTCATCTGTAAACGAAAGGAATGAGGAGATCAGATTAGGTGATATCTTGGATTTCACCCAGCTCTAATTTGGTTCTTCCTTGGTCATTTTGTAGACATTATTTTGATCTCCCTTTTATCATGTTCCTCCCACATTTACTAGATCAATTAGTATTAATGCAGTTTATGCTTAAAGTTATAGGATTCAGATCTGTTATTAACTTTGTTTTCCATTCATGATTTTAAGTATTTTAAAGCAGGGAAAATGTATATTATAGATAATAAAAGTGAAAGAAAGTTCTGGAAAATGGACATTACTCTCTTTTAATGGGAAAGTCTGTTTAAGCAATTATTGTTAAATTGGCAAGCAGAAAAGAATGACATAAAATGTTGTGGTCTTTGCACTCTTTAGTATAATTTTAACTGGTTAGTCTAAACTTTACATGAATACATTCAAGATAAAATTAGGGAACAAAGCAGTGATAACACTGGTCTCTGTATGGTTAATCAAAAAGCTATCAGGTTCTACCAATATTAAAATAACTATGAAATGGAATACAAATCTCAGAGGAGTTAACTGAAATTTTTGTTCAATAATTATTCATAAATCATGTTCTTATATTCACTGAATAAGTATAGTTGCTATGGGCAAAAATAAATAGGCTGTAAGAATATTTAATTACAGCAAATACCTTATAAAAACAGTAAGGACTCAAGAATACAATGGAGACATATCTTGAGTATTAATTTGGTTACTTCTAGAGGATGGAACATAGCTTCATGTTTAATACATTGCTTTTTTTTTTTTTTTGGAGAGGTTTTTTTGCTATAGGGCGCGTGCGTCACCAGACAGTCAGAGAGAGACAGAGAAATAGAAAGTAGGAAATCACCCCCCAGGCGGGATGGCCATGCCGCAATCCCCTCTCCTCCATTCTCCTCTCGGGATCTTGGGCACGCACACACATGCGCCCAGCATGAGTTTAAGCCACCGGGTCCGGGACTCGAACCGCGGTCGACTACGTGGGAGTCCAGCGACATAGCCATTACGCTAACTGCTGGTCCCAATACATTGCTTTTTTAAAAAAAAATTATTATTATTTTTATATATTCAATCACTCTATGTTGTTTAGATTATAGAGAGAATTTACCCAACATGAAATACACCTCAGGACAGTCCAGCTGAGAATACTATATATATCATCATCAATAGGTAATGAACCAATTCTGTGTCCCACAAATGTCCGTCTTCTCTATTTTTCTCCCTAATTTCTTTTCCTACACTCTTCCCTTCTCCGTCCTCCTTCCACACTGTTTCCAGTGTCCAAAACAATTTTCAATGCTTTTACACTCTCCAATATTTCAATCTCTATCATAGAGTGTGGACAATCAGTATATGTTAAGTGGAGACAAACAATGTCTCTCTTTCATAGCATGACTGGCTTTATTCAGCAATACATCTTACATATTCATCAACTTTCTCTCAAAGGTCATGATCTTGTTGTTTTTTTATGACTGAATAGTATTCCATGGAGTATATGTGCCACACCTTTTCAACCTATTCATATGTTCATAGATATTTGGATTGATTCCATGTCTTAGCAATTGTGAATAATACTGCAATAAACATAGATGTGCAAGCACTTTTCTGGCTGAGCGTTCTCCTCTCCTTTGGGTAGATACCTAGGAGTGGAATTGCTGACTCATATGGTAGTTCTATTTGTAGGTCTTTGAGAAACCTCCATATTGTATTCCACAGTGAGGACCAAATTACATTCCAACCAACAGTGTAAGAGAGTTCCCCTTTCACCACAACCCTGCCAACACGTATTTTTTGTATTTTAATCTTTGTCATTGTGACAGGGATTAGGTGGTATCTCATTGTGGTTTTAATCTGCATCTACCAGATAATGAGGGATGTTGAGCACTTCTTTATATGCTTTTTGGCTGTTCATATATCTTTCTTAGAGAGTTTTTACTGAGCTCATTTTCCCATCTTTTAATTGGGCTAACCATTTCTCTTTGAGTAAGCCACTTGAGTTCCCTGTGAATTCTGGTTATCAGTCCCTTATCTGAGGAATAATTTACAAAAATATTCTCTCATTCCAAGGGCTGTTGATTCACACTAATTATTATGTATTTTTCTGGGAGAAACTTATTAATCTGATGTAATACAACTTGTCTATTTTGGGAATTATTGCCTGTGCTTTGGGAGTCTTATTTAAAAAGCCTTTGTTCACTCCAATGTCTCCCAGAGTTTCCCAGTGTTTTCCAACAGTAGTTTTATAGTTTGAGATCTTAGGTTTAGATCTTTGATCCAGTTTGAGTTGATTTTTGTTAATGGTGAAAAATGGGGATCCAGTTTCATGTTTCTGCAAGTGGATATCAGTTTTTCCAGCACCATTTGCTAAAGAGGTTTTTCTTTTCCCATTAGATTGACTGATATCCTTTGTCAACAATCAGCTGGCTGTATGTTTTGATATTTATTTCTGGGATCTTTATTCTGTTCTATTGGTGCACCTGTCTGTTTTTGTGCCAATACCATGCCATTTTGATTATCACTGCTTTATAACATATTTTGGGGTCAGTGTGAGATGCCACCCTCTCCACTCTTCTTGCATAGATTGCTTTCACCATACGGGGTCTTTTATGATTCCAGACAAATTCTATAATTGTCTTTTCTAGTTCTGTATAGAATGACTTTGGCAATTTGATTAAAATTGCATTAAATATGTAGATTAATTTGGGCAGAATTGCCATTTTGATTACATTAATTTTTTCAATCCAGGAACATGAGCTGTCCTTACTTTTTTGTGTTATTTTATTTTTTTTTTAATTTTCATAGTTCCCTTGTAAAAGACTTTGACTTCCTTGGTTAGGTTTATCCCTAGGTGTCTTATATATTTTGTATCTATGGTAAAAGGGATTTTTTCCTTCACTTTTGCCTCATTTCATCTTGTTTGTATATAAAAAATGCTACCAATTTTTGGATGTTGGTTTTGTATTCTGCCACTTTACTGTATTATTACTTTAAGAAGTTCTTCATGGAAACCTTTGGGTCTTCTAAGTATACCATCATGCTATCTGCAAATAAAGATATTCTCAACTCTTTGCCTATGTGAGTGCCTTTTATACTATTTTCTGATTGCACTTGCTAAGACTTCCAGCACTATATTGAAAAAGAGTGGAGAAAATGGGCAGCCTTGTCTTGTACCAGTTTTTAACGGAAAAACGTTCAGCTTTTTTCCATTCAGTTTAATGTTAGCTAGAAGTTTTTATTGTCTTGAGAAATGACCCTTCTATGCCAATTTTGCTAAGGGTCTTAATCATGAAGAGGTGTTGTGTTTAACTGAATGCTTTTTCTATATCAATTGAAACGATCATATGGTTTTTATCATTCTTTCAGTTAATATGGTGTATTACACTTAGGGTTTTAAGTAATACATTGCTTTTTTTTGGGGGGGAGAGGTTTTCTCTATAGGGCCCATGCGCTCGCCAGACAGACAGAGAGAGACATAGAGACAGAAAGCAAGAAATCACCCCCCAGGGGGGATGGTCACACCGCAATCCCTTCTCCTCCATTCTCCTCTCGGGATCTTGGGCACGCACGCACACGCGCCCGGCGTGAGTTTTAAGCCACCGGGTCCAGGACGCGAACCGTGGTCGACTATGTGGGAGTCCAGTGACATAGCCATGACGCTAACTGCTGGTTCCCAAGTAATACATTGCTTTTTGAAGAGGGGTTGATTGCTAATTATGAAGTTACTGAGAGTTCTACTTGTTTATTTTCCTTTTCTGTGATATTAAATTTCCTGTAATCTCCAAGCACAGTACATGTAGTACTGTGTAATATTGACTTGAGGGTCTGAACATGTTTCCCACAACATTACTTTCATAGATATGCTGTTCCTTTTGATACTCTGTTCATTTCACATAGTCACACATTCTCCTTCAAAGTGAAACACAGCTTTTTGTGATTCCTTTTTTTTTATAAATAAAATGTTTCAAATTCCATTGCAGGCTCTTTAGAACCATAACTGGATCCATTTATTTCCAGTCCCCCTTCAACTCTAAAATAAAGTTGACATATTTCTTTCCCATCCATCTCTTTATACTTTTAATATATATTTATCCATAAACAACAGTATTGTACTGTTGTATGGGCTTATAAAATTACATGAATGGTGTCATAATGAAGTTATTATTTTGCCACTTGCTTTTGTCACTCAAAATTTTGTTTGAAAGATTTGTTCATTTTCTAAATATAGTAAATGAGGCTAATTGATTTATTGGGTAGTCATAAAAGTCATGACCTATTTTTCTGTTTTTCTATGCAAAAATGGGTCATGGCTTTTACGGCAACCCAGTATTTTACTTTACATGCTTTATGGTTTTCTGGATATGGGTATTTTAGTATTTATTTATCAGTTCTATAAAGATGGAAATCTGAATTTTCACCAGTTTTCTTTTATTATTACAAATAGTGTTGCAATCAAAATTTCTATGTGCATTGAATGAAAGACTCTCTAGAATTCACACATTTATGTGGAACTGCCACACACACAGAAAGATGCCAAAATTCACATAACAAAAATAAGCATCACAGCACTGTTTACAAAACCAAAAATATATACATTGAAATAGCATCCATCAATACCAGAACAGATACATAAATTTAATATCTGTATGCAGTGCAATAAAAGAAAATGAGGTAAATATATATATGCATTAATACAGAAAGATGCCCAAAATTGATAGCACAGTGAAAAAAATCAAGTTTAAAAACTATATGCAAAATCATCCTACTTTTTACAAGTGTATGATAAAATGAATAACATATGCATATATATATATATATAAATTAGAGGACTATTTAAGAAATGTATGTTAGTGCTTATCTGTTATGTATAGACTAGACTTGCAAATTTTTCTATTTTGTATGTTTATAATGCAAGATCTGCATTATTTTAATCTACACTTACAACCAGAATATATAATTTATTCTTATCCTGACCATTAATATTCCTGATGATGGTCACTTCTTTCACTAACTCCTAACCTTGGAACAAATGAGAGTCTATAATTATCTAGGTTACTGCAATCTCCTTCCTGCTATATCTTGAGATTTTTTGAAATTAATTTCATTAATGATTACTGCTTTTACCAAGAACCCTTCTGTTATTATTGCATTCTCTCTTAGATCATGCTAATTATTATAACATAATTAGTTTCTAGATAAATTATGAGACTTGAGATAAATAAAATTCTAAAATTTTAAAGAAAATGTGCAATGAGAGAGGAGTTGTTTATCCTAAAGAAATATACTTAGGGGAGCATTTACTTGGGAAAATCAACTATTATCCAGAAATCAGACTCTAATTTTAAAAGAATTATAAAAATTAATCACCCTATTATTCCTAATTGATCAGAATTATGGGTACTGATTCATGCTGATAAAGTTCACAAGAATTATAACTATTCAGTAATGCTGCTCTTCATCAGGCACTATCTGCAAAGAATTGAGCACATTGTAATAAATAAAGGCAAATCAGTTAGCTCTCAGTCCAAAATCGCTTCATCTAAATCAGTGGCGATGAGGCTTTTGTCAGTATATATGCCACTGAGTACATCTTTGGGGGCATAATTCCCTCCTTATATGAACCTGTGAAACTAAAATGACATGTTATCTTCCCCCAAACCTCCCAACATACAATGGTAGGACAAACAAAGTATAAACACAGCTATAGATATTCCAGCTCAAATAGGGAGAAATGCCAAGTAAAGAGAAGTCGCTGACTAGACACTCTCTGCAATGTAGTGATTAGATTTCCTTGGTTCTCGGCTTCCTTATCTGAAGAGTCTATCCTTTATGGATCTATCCTCTGAGACATCTTTTTTTTTAATGAAAGATAGCACGTATTTGTAGTCAAGTAGTTTATCATACTGTTTCTTATTGGTAGAAGTTGTGGGGTTCAACAGCCCCCTTTCTGTTTGTATTATTGATTCTGTCCCTTTCAAAACAAGCTGGAAATGTTTGTGCTGAAATTAATTTCTCAAGAACACTGTAGGTCTTCCATGGATTTCACAGGGATTCACACCATATGAGGAAAGCCATATCCTCAGATGTTTTCAAGATTATCCCTTTTCTATATCTTGGTCTCCTGTAAGATACCTGAAGGACAGCCTTTCAGCCTCCTAGTGGCACTTGGATTTTCTAGAGATCACCAAGGCACACCTTTTATCTTTAGAAATGCACTTTTGTGTGACTGAATACCCTCACCTTTTGATCTTTCTGAGATTTAAAAATGTACACACTCAGTCACACACTCAGCCATCTTTCAATGCCACACTTAAAGCAGCCATTTTTAAATTTAATATCTTTTGCCTTCTGGAAAGGATGCATTTTTTTTTGAGAGGTTTTTGCTATAGGGCGCATGCACTCGACAGAAAGACAGAGACAGAGAGAGAGAAAGTGAGGAGTCACCCCCCCAGGAGGGATGGCCATGCCGCAATCCCTTTTCCTCCATTCTCCTCTTGGGATCTTGGGCACACACGCACACGTGCCCAGCATGAGTTTAAGCCACTGGGCCCGGGACTCAAACCATGGTTGACTAAACATGGGAGTCCAGTGACATAGCCATTACACTAACTGCTGGTCCCAAGGCTGCAAATTTTCAGTCTCTTGATCCTCAATCATTATGTTTAACATTTCTTCCTTCAGTTTATCCCCTTCCTCTTGCATTCTACTATAAGCAACCAGAGGAAACCAGCTGGTAACTTTGATATTCTGCTTCAAAATACTCTTATCTCTGTATACAAGTTCATTGCCTAGAAGCTGTGCTTTCCAAACAATGGCAGAGCAAGCAATTTCACTAATATTTTTGCAAATATTCCCTGTTTCTACAACTTTCAAAGTTGTATTCAAGGTGTTGCCTGGACTGTTTCCATGAATCTCATGAGATTGAGATTCTCTCTGAAGCCTGTTCAGGTCACTAGAAGAATTCAATTCCTTGCAGCTGTAGGGCTTACACTCTCAGTTTATGTAGGGCACTCCTCTCTATAGGTAGTTTACAACATGATTCTTTGGTCAACATAATATCAACTCTCTTTCAAGGACTCACCTAATTAGGTCAAACCAATCCAGTAAAATCTCTCCTTTGATTAGCTTAAAGCCAACTGATTAGGTATCTTAATTACATGTGAAAATTTCTTTATATGTATATGTCTCTTTGAGTTACAATGAAAACTACTTCCTGCTCCATCATGACTCCTTTCAACACACACACACATAAATGAACACACACCTACCTCTAGATCATAAATTATTCTTAAAATATTGGATCGCCTGAAAAGTCATGATACGTTTTTGTATAGAAAAAATACATCGTGACTTTTCCGACAATCCAATACATCTATATGGCTGTGTGATTTTCTCCAGTAGTGCTAAAGGTCCTGGTTTAGCATTAGAGAATGTTGGTAGTGGAACTGATCTAAGTAAAGAGTATAAAAAAGGTTCCTAAAGGATTCTCAACACGAAGCACCAGAAGACATTCAAAAGAAGATGATACGCCTACATCAGTCACTCAGAGTAGTTAAAGGTATCAGGACCAAGACAAGGATACTCTAAAGGGTTGCCAAACATCTTGCAGAGGAAATGAAACTTCAAGAAGAAGGCTTTCCTAAGAAATTATTCAAAGAGCATGGGTGCTCTTATCCTACATTTTAACTTACCAAGAAGTTGTAATCAGAAAAACCTAGGTAAGAGCTTTTCTTTTTTTTTTTTTTTTTTTGAGATTTTGCCATAGAGCGTATGTGCTTACTGGCAAGAGACAGAAAAAAACAGTGAAAGGTAAAGCGAGAAATCCGCCCCCACACATTGGGGATGGTCACACTACAATCCCTTCTCCTCCATTCTCCTCCTGGAATTTTGGGCATATATGCACATACACTTCAGGTCCAGGACTTGAATCATGGTCAGCTACATGTGAGTCCAGTGTCTTAACTACCACATCATGTGCTAGCCCCCAGAAATGAGCTTTTCAACTGAGACTGTATTTGATCTGGAGATGGGCACAGGCAGCTGAGACACCTGAATCAGCCTTAATCTCCCAGCACGGCCCTCCAATGTGTGGTTTTTCAGACTTCACAACAAATGCAACTTATTTTATATTGACCAAGTTCCAGTGGTTAAATGAGTTGGCAATCCTACTGTATGAGTTTTCTAGTGCTGCTGTAACAAATTACACAACATTTTGGCCTTAAAACTCCAAAACTAATTATTTTACTATTCTGTAGGTAAGAACTTTAAAAATCGAGGTGGGCATCTAGATGTCAGCTAAGCTGCATTTCTTCCAGTGACTCTAGGAGATTTTGTTTTGTTCTAATGGAGACCCGTATTCCTTTGCGCATGGCACCCTCCTCCGCCTTCAAAAGCCAGCAGTGTGGCACTTCAAATCCCTCTCTTACTTTGATACTCCTTCCTAATTCCATTTTATAAGGAGAGTTGTGATTACATTAGGCCCACCAAGGTTACACAAATAATCTCCCCCCCTTAAACCCCATAGCTTAATCACATCTGTAGAGTCCCTCTTGTCACATAAAGTAACATTTCACAGGTTTCAGGGATTATGATGTAGACATCTTTAGGGAGTCATTAGTCTGCTTACCATAACTGTCACATACCTTTCTAATATTCAGTCAATCTGTTCATTTGGCTGCTGACAAAAATACTCAGCAAACTTTTAATGAGTTGTTATATTAGGTTGTCAGAAAAGTCATGATATATTCTTTCTGGTTCTTCTATGCAAAAATGTTTCATGACTTTTTTCACAACCCAATAGTTTATTTAAAATATTCCTATAGACCCTTATATTACCTTTAAAAATCAAAAAAAGGAATCATAATTAATAAATTTGAGTAACATCATATTCTTAAGGAGTCGTTTCATGCATTCACCAAGCATCTTATCCAGTCTTGTAATTGTCATTTAAAGTAAGAAAAAGAGGGATAGCATTAAACAGTTTCAAGTAGGGACACTAAAGCATACAGTAAGTTAAGTGGCTTTCCCTAGATCACTCAGGAAGGAATACTGGAGGAGTTATGAATAGAGAAGTCAGCTTCCCCTAGTCCCATTGAGTTGCTTAAAAGGACAGGAATAATCGTTACAATGATTCATACTGATTATCTAGTGCCTCTTCTCCCAAGCACTGCAAATCCACAAGAGAAATCATCACAGAGACATTAATATGCCTTTGGTTACTTTTCCTACCTCCTAGTTTCAATAAAGCTTTACAGAAGTGGAAAGATCATGCAGCAACCTGTTTGGGAAATCTACTCAACCTTGAGTTGTTTCCACTTGAATTTCAAATAAGTTTGGAAGGTCTAAAGTAAACATGACTTGGAATTTTATAAAGTATATTGTTATACTGACTAGTGGGTAAAAACAAGCAGAAGAATAATGGCTGTGCTGTCTCAAAGCTCTAATTGCAGGTGTGCTGACACAGTAGTGTGGTAAGAGCTTGTAAGCTGCACGATGGAAAAGGCTGGGAGGCTGACAGAAATTTGGTTGGAATCTCAATTCTTTTGCAAATACCAGCTGTGTAAACTTAGACAAGTTGACTGACCTCTCAGATTCCTCATCTCAAAAATAATAATAGCTACGTTGTTGAGTTGATGTAGAGATTAAACATAATATATGTAAAATACCTGGCACATATAAGCAGTTAATATCTTTCCTACTCAGGAATAAATACGCATAGAAGAATCAGACTTTCTGGCTAAAAATGTTTGTAGTGGCTGTTCTGGTGTATTGCCCAGATTCTGCTTCAGGGAGGATTTATTCTCCAAGCTGCTGGAAGTGTGGCTAATGAAGAGTTCTTTGTTGTCAGATCCTACAAGGATTGCCTTGGCTGAAGACTGCTTCCTTGCTTGATGTTTAATCCAGTGAGGGTGATCTGCCTCTAGTGACTGATCAAGAGTCCATTATCCCAAAGCAGATCTTGCCATAGGGTTGGCTGAGGCCTCTGTTGAGATTTCATAGCAGTTCAATATGTTTCTCAGTCCAATCCTGCTTCTTGCCTTTTTTTGCTTTTTTAAATTTATTTATTTCATGAGAGAGAAAGAGAGAGAGGCAAAGACAGGCACTCTCATCAGGGTCTCATGCTGTAATCCTACCAGGAACTTTCCAAGCCAGTACTGAAAGTACCCGGTGTGTACAAATCAATCCAAGAATCAAATCTTGATCTTTCATATGGCTCCAGCATCGGAAAGTGGTGCTTCCTTCCTTTCACTTCCCTTCCATGGGTGTTTACCCCAATGCAGTCCTTAACAAGCCTCCTACATTCCAGTAAGAGTGGAAAGTCCACTTATGGAAAACCCCATTCAGTACCAATGTTGCACAACAGCTTTTGTTTGAAATTTCCTATGTACCTTACTAACATCACTCCCCACAAGGGCACAAAACATACATGACATGCACAAGAATTTTTGGGTTGTTCTGAAAAGGTTGAAGAGTAAGGATTTTTTAACCTTGAATCTTGTCTCTGTTGTTTAAGACGGAGCTTAAATAACTGCAAACCTTGTGCCCCAGCTCTATGTTACCCCTCTAAACATCATTCACTCACCAGTCTGGGTAACGATTCATTCTGTCACATTAGAAATGCTGCTTACTTCACAACTGAGGGAATTTTAATATGGTCTATATAGTGAATGTTATTAGTATTATTAATGTTGTTTTGGAGCTTTAAAATATGCCAGGAAAAAAGAGGAGGGAAAGTGATACAAGATTGGCAGTATGAATTATTGGTGAAGCTGTGTGATTGGTACACAGAAGTTATACTATTCTTTCTATATCTGTGCATATTTGAGTTTTTTCATAATAAAATTTAATTTTTATTTTATGAGATTTACTTTCCATGCTGAAGTACAGCATACAGATATTCAGGGCATTATGTAGACTTTTAGCTTATAAAGACTTTATAATATAATAATAAATTATAAGTATAATTTTAAAATATATTTAAAATTTTTTTTAAAAACTCTTCTTTTTAAATTAATCCAAAAAGAAAATGCACAGAGGGCCAGCAGGTGGTGTGGAGGTTAAGGCAGCTGGATGCCACATAACTTACTCCATGGTTTGAGTCCTGGACCTAATGGCTTTAGAGACAATTGGTGTGTGTGTGTGACATAACTTACTCCATGGTTTGAGTCCTGGACCTAATGGCTTGAGAGACATTGGATGTGTGTGTGTGCATGCCCAAAATCCTAAGAGGAAAATAGAGGAGAAGGCACTGAGGCATGGCCACCCTTCCAGGGGGTAATTTCTCACTTTCTCTATCTCTGTCTCTCTCTTTGACAAATGCATATGCCCTAATATCAAAAATGTAAAGAAAGAAAGTATATGAGTTATGAAAATATGTGTATAAAATCTAGTCAAACTTTTGCCCTTTGTCCTCCTCAATCTTTAAAAAAGATCCTGAAGACTCAACAACTGGTGCTACCTGGGTTATTTAAATTTTGGTTAAAACAATTCTGTGGTAGGTAGGTAGACAGAGAATTAATTCAAAAATCACAATTGAAAAAGAAAGTACTGTCTGAGTCAAGTACGTGTTCTCATTGAGTGCTGTTATTTCTGCCTAACTCTCTAATGTTTATATTAAGTATGCTATGTCAAGAAAACCCAAGTGCCCAAATATGCTACACAAACATGTTTGTGTGAACCTCTTTGTATTCTTTCATGTTTGAAGGTCTTTCCGGATTTTAAAGTCTTATCCATTTACAGTAATTTGATCCAGTACTTTGGGGAATACTATTATTCAGAAAACTATTCTTCTCAAAGGTCTGATTTCAATAATAATTAACTTCTCTGAGGATTTCTATAGATAGGTCATTATGACAACCAGGTATTCTTCACATAAATAAACCTTGCTGCTTCTGAAACAAAAAGAAGGGAACAGAGTGCTCTAAGAACAAAGACATAAATGGTGTGAATTAGGAACAGGTCTAACAGTGTCTAAAAGCTGAATTTTCAAGGTATTTTACCTAGCTCTCTAGAATATAATCAAGTAAGCAAACAAGCCAAAAAATTCCAAATATGTATAAAGTATAAACACATGCTAAGTCCAGTCAGTCCTATAGGAAATATGACAAGTTTGAAAAGAATGTGGTGGAAAATAAAATGAGTTGACCATCAGAAGCATTATGTTCTAATACTACAAGTGCCACTAACTAGTTCTATGACTCTTGGCTTTTTACCTCTCAATCTCTCCGTTTCTCCATATATGAGATTAAGACCCCTTACATTATTATATCCCCAAATGTAGAAACCAAGTACTATCCTTCTAGTATTAGCTAGTAACCAGAAGAGTTGTATGCAATTATATCAATATAATATCAAATGAAACAAAACACAAATTTTAAAAAGAGAATTTTTCTGAAAGTTGAAAATAAATGTTATTTATTATATATGTCTTTTGGTTTCCAAATATCTATGTTCTCTTCTCCTATAACTTTCTGAACTAATAATACAAGGTTGACATGCCAGGTAGTCTAGTGGGTGCCCTAAAAACCTGGCTTTAAAAAAACATGATGGGGGTCAGCAGGTGACATAGTGGTTACGGCACTGGACTCCCACATGGCCAACTGTGGTTTGAGTTCCAGACCTGGTGGCTTGAAAGTCATGCTGGTGAATGTGTATGCCTGCCCAAAATCCCAAGAGGAGAACAGAGGAGAAGGGAATGTGAGTGGCCGTCCTCCCGAGGAGGGTGATGATTTCTCATTTTCTGTCTCTTTGTCTCTCTCTGTCTCTCTGGTGAGGGCACATGCTCTATAGCAAAAACAAAACAAAACAAAAAAGAAAAAAAAAAACTCTCTTTTTTAAAAAACCTGATAATTCAAATATATGCCATATAATTTTATATTTCAATTCAAAGTTGTCTAATGTAAAAATAAGTTAAATTCAGCAGTTATGATCTAAATGTCTGTAAATTAGTTTTCACAATACATACAACTTTAGATGTTAATAGGTACTTACTAGCTTATTCAACAGAAAAACTATTTTGAGTTAGTACAATAAATACAAAATTTCTTAATGTAATATAATTTTGAGGTAATATTAATTAAACTGGTAAAATTCAGGTAGTAACATTATAAGTTTAAAATAGTTACAGATATACATAATTTTTACATGATTCCCAAATCTGTGATAATAATGACCACTACAGATTTGTATGAGGTATTAATATATACAAATAATTCTGTTTCAATAATATCAAACACATAATTTTTAGAATGTTTTTATTCTTATGATATATTTTGAATGAGTTCCACCATTTAAGTCATAACAGCGTAATTTAGGCATTACTATCTCTATTCATTATTGTTATCATTAATATTTGCAGATTTTTGCCATACGGTATATATGATTGCCAGAGAGAGAGTGGGATCAGGGAGTGAGAAATCACCCCCATCCCAACCCCTTCTCCTTCATTCTCTTCTCAGGATTTTGGGTATACATGCACGTGCACCTAGCATGATTTTCAAGCCACCAGGTCCAGGACTCAAACAGTGGTCTCCCATGTGGGAGTTCAACACCTTAATCACCATGCCTCCTGTTGGCCACACTCCATTCATTATTATCAACTCCATTTTTTGGATAAGAAAATTGATTATTTTTTTTAATTGGCAGAGGGCATGTGTTTGCCAGGGAGAGAAAGAGAGAGGGAAAAAGCAACCTCCAATGGGGCATGGTCACACCACAATCCTACGACTAGGTATTATTCTAACAGCACTGGAAACATTCATCCACAGAAAGACTTGTACTTGTGTCATAATAGCCAAAAAACAATCCTATGTCCAATTGATCAATCTAAATACAAACTATGCAATATCTATAAAACGTAATGCTACTCAATAATAAAAGGAGGGGACCAGCTGTTAACGTAATGGTTATGTTGCTGAACTCCCATGTAGTTGACCGTGGTTCGAGTTCCAGACCCGGTGGCTTAAACTCACACCGGGCGCATGTGTATACGTGCCCAAGATCCCAAGAGGAGAATGGAGAAGGGATTGCGGCATGGCCATCCCCCCTTGGGGGGGGGATTTCTCGCTTTCTGTCTCTCTTTTTCTCTCGCTGTCTTTCTGGCAAGCGCACACGCCCTATAGCAAAAACCTCTAAAAAAAAAAAAAACCTTAAAAATAATAAAAGGAACAATTTATATGTGGATGAATCTCGAAAACATTATGCTAAGTGAATGAATCCAAGAACAAACGAATGTGTATTGTTTGATTATATTAATACAGAAATCTAGACAATGAAATACTGTTACAAAAACAAGTAGATCTAAGATAGCTCGGGCCTGGGATAGGGAAGAATTTGACCACAAATGTACATAAGGGAACTTTGTTCAGATGATGGGGATGTTCCATATATTGGAGTATACATTTGCCAAGACTCATCAAATTGTGTAACTTCACTTGATTAATTTCATTGTAAATAAATTACATGTCAATTCAAAAGCAAGGAATGAAAGTGCCAGGCACCAAAATAAATGTTTGGTCATTATTTTTAGTAAAGTGAAGATAGCTATATTTCACAAAATATTTCATCTGATATTTTTCTGGAATATTTGTCTTCCATTATAGAGTTTAAAACATTTTTTTTATGTTCATGAAGCTTTGTAGAAACGTGTCCAAAGCTAGATATAAGAAATGCTACTGTACTACTATTAAAAATAGTATTTTGAGGCCGTGATGGCTCAGTGGTTATGTAACTGGACCACCTGGGAAAGGTCCTGGGTTTGCATCCTGGAGCTGCCCTGAGCAGCAGGGCATATGTGTACATGACTGTGATCTGGGCTGGATGAGACTGGAGGTGAATCATGACATGAGGACACTGGGGGGGTTACCTCCCTCGAAAGAAAAAAAGGAGAGAAGGAAGAGAGGGAAGAAGTTAGGAAGTTGGTTTCTTCAGGAACCAATTGCTATAAGATTTAAAGATGATGGAGGAGCTACAACACATACAGGTCTACTCTTAGAATATGATATATATATATATATAATATACATTATAATATATATAATATGTGATCAAAAGTGATTGTATTTTTTTCCACTGCAAGAAAAAAAAAATACAACTGGTATTCCTCATATCTGAGCTAAGTAATGAGAAACCTAAAGACATGTAAATATAGGGACCGGCAGTTAGCATAATGGCTATGTTGCTGGACTCCCACGTAGTCAACCATGGTTCGAGTTCCCCAAGATCCCAAGAGGAGAATGGAGGAGAAGGGTTTGTGGAGTGGCCATGTCCCCTGGGGGGGTGATTTCTCACTTTCTGTCTCTCTGTCTCTCTCTGTCTGTCTGGCAAGCGCACGCACCCTATAGCACAAAAACCTCTACCAAAAAAAAAAAGACATGTAAATATAAATGGACATCAGTAAGCTGTCATTTCTTTCCCTCAAAAAAAGTCTTAAGAACAGAATGGGAAAGGAGGAACTCCTACAATGAATTATGAACATTTAAGATCCTCAGTGTATTAGATATTATTCCCAATACAGTCACTGTAACTTCATGAAGTTGGAAACACATTACACTTAGCTTTCTAAAAATTTTAATAGATAACTAACACTATTTTATCCGCAATTCTGATTTTCCACTATAATTAGTCCATTAATAAATGACTTTTTAGATCAAATGACTGTGAAGTAATAAAATTATGTAAATAATATGTAAACAAAGATCAATCTGAGACGATTATTTTTTCAACTAATGCCATGTGATTTCTTCATAATTGTACCATTTTATGAAATTCCCAGACAAGTTAAATCAGGGATCAACAATTATTTAGGAAACGCCTATGTTCTACAATACTATTTTCCATGTGGAAAGATAAACAAAAACAGAATGAGATCCCAAGGATTTCAACTTTAGAAGAGGAAACAAAACATAGATATACAGATTCAGAAACACATTACTAATCTCAGTTTTTCAGGGTCACATGGGCACACATTTGTTCCCTTAAATTAACAAGCCTATTCAAAATGTACCTGTCAATATATAGGTTGACTTCTTGAGACCCCATTCTCTGAAAAAATATAATGAAGTATATTTTTCTGCTCTTAATGAATCCAGAGGCCCTTATTTCTTTCGCAACAGTATTAATTTTGAAAAATGTACACCTGACAGAGATTTTTAGAAATGTAAAAAGGCAGGAAAAGAAAGGAGATAAACAAGTCAAGGGGTGAAGTAGGCATTTAACAATGTATCTGGAAAAGTGTGCCAACACCTCAAATTTATAAAGTCATAGGCAAAGCATGTAATTTGAGTTAACAAACAAAACCTTATAAAATATAGTAATGCATTCCCAACTGCAGATTCCTTTCATGTAAAGTTCTAGTGAATGAAGACATATTACTGTATGCTTTTGCTACCTAGATAATTCAATTGCACTCTAAGTAATTACAATTGGTAATAATTAGAGTGGGAGCTAAAAGTAGGAATATAAAAAGAGGATAAAGCAAATACAGAGCAGGTTAAGAAACTTTTGCTGCATCAATAGCAGTTTTACTACTTTTTGCCATGTAAGAACAGTTTGTCAGTGCGTATATAAAAGATGCTTCCAATATACATTAACGTCATTTCACTAGCTCACCTTGACACTTAGGTGGTAAAATAATAGGAGCCAGTAACCACAGGTCATAATAGCAGAAATTGAGACAGGCTGGTGAGCTGAAAAGGGCCTCTTAGTATAAATATTACGTACAAAGAAAGCAAAATAAATTTGCAGCAATAGCACTGAAATTGAGAGAAATAAAAAGGCTAAGAAGTGTCTAACGATCAAGTGATTACAAATTGAATCATTTCAAAATGCTCCTTATTAAAATGCTCATTATAAGGTGTGTAATATGCTATCTCTAACCTTTTAAGTATTTATTTCAGTCTTAAGTGCTTTATTTTAGTGCATCCAAAATTGTATATTTGACAAGGTCTTTCCAAACGGGTCCTAAATTACAACAGTAGCAATGAAAGTAATGGGTCATGGTTAAGTGTTCCAGTTTCGAGTTGGTAGATGGTAATGCTTTAGGACAATGTAGAGGAAAATGTAAGTTTCATATTTTAACATGTTGCCACTTGAGACCGTTGGGTACTTCCAGACCAAGATTTTTACACCACAGGTAAGTCTCAAATAGGATCTTTAGTCCAGAAAAAAGACCTAGGTGGAAAATAATTGCATCTATGGGATGGAATGGTGAATATTAACATTTTGTGACTGAAAATATAAAGATGAGTCATCTAGAAAAGTAACTAGGGAAAG